>NC_092503.1:132326868-132636034 GCF_047511675.1 Marmota flaviventris | reverse complement strand
TGAACTTGTGATCCTCCTGCCTGATCCCCATCTGGGATTATAGGCCAGCTCCACTGTGTGCTGGACTTTCCTGTTTTTTTTTTTTTTTTGGATAACCTGAATGGTTTTGAGGAATGCTGATCAGGCATGTTGTAGAGTGTCCCTTTACCTGAAGGTTTTTCTCTTTAACACATTCCCACTGGTGTTTGGGGCAAAAGACTGCAGATACCCTTCCCATGCTCTGGTTTTGAGGCTGCCTGCCATCACCTTGACTACACTGCTGCTGTCAGCCTCCATCACCTGGCTAAGGCAGCATGAGTCAGGTTTCTCCCGGATATGGGTGACTCTTGTTAAAAGGGAAAAATCCTGTACAAGCTTTAACTGAGTTTATTTGAGCAAAACAAAAATGATTATAAATCAGGCATCCCCAGGAACCAGAAGAGGTCCACCAGAAGTGTGACCAGGCAGGGTGTGTGGAAACTGGAGCAGGTAGTCAGGACAGGATGTCTGCTCTGTTAGTGCCACCTCTGACTGAAGTCAACCACAGAGATGGGACATCTTAACTGTGTGTTCCAGTCAGTGCCTTCTGCAGGTACTCCTTCACCCTTTTCTCTTCTGTACTATGAACATTGGAGTAGGTGCCATGCAGGGCCCACCCTGGAGGAGTAAGGAACAGGGATGGAGCCTGCTACTTGAGGGTGAACTGTCTGTTGGTCACTCAGAGTACCTCCAGGAGAGGGGACCCTCTACTTGACCCACCTACCTGCTTACGTCATATGACTCCTGGATACATGTCTTCCAGTGGATATTGACCTGGATATTATTGACCCCCACCTTGTGTCACCTTGCCCCTTTGCTCCAGTTTTGTCCCCAGGCATTTTTTGGGTGTTGCTGTGCCCCTTGACACATTCCATTACTTTTCAGGACTCTGTATTCCTAGTTTTCTTTTAGCTCTTCCTGACTTCAGGCTCCACAAGAGGCTCTGGGGACACCTTGTTTGTTTCCTGCCTTTGCCCCACAGTCAGCTGTCACACCAGGGAGTCCTGATTCCTGTTATTGAAGAGTGAGATTGGAGAATGAGATATGGTGAATCTCCATTTTTAGCAAGGAGATATTTGTAGGAAATGGAAAAGAGACAGGTGGCATATGGTAATGTGTGCCTTTTAATCTACTTGGGCTTCTAGGGGTCATGGAGAGTAGCATCAAGTCCAGCTGGGTCTCAGTCCACAGGCAGGCTGGGGGTTTGTGCTACTTTTACAAAATCACTGAAGTGCAGAGCTTATGATTTTATGTCATCAGATACAATAGTACACAATGTGATTGCCAACTTTTCATATAGTTGAGAAAAATCAGATGCTTCCATAAATGGGCTTGCCTGAGGGGTGAAACTGTGCTTGTTCCACAACTCACAGTCCACTGAATTAGTGGCCCATACAAAAGAGGGAAATGTTACATTTATTGGAAAATCATGTGATGTGTATCTGCTAAGCATGGAGGAGGGCCAGCTTTTAAACAGACACATACAAAAGCAAAATACATAAAAAGGAATATATAGTTAAACATAACCATACCAGCAAGTTTGAACTTGCATGACAAAGGACAAGAATCAACCCTCATCTGGGAGGATGGTACACAAAGAATTCCTACAACAACAGTAAAAAGACTACGAAATGGAAAACGAGAAGTGTGAGCCTTCAGTAGATAAAAAGGACAGCCAGAACAGCCAATCAACTTAGTGATGTCCACGTCAGAAAGCATTGAGTGCCTCCCTACCTCAGTACCAGCAAAGTAGGATTGCACGCTGTCAAGGCAGGTACTGTGGGAAAATACAAGGTGCCACGAAAGGTCAGCACTCATGCACACTGCTGTTGGGGTGAGTGACCGGGCTCCAGAGGAGGGCAGTTCACAGAGCCAAACCCACCATAATCATGCTTCCCCAGGCCCTAGCAGCTCAAATTCCTGGAATAATGAACACAGGACTCATATGCACATGACAAGTAAGAATGCTCTACATTACAACAGCAAGAGGCCCTAAGACCCAGGGCCTATCAGGGGAAGGATGAATGGACAAGGAGCAGATGCTTAGGAGGGGAACTAAACAGCTTCAAAAAGATTAAATAAACTCTATCTTTTCATATCTTTTCTATCTGCTTTACAAAATGAATCTCTCTTAAAAATCCATCTGCTAAAAAACAAGGTGTGGAATGAAGCAAGCCCATTATTATAAATTATTATTGCTCTGAGTGATAAAACATGGAATAATGCAAAGTATTTTCTATATTTATATCCATGTGGTTATAAAAGTAATTTTAAGATGGGTAAAAACACTCAAGATACAATAGTAATGGTAATAATTGGGGATGATTGAGGGAGGAAGTTTGGAAATGCAGAATAACATACATTGTGATGATCTAATCTGCAATAAGAAGAATGGATTCCTGTATCAATAGTAAAATTTAAAATTAATTTTATTTATTTTTATGTGGTGCTGAGGATCAAACCCAGGGCCTCACATATTTAAGGCAATCAAACACTCTACCACTGAGCTACAACCCCATCCCTAAAAATTAATTTTGAAAAAAGAAAAAAAAATACAGATATCTCAGAAAAAAGAATAAAAACACAAAGTTTAGCTCTTAACAAAGGCAAATTGTTTTTATAACCATATTTGCCAAAATTCCAAGAGCTGCCATTGATTGCTGAGGAGAAAATAGCTTCATTTTTAGAAGTCAAGTCATTTTCTGCTAAACTCACCTTTCATGCCTTTAGTACAAGGATCACTGTGGTTTTCATTTCTTGTTGCTTTTCAAATGGCTTTTCTTGCTTCTGCTTCCTGATTCGTCCTCTTGCTGCAAATTCACAACTTTTTCAGTATGCATTAAGTTGAAAATGCATCAAATATAAAAGCAGTAACCTTCAGCTAAAAGGGACTAATTTAAGAGGACTGTAAGGAAGAAATCTTAAGCAGGAAATTAAAGAAGTATCCTCAGTCCTCTAGAAGAAATGGAATCAGTACATTCCTCTGCTTGGATTCTGACTAATCAAGACTTGAGCCTATTGCCATCAGCTCCTCCTCTCCTCCCATGGAGGCTGGGGATAGTGACCTGGCTCTTCTGGATCCTCTTTCCCCTGGAAAACATGACCTGTGAACCAAGCCACAGAAATCTGTAAGTGCACCTCTACCGCTGGGAGAGGACTGGAACTGACTCCTGAGGAATCTAGGAGAAGTGGGGACTTGGATGGTTTCTCCAGCTTCCCAGTTCTCAAGAGCAAACCTCATCAAACTGCTCTACTGACCCCTTATTCCTGTGGTTCTTGAACTTAAATAATGGGAAAAACTCTCATGAACATCTGGTGTTTTCTTAATCAGTAGAAACATAAAGTTTTCACTGCTGGTGCACAGAACTTTCTGTGTTCCAGGTGCAATACTAATATGGGATTGTTGACTCAGGTTCCCCCACCTCTCTCTCTTTTAAAGCTGAAAAATAGAACACCTTCTGCCTGAAAACACCATTCATCCATTCCTGCCTCAACTCTTTGCTCAGCACTTGTGATACACCATTGAGCAAACCCGTTTCCTGTACTTATGGAGGTTGTCTAGAGGTAAGGAGACCTTTTGCAAAGGCCAGAAAGTGCAAATCCTTGGCTTTGTGACCCCTGCATCTCTACAAAAACCTCTCAGCCCTTCTGCTGCTGCTTCAAATCATCCACAGCCCTTGAAACCATAGACACACATATCACTCACATGGCTTAAATAAATAAATATTCTGTCCCTGGAACTGCTAAAGTAAGTGAAGTTGAAAAAGACAAATAAAATTACTAATTTGCAACATAAAACATTTAAAAGCACAGATGGCAATACTATAAGTAATATTGAGTCAATATTTCTCTCCAGTATGTGGAGAGAGAAAAATATTTAAGACAACTATAGATCAATCAGATTGTCATGATACTAGGTACAAAGTGATGGAAATAATGACATCGAAAGCATAATATGTGTGTTTAAAGGAGATAGTCAAAGCACAGATTTGTATATAATTGAGATTAAGTTGTTATCTGCATAAAATAGTCTAAGATTTTTATATAACCTGTGGTAATCACAAAGTGAAAATCTACCTCAGAAGCACAAAACACAAATAGAAGAGAGCCTAAGCACATCAGGTGCTGTGGGTCAAGTATGTCCCCAAGGGTTCACATGTCATTTGCATGGGAGCATCAGTCTAGGCTTTCCGGGTACCCACTGTCTTAGTCCCCTGACACCCACGACTCTGCCCAGGCAGGAAGGGAAGTTGAGTGGGCAGTATCACTCAGGGTGAACCCAGGGCTCCATGGTCTGCCTGCCAGGGCTGGAATTCTGGACCCAGAAGTCACTGGTTATGTGATTACCTTGGGCAAGTCACTTAAGCCAATGAAACTCCACTCAAGTCTTGGGCAACAACAGGATGTGGTTTTCAGAATTTCCTGGGAGGATTATGCAGAACAATGTGGGAAGCACTTGACCATTACTCAGGATGACTCTGCTCCATCACATCCCCGTGAACACTGAGCCACTGCCCATGGGATCCAGAGCCAGGTCAGGATCAGGATGCCCAAAATCAGTAGTCAACTGCATAATAGTTCTTGTTACCCATGGAAGTTCTGCTCTGTAAACTCACCTTGAACTCCAAGCCAGGGAATATTTGGTTGCTGATCCTAGGTGCAGCAGGGCCAGGTTCCTGTCAGCCTCTGGTTGCATTTGCTTGCAGTCACCCACCAATACATCACCTTGTGGTCTGTGTGTTTCTGTTTGAGACACCTTAATTGATACATGCTGATAGTTGGTTAGCATGAAACAGGGCCAGCAGTGCCACAACTTGTGTTGGAAGGGAGATTCTGTGATGTATTTGTTCTCCATGAGGCCATCTCAGCCTTCCTTTGCTCAGGAACACAAGAGCACTTAAGCATGATGTGTGGAGGGTGTTTTAAACAGGGCCATGGGAAGGTGGAGAAAAAAAGACACTTTTTACAGTGTAAGAACAAATAGGAAGACAGGGGCCTCATTCAGCCTCAGCTTGTGCATAGCTATCAGGTGGCTCTGTGCATGTGGGCACTGATTTGAGGGTTACAAGTAAGTTTTAGCAAGCAGTAAACTTGCAAATACAGAAGGTGAATAATGAAGATTGGTTACACCTAAGGTGGTAACTTCTGGAAAATGTTCACTGTTAGCATTGCTCTCCTCAGAAAGGCACAGAAGGACAGAGGCATTGCAATACCTTCCTTCCATCTGGCAGTTCTGCAGGATGCTTGGGGGAGCATGGGAAACAGGTTGCTCTGTGCCAAAAATTCCCCAAATTTCTCCTATACTTTCTCTTTTACTTTCCTTTTTTCCATACTTTTTGCCATTTGCATGGGTCTGGCTTGAAGTAGAACAGTGGCTACAAAGACCACAAGCCATCTTCCATCTCCCAGGAATCATAGTTCTGGGTGCTGGAAAGATAAGACAGACATGCCAAGCTGCAGGGGACAGGTGAACTCGTGGACATATTGCTGAGACCAATTGGAGATCCCCACATAATCCTGCTGACCTCCCTGTCCTGCTTGGCTAGGAGATTCAGTCATATGAAAATAAACTTAAGCACTGGCCAGAGTTCACTTCTGTGGACACTCCTCAACACAGATCCCATGTTGACAGATGTCCAGGTCATCTGGGAATTCTTTGAATTTCTCTTAAATTCCCTGAAGCATCTACCTTTTCTATGAGTATAATTTCCTTGTTGGTTGTGTTACTGGATGACAAACTGCCTTTCTGGAGAGGATTAATTCTAAGCATCACTTAAATTGAAAGTTCAAAAAGTAGAATCCCAAGGTTTGAAGATGATAGAAGAGCAAACATTTGTTCCTGCACAGATCCCAACCTGGCCAGGTAGAAGCAAGTGCAATGTCACCAGAGTGTGTGCCCAGTGCAGGCCTACTGTAACCAGAGTCCAAGGCAAGATGACTTCCAGTCAGGCCTGAGAAGAGACCTCTGATGGCTTCATTGCATCTGCACCATAGTGAACTCCTTGTCACTAGTGTGTCCCAACCTACTTGTAGGGTCTTGATGGTCACATGTCAGGATGGATCTCCTGTAGTGTGGATTTGCAATGCTGAAAAGGAGAGGGAGAGAGAGAGACTTATTTTAATGGAACTGGCTCACCAATTGTGGAGAGTAGCAAGTTTAACATGATGTGAAGGGCAGATTGCAGGCTGGAGGCCCAGGGAAGTGCTGAGGTAAAGCAGTCTGCGGGCAGAGGTTCCTTTTCCAGAGGAAGCCCAGTCTTATTTCTTCAGGCCTTTCATTTGCTGAGGCTCACTCACATAATGGAAAGCAATCTGCTTGACTCTCTGTCTGCAGAATTCAGTGTCAATCACATCTTTAAACTACCTTTGCAGAAGTATTCAGGCTGACTGATCACCTGGACACAGTAGTCTGGCCAAGTAGACATACAGGATTGACCATCACACTCCCTTCCTCTCTCCAGGTATCTTCAAACCCAACACCCATGGATCAGCCTGTGATTAAAACCAAGGCCTCAGAAAAAACACCCACTCCCACTGTGCTTGGCATCCAAGTCACCTTCTGGTTGTATAGTTGACCTGAGAAATGTGAATTCTGTAGTTCCAAGAGGAGGAGAGTGGGTCAGTGACAGACTCCCTCGTCCACTCAAGGGCAGGTTCATTTACAAGGTAGCCTGGTATCTGTTGCTTTAGAAAACTGGGTCAAGCAGGAACACAATTTTAACTCAGTGACATTGAGTCAGACAACAGGGTTAATCTGTGCCTCTGGGGCCCTCCTGAAGCCACCAGGGTAAGCCCCTATACAGCAACTTCCACCCCCGGCTCCAATGCAAGACTAAACCCTCAGCCACAAGGGGGCTCTACCTTACTGTTATCCAGGTGATGCTGCAGTGGTGCAGTTTCTGTCTTTCTGACTAACTTAATGTGTTTTGTTCCTACCATCTTTATGGACTTTCAAAGGCACCATGTTCCTCTGTGGTTCCTATTTGTTTATCTCTGGATGAAGGCCCTTATGGATGGATTTCCACTTCTGTCATAACAAATTTCTTTCTTTATATTTAGAAGTCTCCTTAAAATCATGGGCACAGGTGTATTATTATTATTATTACCAAGTCCTTGTTCTTCCAAAATTGAAAACTCTAACGTTCAGTGCAGGTGGTACACCTCCTTTTTCCCTCTCTCCTCCTCTTCCTCCTTTCCTCTCACAGCTTACATTTTTTCCTTTCTTCCTTGCTGTCTTTTTTTTTTTTTTCTTTTAGAAATTGTACTTTTCCTGGATTCTAAACTGGCAGTTGGAGGATTAGCTGTTAGCTCAAATTCTAACTACCCTTGAAGTTCATTCTTTCTTTTAAATAACTCCCAGGATCATTACCTTGAGAAGATTGTTATTATCAGCAATTCTTTCAATGCTACAGAAATTATTTTTATTGTGAATTAATTTATTTCTTCTTAACAGAATAAAAAGCCCAAGATCATATGCTGGCAAGTGGCTTCAAAGCAGAGCAGATGAGGATGTCCTACAAACCACTGACCAGCACTTCTCAATGCTTCTGTGAAGGTCCTCAAAACCCAGGGAAGTCTGAGATACCATGACTGCTCAGAGGAGCCCACACAACATGACCATGCCCCATAACATCACATTCTGGGTGGGATCTGCAGACAGAAGAAAGATGTTAGGGGAGAACTACAGAGTGTGTAATACATGGACATTAGTCAATATGTCAGCATAGATTCATTGATTGTGACAGACATTCAAAGCCATGTTTATGCTAATCTTTGTTGAAACTAGCTGAGAGGTACCATTAACCTTCTGGACTGTCTTTTCAGTTTTTTGATAAACTAAAACTGTCCTAAAACTAAAAGTTTACCTTCAGAAAAGAAGCTTGGGCATGGGGTTCAGGAGATACTTTCGTTTGGCTGGTGCAGGGAGAGTGAGTGGGAGGTGATGTGGGAGATTCTGTTAATAGGAGTGGATCCCATTATGCAGGGCCTCATGGCCTGCCTCGGCCTCATGCTCCACCCATTGTGGACATAGGCAGCTGTGCAGTGGCTCTGAGGGGCACAGCAGTGTGATGGGTGTTACATCCTAGGAGTCTGGGGTGGTGTTGAGAAGGAGGGTTGAATGCTGAGTGACAGGTGTAGCAGGAGCTGTGCTCCAAGCTCAGCAGGAAGAAATGAGGCCTCAGCAAACTCACTCCAGGCAGGCAAGGATAGGAGCTGATGGACATGAGAGTTGTTGAGGAAACCGAATGAATCAAACTCAGTGACAAGCTGTGTGGGGAAAAAAAAAAAGGATAATTTTGTTCCTTTCACTCATTCAATTACTTAACAAAAATTCACTTGCATTCCAAGGAGGGAGGCAGACCACAGAAGGACACAATTTTGGGCTTCTGGACAGGCCCTCTGTTGGTGAGAGCATGTTGGTATACCATGCTTATCAAAGCCATGGTTCAAAAGGGGAATTGATTGCCCAAGAGTGAAATACAAAATGTAGCTGACAGGAAAAAGGAATGGAGCTATTTAATCCAGCTAAACTGCAGAGGTTGATTGAATGCTTGGCCAGCAGACAGCAGCACAGCTGTGTGCACTCTGAATATAGGAGTGAGGGCCACAAAGAGCAGGGCTGGGCCTTGTGACAATTAGGCAGATGGCCTGGCTGGAGGCTACCCAGCTCAATCTCTACTCTCTTTGAATCTCCACCATTAGGGGATGGGCTGTGCAGAATTAGGAAGGTTTCTGTGAATACAAGGATTAATCTGAGCCTGTGAGCTTCGGAAACTTTCTGGGTGTTGTCAGTCTCATTGACTGAGGTCAAGCCAGTGATGATAGAAACCTCTTCTAGAGTGTTCACTGGCCTTCTCCATCTTCTAAACAGCATCCTTCTGGAAAAGAGGACCCAGCTGAAAGGGAATGTTCTCTGTCCTGGTACCCATGATGTTGTCTGAGAGATGGGGCAATTGTAGCTTTCCTGTCCTTCCTGTCACCAGGAGGATCCAGAGGGGGAATTTTGCTTTAAGAAATGGAAATCTTCAGAATGTTTATGCACTGCATGGAGAAACAGGCAAGCAAGAGACTCTACAGAGCAGCGGCCACTGGTAAGGATAGGAGGTGGAATTCTTCTTGAAGATGCAGGAAGTGACGTGAACAATAGTGTGACTTCCTGCAACTGTGTGTGCCAAGATGGGAAAGGGCCATTCCCACCAGATCACCTTCATTCCTGGGAAGTGGGAAGATGTCTGCCCAGAGAGGTTGGCAGGCTGGAGTTGTGTTGGAGAAGCATAGACAGGAGGTGACTGGAAACCGGTGCAGACAGTGCATCATTGGGAGCTAAAGAGCCAGCTAGGCCTTTGATGACTCAGGTGTGAGGCTTCAGTGGTGATAATGGAAATGTCTACTTTTATAATAAATTCTTCTTAAAAATTTGCTTATAAATGACATTTTGACAAATTCTTCCTCTTTCATGCAGAAAGACAAGTCAGAAAGTTGTGTGCTCATTATGCCTGGGGTTGGGCAATAAAAATAATTAAGGCAGAGGATCCAGCCTCATGAAAGAGCTCTGTCTACAGGGATTACAGGCCATGCACAGACCCAGGCCTGCTGCAAGGAGGCATTTTGGAGGCTGGGTTGTACGAGCAAAGTGGAGGGCATGTGTGACTGCTTCAGAGTCTCTAGAAGTTTGATAATTCTATTAGTCTACTTTCAATCATTGTAAAAAATATATGAGGTAATCAGCTTAAGAAGAGAAAGGGTTTTTTTTTAAGCCCAACAGTTCTAGAGATGCCAGTCCACAATGGGTTGGTGCTGTTGCTCTGGGACTGTGGTGAGGTGGCCCATCATGGTGAAAGGATGTAGAAGAGAAGAACCGCTCCTGTCATCAGCCAGGAAGTCAAAGGGATGGAGGAAATGGCCAGGGTCCACACTCTTCTAAAGTGCACACTCCAGGGGCCTCAGGACCACCCACTAGTCCCACCTCTCAAAGTTTCCACCTCCTCCAAGTGGCATCACCCAGTAGACAAGGCCTTAGTAAATTGGCATTGGAGGATCTGTCAATACCCAAACTATAGCAAGGAAAGATACTAAAGGATCCATGAAATGGACAAGCATTGCTGTTCCTTACTCCCATCCTGGTTGTGAGTCTAGTGGCTCTGTGGTCTCTCTGATCATGCTGACCCAGGGATCCATGCTGGTTCTGTCTGGCCCTGTTCTCCACAGAAGAGAGAAACTGGAGGAGTCTGCTCCAGGCCTGAAAGTGAGGAAGATGATGTATCCAATCTACTGTGAAAACTCAGTCACATGCACCCAGCCCAGCTTCAAAGGGAGCTGTGCCAGGAAGAGATGGCAGGACTTGAAAGCACCATCCAGCTGTCCACCTTGATCCTGTCCAGCGTCCCTCAGTATCTATCTATCCACCCACCCACCCCCCACACACATACACATGACTTCAAAGAGAATAGTACACCTACAGCATATTTTATAATTATACCTACAAATACTATGTTAATGCCTTGCCATTATATAACAAAAGTTTCTTTTTGCCAATTGGAAGGTGAATGAGATTATTTTCTGTTGAACTTGAGTCTTGTGAAGGCTCAGTTTCTGTTACCAGTGCATGAACCTGGAACAGTATAAAAGCATGAAGGTATTCAGTACTCTTTAGATTTATGGGTGGTTGATACACAGATCACATCAGAATTGATTTAGTAGTTTTGGAAAAGTTAATCAGCTCGTGTGTGTGTGTGTGTGTGTGTGTGTGTGTGTGTGTGTATCCAGTGTTATTTTAAAATGAGTTCTCTCAAGTGGCCTGTGTAACACATGTCCTTCTTTACTTGAAGAAAGAATTATATTTGGAGCATGTTCCTTTAGTAATTTATTTTGCTTGGTCTTTATAGTGAGTTGGATGATGTACTCCCCAATTTATGTTCACCTTGACTTTAGAATGTGAGGTTCACGGTCATTGCATATGTAATTCATTAAGGATCATAAGGTGAATCATCACAATTAAGGGTTCACCCGGAATCAAAGATTAGTAACCTTCTAAGTAAAGGAGAGGACACAGAGAGAGAAGACCAGGTCAAGACAAAGTAGGACCTGGAATGAGCAGCACCAGCTGAGGACCACCAGCCCAAGCAGAGACCAAGAGAGATAAAGAATCCACCTATGGTCACAGTCTCCAAGGAGCATAAGGTTGGCATCCACCAGGCACCCACCATGAGAAGAACCAGGAGAGAAAGAACCACATTGCAGCCAGTCTTTCCCAGGAGAAAAAAAAATGTTTTTTTTGATCCATTACTAATTTTAAAAATAATTTTATGCTGCACATGAAATTATATAGATACATAAATAATACATGAAGAAATATTTATCCATATGTAATAAATCACCCTGACAGTAGAAAATGTGTGACTCCCAAACTCTAAAACTGCTGAGCTACATCTGTATAAACAACAAGACTATTGTAAGGCCAAAAGAAAAAAATGCCTAAAAGTTGGCAAGCAATGATAGTTCTAGGCACTTTGTTATGTAGTTCTTGATGAAGTTTTCATTGTCAAGTTCCAGAGATAAAAGTGATCTCCTGATAGCACATGAGTATCAACATTGCCACTGGTTATATCTTTTCAGACTAACTAAAATTTTATTTGATAATAAATTATACTTACTAGTACAACTAACGACTTATTTCCACATATTATTTCTCTAGGAGCTGATACTCAGTGGTACAGTTACCTTCAAGGTGTCAGGTTCTTCCTGTCCTATATCTTTAAATTCTCTAAGACCTACCAGTATAGAGTGGTATTACTTGTGTTCTCTCATTTTACATGAGATCAGTACCTCTCCATTTACACTACATAAAACTGGAATGAACTTTATATTCACAGAAGTAACTATTAGTTGACATTTGCTGAAAACTATAAAACACACATTTTAATAGACACAAAACTATAAAAATAATTTTCCCTGCTACATTCTTTGCTAGGTCTTTGGATCCAATAAAGAATGTTAAGTGACAAGAAAGAACAGCCTTAGATGCTTTGTGAGAGCTATAAGTGAGAAAGAGCTAGTTAAGCAACACCCCAGAACCTCTTCCTGTTAATAACATCACTGACATGAAACGGGAGGCCTCACCTTTTGCTCTTCCAAAAGTGAAAACATGTTTTCACTGGGGCATTTCTATCAGAAACTGCCTGAGACTCACTGTGATCCAGGCCATTTTCCAACCTCATCTAATTTCTAGAATGAATAGCTGGCAGGAGGACAGTGCTGGGGGGCCCAGGGTTAGAATGAGGCTGGTTTCAACCAGTGCTGTTGGCTACTGCAGCCCAGATTTGACCTCCCTGATTCCTCCCAGCTCTCTCCATGGTCCAGTGAAAGTTCTCATGCAAAGAACAAGAGTGGGTTCGATCTCCATTTGACCATGACAGCACAGATATATTTACTGAGCAGGATTCTGGGTGCAGGGGACCTGCAAATAAACAAATACAGGCCCCACCCTCCTACATCAGACAGACTGGCTGGGGAGAGAGTTGTGAATGAAATAATCAGACAACTGAAGATACATGGAAGTACTGCCAAGCCAGGTGATTGGAGAGCATGGGACAGGAGTAGGGACAGGCTAGAATGAAGGTGGGTCTCCCTAAGGAAGTGGAGTGCATCTGAGAGAACAAAGAGGAGTGCTCAAAGAGGCTCTAAAAGGAGCTTGAGTTGGGAACAATGATAGTGAACTTGGAGCATACTGAAAATGAAACCAGCTAAAATTAAGCCCAGTGGGAACATGGCCAAAACCCAAACAAATAAACAAACAAAAACAAAACAAAAAACCGTGTCCTGTGGGTATATAATACCACTCAGTTCCACATAAGTGTAGCTCAAGTCCCAGGACAGTAGATAAGAACGAAATAGAAAGACATTTAAAGAAATAATGGCTGAATATTTCCAAATTTGACAAAAAATCATAAAGTCACACATCCAAGGAGCTCAAGAAACCCAAACAGAATAAGCAGTGAAAATGACATCAAAGCAGGTTGTAATAAAATTGCTAAAAATACAGTTAAAAAAAAAAAAAAAGAGGATAATATGGGGGGAGGACAATTGTCAACCTGGAATTCTATAACTTGTGACTCCGTTTCCAAAGTGAAAGTCAAAGGCAGTTTTAGACACAAAATCCAAGAGACTTAAATGAATCAGATTTAAATAAGTGCCTAAGGAAACTCAGCAGAGATAATTTACTCAGTTTATTAAGTTAACAGTGCATCTTTGTAGGGTACAGAATAAAATTCCATGATTCACAAGTAAAATTTAAAAAAAAAAAAAAAAAAAAACCTCCTAAAGTAAATTTACCTAACCATTTATTTTTATTTATTTTAAAATATTTTTTAGTTGTTGATAGACATTTATTTTATTTATTTATATGTGGTGCTGAGAATCCAATCCAGTGCCTCACACATGCCAGGCAAGTGCTCTACCGCTGAACCACAGCCCCAGTCCCTAACCATTTATTTTTAAAGGATGAACATTCCAGAATCTCATTAGCAATTTAAAAATGATTCCATCAGTAATTTCCATTATGACGTCTATACCTGAGAGACACATATGAAGCAAGGATTGACACATTTAATATGGACATTTACTTTAAAAATGTGTCACAAAAATAAAAGGACTAAAAGTTGTTCAATATTGTCAAACCTTAAAATTATCTGATCTCTTTCCTGTGGCTCACCATTTAACAATAGGCCATTAAAAAAAAAAAAGATTAATACATGGCAAGTAAAATAATTTTAAAAAACACAATAGAGATAAGTTTGAAAAAGGCACATATAAATTTGTAAGTTATTTTCAGAATAATTCAAATACTCCTAAAAATGTTTGATTAAACTTGAAATATATTTTATGACATAAATTTGTCAATGTAGTCTTATTAGCTTATTTCTCAATCCACTGGAAATTTAGTCAACTACTTTCATTTTCTTCTTTCTTACATTCCAATTATTGTATTAAGATAAAACCACTCTAGAAAATATTTATACACATTTTACTAAGAAATTTGTCATCTTTTTAAAGGATTAAGTAGTCTTGATTTATTTTTTTTAAATAACACTAACTCAAAGTGGGTACTGTGTTCATAATGAGGGAGAGAAATTCTTAGTTCCTGGGAAAACAGGAGTAGGGTAAAAATGTTGCTTTGCTGCAACAGTGGGTTTGTCTCTTTTCATTCTCTTGGTTTGGATAAGCCCCAGGCCTGGTTTTTATCAGGTTTCCATTGAACTGAAGAGAAGAGGGTGAAGGTAGAGACCAGGCATATCTTTAAGCATGGGACTCACTAAAAAAGGCTGCATCTCTTCTTTTAAATCTGTCTTCAAAGAGGGTAATGACAGAAGGTAATTTAAACTCTCAAGCCAAAGAAAGGCACATGCCTAACACCTATCAAGAGGGCAACTTACAACTTGATCATGTAACTGGAAGAGAAAAGGACTCCTTGACATTATAGTAAGCAAGCATAAATACAAATAATTGACAAAATCTGTCAAAGCTTCAAGTGGTTTCACCATTCTTTGGAGGATTTTCTGTAAAAGGTGCTCCTGAAATCCAATACTTTTTAGAAGAGGCTCAAATTTAACACAAACCAAACAGAATAATCTTCCTCGCTAAACTGTTGGTCTATTTTGACTCCTGTTTATGACAGAACCTGGTGACTGTGTTCTATTTATACTTTGTTCTGTTATTCTGTGTGTGTTTTTAAAGAAATGAGAATGGAATGACCTCACTTAATGACCTTATAGTATTATTTCTTAATAAATACTATGTAATTCAGAAAAAAAAAAAAAAAGAAAAGGGAAAATGTCTCTTGGAGGTTTGGAAGGGAAAATAGAGAGGGGCTGAAAATAAGAGTCCCACAGAAATAGAAAGTATCAAATAATTCCAAGAATTCGAAACCCCTCACCCCAGGAGCACAGTTGTTTTTTTTTTTTTTAAACTTCACTTCACTTGATCCACAGAAGAGGGCACTCTGAAACCAGCACCTCAGCCCTAGGGGCTGAGCCACCTGTGACTGCTGGTCAAGAAAAATCCACACCTCATCAGGAGCAGAAATAGATTGACACACAGCACACAGAGTCTAAATCAGCTAATGAAAGCAGTTAATAAAAAAATTATAAAAAGTTAGAAAATACCCCAATATGAATTAAATTAAATCAAACAAATTAAAAAAAAAAAAACTGTAACTTTGGATTTTAAAATTCTAAATAGAAATGGACAATTGCACAAAGATGTGACAGAATATTGGAAAGAAACCAAATATAAAGATGAACGTTTTTTTCAAAATGACAAAAATAGTTTCCTTGACACAGAGATGAAAAATATTTAAGTGGAAAGAAAGGGCAGGAAAAAAGAGATAGGAACCAAATAATACAACTATAAATCAGAAATATGAACATCAGATTTTCTTTTAAAGGGCTTTTTTTCTAATTTCATAAAAACATTGTTAACTCTTGGATGAAACAACAATAACAACAAAACCACAAAATTAATTATAGTACATTTAAAAGTGATTTTAGAAACTTACTATATGTCAGAATTTACATGATAAAATTAAAGTACTAATCAGAGGAAAAGTCGCACGTTTAGGAAGATATGCCAAAAAGGAAAATAAGTGAATTAAAAAGCTCAATTCATAGATATAGAAAAATAAATTTCATGGGAAAATTTAGAACAGAGAAAATAATAAATAAGAAACTATGTTTATGCATTAGGAAACAGGACTAATCAATCACAGGAGACTGACTTGCAATACTCTATGCAAAGTATTTGGAAATTTATATGAAGTCTGCATATATTTAAAAGAAATTATTTAATTAAATTGACCTCAGTAAAACTAGAAAATGTAAATTCATAATTTTAAATAGGATACAGTTATTGAAGAAGTATCCCCATACAAAAGTGCACTGGGCCCAGATGATTTCATAGGAAAATTCTTTGGAATTCTCAAAGGACATAATGTCAATGGTACTTAAATTCTCCAGGGCACAGAAAAAGAAAGAAATATTCCACATTATTTTTATGTAGTAAGTAGCTGTAACAATCATACCTAAATGTGAAAAGATTAGAAAATACCAGAAATTTTAGGCTGATCTTACTTGCGAATGCATGTTGTTATAGGGATTGGTGTGAAACATGATATCAAAGGGAAAGAGCCTTAGCAGGCACCTGAATGTGTGCAGTGGCCAGCTGATAAGCTCTTAGGAGGTCAGTCCTTGCCTCCTGGACAACAGTCCTGGCTCACTGCCACATAAGTATGCCTAGTGCTGGGACCTGGGGAAATCCCTCTTTTCATTACTTCTTTAGAGTGAACTATAGAAAACATATTTTCATTCTGACATAAACATGTATGTGACTAGAAAACTATATTTTAAAATCATGAAACTCAAAAAATACTGTACCTACTTCCACAATCCCAGTTCATTCCCACAAAGAAAGCCCTTGTTGCCAGTTTTGTATATTCTGATGTCTTTGTGTATCTTCTACATCATTCTGTATTTTTATATGAACTTCCATTGTATTCATATGTATGCATGTGTGTATCCTTTTAATCTTTTGCACAAAAAGGAGGATATCATGACTTCATGTGACAATTTGATCCTTTACTTGATTGTATAACACAGATTGTGGCCCTCCTTGTCCATGCAGATTTCATTGATTTTTTAAATTGATTTTAGTTAAATGCATTACAATTCTTATTGCACATATAGAACACAAGTTTTCATGTTTCTATTTGTATATAAAGTATGTTCACACCAATTTGTGTCTTCATACATGTACTTTACATAATGATATCCCTCACATTCCACCATCCTTACTAATCCCCCATCTCTTCCCTTTTTCTCCCACCACTGTGCCCTTTCTAGAGTTTTTCTATTCTTCCCGTGCTCCTCCTCCCTACCCCACTATAGTCAGTCACCTTATATCAGATAAAATATTTGCCATTTGTTTTCTGGGGATTGGCTAACTTCACTTAGCATTCTCTTCTCCCACTCCATTCATTTACCTGCAAATGCCATGATTTTATTCTCTGTTATTGCTGAGTAATATTCTATTGTGCCATTCATATTTAAAAAGTAGCATCATATCCAATAGTAGCTATGTTCCATGATTTATTTGACTAAATTTCTATTAATTGATGTTGATGCTTTATCAGGGGTCTCTTTTCTTGTTTTTGTATGTTTGGGTACTTGGTTTCCAGAAACAATGCCTTTAGCCAGGTTTGGTGGCATACAACTATGTTCCCAGTTACTTGGGAGACTGAGGTAGAAAGGTCACAAGTTTGATGCTAGCAAGACCTTATCTCAAAATAAAAAGTTGTGAGCATGTAGATTACTCTTAGGGTGCTTGTCTAGCATGCATGAGCCATGGGTTAGATCTCAAGTACCACAAAAACAAAGAAAATAAAGCTATAGTATAGAGTCTTGTACATAAACTTTAGCATATATTGGGAAATATAGCTTTAATTTAAATTTGCAGAACTGATGTTCCAGTAAACCATAATATGCAGGCTGTTCAGGAATTGAACAAAATCCAAATGTCTCCTTGTAGATTGATAAAATACAAAGAAATCAGTACATAATATTATAAGACTCCCTAGCTTGTCAGAGCTGCCACATGTGACTTGGAAAAGTCACAAATTTATAATGGCAAAGAACCCATCTCCTATTTATTTTATTATCTCATTTAACCTGCAAAGCTTAAGCAAAGAAAAGCAGGTCATCTTGCATTGTATAAATCATCTAACTGAAAAGAAAGGCTCGAAAAGGACTACTGAGGAGTTCAGATGAGCTAGTTTTAAACATACTTGAGGCTGAACTTCAGATCATGTATGTGGCTACTCTCTCCCTGGGGATCTGGGGCTCACTTCATTCACTGTCTTGGGAATGACCTGCTTCTGAAGAGTGAAGAAAAGTGGAGAAAGTAACTTCACAGTAGAGAAACCTTTGAACAAGCTTATTCTCACATGTGATGAGCTATGTTAAATGCATGTGTCCTCCAAGAAATGATGAGAATATCACCAGTAGGCTTTTCTTTCCCAAAATCCATAATTAAGAGACTAAACATTATGTACATTATATATCATACATATTAGAGAACTGGGGCTCCCTTGCCTGGGTATAACCCACACTGGTTTCCTCACACATTGGCCCCAAGGACATTTTTCACTTTATAATAAGAATAAGGAAGGACATCAGAAGTTTCTGGCTTCAGTGGATTATGGAGGCAGATATTTATGTGTTTATAAATTAAGATCTGTAGGAGGCTTCAATGGCTCTTCCATTCCAAGTTTGAAAATCCGTAATGACTTTTGCCTTTTAAAGAACTGATCATACTTAAACTCAAGGTGTGCAATTTCTCTCTTTTCCAAATCAAAACAATTGGTGTCCAAAGAATGGTAGTGCTTCATTCACATCCTGACACTGGCACAAATGCTCCATTCCCTAAGGCACCAAAGGGCATGTTGTTCACATCTATGGGGCTGAGAGGAAGGGTTCTTAGTTATCATTTCCTCATAAGGTCATCATCACATTTCTACTCAGAAACCTTGGAACACAGGAGACAGTAGGTTGAAATATTCAAAGTGATGAGAGACAAATCTGTCAGCCAAGAATCTTCTGGTCAGCCCATGTGTCCTTCCCACAGCAGCGAGCATTGAATGGATTCACTGTTCAACTATGTCAGAAAAGAGAAAAATAAACTTGAGTGAATTACAAACTCAAATTCAAATCATTATAAAAAAATCATATATGGTGAATGAGAAATAAAATTAATAAGCATTATGCAATTAAAAACAACCAGATACAGAACTTTGACAGTGAAATAAAGGAATAAAACAAGACACAAGAAGACTCCCAGCTTCTTGTTCTACCTAAGAGGAGATTGGAAGTTTTCCACCCTTGTAATAAGTCAAACACTGAACTAATCCAAAATTAGCCACTCTTCTTATATCCATCAAAGAACTAAGATCTCAGGGCATACTGTTGGATAAAAAATTGTGGATACAAGGGCTGAGGCTGTAGCTAGTGGTAGAGTGTGTGCTTAGCATACATGAGCCACTGGGTGAAATCTAGAAAGACACATTGATGGGGAGAATTCCTACTCACCACAGCCGTAATCCATAAGTACAACGAGGGTAGGGTTTCTACAAGGGTAGGAAAACCCAACCTATAATAGACAAATTGCTGGAGTCTCAAAGGTGACAAGTCCCAGAGTTAAAATCTTAAAACTGCTTACACTGAGAAGAGGTCCCACACCTTTTCAGGTTATCTCCAGGAGCCTATCAGGTCCTCAGAGTGAAGTGTGGAGAAAAAACACTTATGCTTCTTGAAGATCAGGGTGAACAACTCTTAAAATACTCCTAGAACATTTGTTGCTTCTCAATGAGGCCTGCCATCAAGAGAACGTATTTGGACTGATCTCACCTGACTGGGTTTAATCAGGGAAATTTCAACCTGGAGAAAGAAATGCTCAACTCCAGTCCACTCAATCCTTCCTGTTCCACTTGAGGGGCAGGCAAAACAAAGGAGTTTTTTTAAGAGCAAACTTGGGGACACAGGTTCAGTAATAGTACACAACTTCATCAATGAACAGTGACTCCCCTCAACCCAAACCTCACAACCATGTAACTAACCACGTCAATATCTCTCTGCCTGAATTCCTTGACCTGGAAGTCATGCCCAGCATTATCAAGAATATTAAAATGGAAGCAGAGAAGGCAGAGACAGAGAAGTGTCAGAGCCAGACACAGATAAGGCAGGATGTCAGAATGATCGAACCAGGGAATTAAAACAACTGTGATTTGTATGGGAAAGACACTACAGGAAAAGCAAACAACATGAAAGAACAGATATTTTATGTAAGTATGATATACAAATTCAAAGAAAAAGCAAAAAGAAATGGTCTACAGCCAAAACAAAACAAATGAAGAATGTCTTCATGGGGATTGTTAGTAGACCAGCCACAATAATGTAAATTTCAGGAAGCTTGAGAATATATCAATAGAAACTCCCAAAATTTAAAAGCAAAGAGAAAAACACTACAGAGCAAGGTGGCACAAGCCTATAACACCAGATACTCAGTAGCTGGGGCAGAAAGATCATAAGGCAGACTAGACAGCTAAGTGTAATAGTGTCTCAAAAAATAAAAATTTGATCTGACTTGTTAGAAAGTTAGGGAAGTTTGGCCACTTCCCAACATCAGAGTCCCAGGCTGGTGCCATCCCAGGGCTTCAAAGCTGCCTTGCTCTCACATGCACCAAGACAGCAGAGGACATTTAGGAATACCCAGAAGCTGGCAGTACAGCCCTGAGGTGGCACCAAGTTCATCCACTAGCATTCCCTAGCTTAGTCACCCATCACAGCCAACCCACAAGTTCTGGGGGATGGAGCACATGCCGTTCTTCATGAATAAAGGGACCGTGACTTTTAGTGGACAGGCAGTGCTATCCTTTGCTCATTTTTACTAGTGTATGTTTTTTGGGGTTGCACATTTTCCTTGAAACCATTTTCTTTTCTTTTTTTCTTATATCTCATTTGTTCTGATAGACTGCATACCTTATTTTCTAGATGTTCCATTATTTTAATCTTTAGCACTTTTTAAAAAAAATACTGGGTTTTTATTGAGTTTAAAATTTTTTTTGAACAAATGTTTTATTTTCTAGTTGGGCTATTAGCTTCAACTTTTATTAAATTATGATCAGCACATAGTATTTTCATTGTTTTTTTCTCTTGAAGTTGATATTTGCTTTTTGGAGTGTATGACCTGATTTTGTGAATCCTTGAGAATGTTTGAAGTGATGGAACATTCTATATAAATGGGTACACTGTTGGGCTGGGATTGTGGCTCAGTGGTAGAGCATTCATCTAGCATGGGTGAGACCCAGGTTCAATCCTCAGCACCACATAAAAATAAAGGCATTCTGTTGTGTCCATCTACACATAAAAAAGGAGGTACACTGTTGATGTGTGTGTGTGTGTGTGTGTGTGTGTGTATTTATTTAATATTAGGTAATAATTTTGTACTTATGTAATCTGCAATGGATACAGAAAGGAGAACTGAACCTTCTTTTGCTTTCTCCTTTTTTATTCCAAAGGTTTTAACTGATAAACTCTTATGTTCTCTTCTTTTGAACATAGAAATTCAGAGCTTCAAAATTTGTATTGGGCATTGATTTTTAAACTGAAGCTAATTTATCTCATTTAATGGTATTATTTCAGTGGATTTTATGTGATGGGATCTGGGCCTGCCTCACTCTACCCAATATGTTTTTCCATATGGCTAGTGTGCTTTGTCTGCCCTATTATCTTTAGCCTTCCTGAGATGATCTTTTTTGAATGTATAAATAACAAATGCCTGGATTTTCCTTTCTGATCCACACTGAGTCTTTTTGCCTATAATATGAAAGTTAAAGCCACTTACACTGCAGATGTTATCAATGTATTTGATGCCACTTTTGCATTGTATTTTTAATATTTTTTAAGTTGTAGTTGGACACAATATCCCTTTTTATTTTATGTGGTGCTGAGGATCGAACCCAGTGACTCACATATGCAACTTGATTTTATAAAAACAGACTGTCGCCCTCCTTGTCCATGTAGATTTCTTTGATTTTTTTAAATTGATTTTATTTTTTAAGTACATGACAGCAGAATGCATTACAACTCTTATTACACATATAGAGCACAAGTTTTCATATCTCTCTATATAAAATATGTTCACACCAATTTGTGTCTTTATGCATGTACTTTAGATAATGATGTCCCTCACATTTCACCATTCTTACTAACCCCCTGCCCACTCCTTTTCTCTCCCACTCCTGTGTCCTATCTAGAGTTTTTCTGTTTCTCCCATGCTTCTCCTCCCTATCCCACTATGGGTCAGTCTCCTTATATCAGAGAAAACATTTGGCATTTGTTTTGTTGGGATTGGCTATCTTCACTAACTATTTTCTCCACTCCTCCTCCCCACACTCTTCCTTTCTCCTGTAATAATTTTCTAAGTCAATATTTTCTAAGTTAAACTAGTCACATATTAGGAATTCCCACAGTCTCCCTGTCCTAATTTTTATTTCTTTTTGTAACTACTGACTGAGGTTAGCCCACAGGGTCCCTGTTCCCTCCAAGTTGTTCTATCTGTTGTCCCTGTGAGCCTCCCATCATGATGCACCATCATTGCTTCACCTGCAGCTCAGGTGGGGGAGAGAAGGACCCCTTCCTGATCTCCCTGGAGCTGCCAATTTATGGGCAGCTTCAGAATCAGCACACTTCCATCCTCTTCCAGCTCTATGCACATCAGAAACACATCACTTTCTGTTCTCGATCCTTTAGCAAAAGTTTTGGGGTTTCTGACTTTTAAGCTGATGGAAAGAAAATTGAAAAATTAAAAAAAAATCCATTCAAAAGAAGCCAAAAGAGAGCAAAGAAAAAGAGGTATGAGTTGACAAGATGATATAATTAAATCCAGAATTCTTACAAGAGCTATACTAAATGCAGTAGAGTAAATTTTCTAATTAAAAGCCATAAATCAGACTAAATAAAAACTCATGCTTCTTATATGAAACAACCTAGAACATAAGGACACAGAAAATTGAAAAGAAAATGATGCAGAAAAATAAGCCATACAAATACTAACCTAAAACCAGTGGTGTGACTGCTTAATATCACTCAAAATAGACTTTAAGTAGAAATATTATGGAGAGATGCTACATGATCACAGAAGGCTTGGTTCTTCAAAATATTTTTTTTAATTATTTGGTTACACCTAATTACATGGCGTGCATGTATGTATATGTGTATATTTTTATAAATACCTATTATGGGTATGATGATTTTTCTTATTTAAAATTTAAAATAAAAAGGAGTAGATGGACAGAATGCCTTTATTTTATTTGTTTATTTTTATGTGGTGCTGAAAATCCAAGCCAGTGCCTCACACAAGCTAGGCAAGCACTCTACTACTGAGCTACAGCCCAGCCCTGATTTTTTTTTTATTTCTCATTTGTTCTAGAGAAAATTCTCTGAAAGCTGAATTATTTAACTTATTTGAAATTCATTGAGGCTTGATTTATGTTGAAGAATATGGTCTAATGTGAAAATATTTTGCAAACATTTTTGTGTATGTATATGAATTGAACAAAATTTAAAAAGAGACAGACAAGTAAAACATAGAATTTTTCTTTTTAAATATTTGGTTTTTAGTTGTAGGTGAAAAATAACCTTTATTTTATTTTTATGTGGTGCTGAGGATCAAACACAGTGCCTTACTTTTGTAGTTGCTAGGAAAGTGCTCTAAGGCTGAGCCACAACCCCAGCCCTAGAAGTTTTTGTCTCATAGAAAAGCAGGTCTAGTGATGTAGCTCAGTTGTAGAACACTTCTCTAGCAGGCATAGGGTCCTGGGCTCCATCTGCAGTAGTACACACATGCACACACACACACGGACACATACATGTGGAACAAAAATTGGTATAAATAAATAATGGAACAAATTTTAGCAGATTTAACCAATGTACACTTAGAGAATAATGCACCCTTTCAGAGCATATAAACCATTGTTTTTAAGCACATTTTCAAAACTGATCATGTTCTTCATCATAGATTTTCATCAATCACTCAGAGTTTGTTCTTTGTAATTCAATGAGGAATCATACATTTTTAGAAAATGCTCCTGTGTAATTGTACCTATTTGGAAGCAATATACTTCTAAATAACATAGTGATATAAAGAATGCTAATAGAATATAGATATTATTTTGAACTGAACTATAAGAAAGGCTCTCAAAATTTGCAGGCTGCAACTAATACCGCTGTTAGGGGAAAACATACAGGTTGTCCTGAGTACACAGGGTGGACAGAGGGAGCAAACACAGATGAGAAGCACCTGTCTCAAGAAGTAAGAAAAAGAGCAACAATGGAGCTCAGACATGGTGGCAGGTTGGGAAACACAAATAACACAAATTAACATATAGAACCCTTGATAGAGGAGGTCTACAAAGCCCAAAGGTTTTTGCCAGGGAAAAAGTAAGCAGGGAATGGATCCCTGATGACTGATCCTGGAAGAGTGAGAAGGGCAAGAGGAGGATGAAAAGGCTCACTTCATTGCCTGGCTCACAGACATTTTAAAAGTCCACAAGAGGACAGTATGAAAAACTTTATATCCATACAGCAGGACTCTCAGATAAAGTAGATAAATTCCTAGAAAAATATATTTATGAAAACTTTTATAGCACCACAGAAGGCAATTCCTGTAAAGTGGACAAATTCCTAGAAAAATGCATTTACCAAAAGACAAAATAAATATTCAAATGGGCTAAAATCATTGAAGAGACTGCATTTAAAATCTGCCTGCTTGCTTCTTGGGGAGTAGTTGTTCTCTAGGCCTCCTCTTTGTGAGTTGTTTTTCAGGGAATTTTTTGAAGTTTCTTTGTCCTGTTTCCACAGTTTGCTCCTTGGACTCGGACTTCTTCTACCCCAATGTATTGTCTCCTTTTTCATGCAGCAGGCATTCTATCAGCTCTGAGGGATGATGACAGGCATGAAGCAGGTCTGTGGTGTCCTCTGTGGTTTAGATGAGGGTCATCCTCAGTGCCTGACTGGTTTGGGGGTATTAAACCAACCTGGGATTCTTGGGCAAATTCTACATGATCATATTATATACTCCTTGTCAGTGCTGCTCTGCTCAGATGACCAGTATTTTATTAACAATTTTTGCTTTTCTTCAGGAGGGACAATAAATGGTATGTGGTTTTCTTGTCATGTTTCCACTATATTTTGTATAAGAGAATATTTGCCTTGTAGAATGAGTTGGAAAGTGTTCTTTCTTCCCTATTTTCTGAAAATGTTTGCAGATGAGAATACCAGCTCTGTTAAGAGCCACAATTTCCTTTCACTTAACAACTGCTCTCTGTAATAACAGCCTGTTGTTCTATTTTAAAAAGAAGGAACCATCCTTTAAATCTTAGAAAGACCAGTCATTATAATTTTTAAGCATCTCTCTTGCTTTTCTTATTCATCATTCATGGGGGTCATTTTCTCAGGGTTTTTAGCTTTCAAACCTTTTTTGTTGTTCCTGGGATTGAATCCAGGCACACTTAAGCATGTCCCCATCCCCTGCTATATTTTTATTATCAGAGACAGGGTCTCACTGATTGTTTAGGGCCTCATTAAGTTTCTGAGGCTGGCTTCCAACTTAGAATTCTCCTTCCTCAGCCTCCAGAGTCAATGGAATTATAGGCATCACCACTACAAGGGCTCAGACTTAATTATATTAATAATTTTTTTTTTTACTTTTTGTTCAGAATTATGAATGAGGATCTCTAGACTTAAGATCTGTAGCTAGAATTACCTCTGTGATAAATTTTCTAAATCACTCATTTATATAGCAGGTATGATTTCACTCATCTGCTTATACTGAGAGGCCTCAGGGAATAAAGTTAGCAAGGAGGGCTCCCTGGGATCCAGGGTTTAATGCAGACTAAGGATGAGGTCTTGCTCTTGAGCAACATGGATCCTCAAGCAACAAAATTACCTCTTGGTTTAAGGTCTGTGCAGGCAGATCATGGAGAGGAGCCTTGTAGTATCCTCTAAACATCCACAGCAGAATACAAGGAGAAAATCTTTGCTCGCTTGGATGTGGCATCTTTTTTAGTTGGCAGTAGCTGTGGGCACTAGTGCTGCAATCCTGCAGTCCATAGGTACAGGAAGAAGATCAACTGGAACTTCAGCCATGGGGAGAAAGGCGAAGAAGGGGCAGTATGCTACCTTTGAGGAGCATGTGAGACCTGAGGGCATGTGGGAACTTGCAAGAGTGCTGGGAACCCCCAGGGTACACCTCTGGTGTGGTGTTCCAGGGGCAGCAGCTGCTCTGGCATGTGGGCCCCAATCAACAGGGACTGGTACCACTACCACCAGTAGAGGAAGTTTCAACAAAAGCTGAAACCTCTACCTGGGAATGTTCCTGCTGCTGCTGCTGCTGCTGCTGCTGCTGCTGCTGCTGCTGCACCTGGTGAGTCCCTTGGTACTTAGGGTAGGTGGAAGATTAGGAAGGATCTACAGACCCAGGTCTGTCTCAAGACAGAAAGCTGGTGTGTGTGGGAAGGATCATGATTCTTAAGAGATGGGAGCAAAAGAACTTCTGGAATTTGGGACAGAAAATGTGAGGGGCACTGGGATTCACCAGAACAGAAAGACATAAAGATGACTTGGGGGGTCTGAACTCATTAAGAATTGATGCTGGGTGAAAGGATGCATCAGACTCTGCTTGTCACCAGGAGTGTTGACCTATTTTGAGGTGCATAACCTGAGGCCTCATAGCTTGTTATCCTGGGACTGTATTTGGTATAAAATGTTGTACAAGATAACCAGAAGGCAAAAGGAAATGTCAGAGCTAGCCTATTTCAGTGGTTGGCCCTCCACTCTTCCCATTTTGCTTTGAGAAGGCAGGATCAATGATCACTTACTCCCCTTGCAATTTCCACACCACTGAGAGATAGTGATCTGTAGAAAGATATAATGTATCAATGTAAAGTACTTTGTGCTAAAGAAGCATTGCAGCCCCTTGTTGGGGTTTGACACTTTCACGAGGTTGTGATAGGTGAATGCTTACTGAATATTTATGTTGATGAACTTTTTAGCTAAGTTTAATATATCTTACTTAATATTGAACTTTTAAAAATTTACAACAGCAATACCAAAATTTTCGTATCCCGGTTCCAGTGTGCCTTTAGTTTTTAAAGAGTTGTAGGTGGACATGTTTGTTGTGAGGCTTCTTTTTCATTAATCGTCTGTCTCATTGAAACAATGTTTGCTAGCCTATCCTTATTCTTGCCTTCTGGTTGCCAAAAGTGCTCTCAGAAATAGAAGGGCCCAGGCTGGGGTTGTGGCTCAGTGATAAAGCACTTGCCTGGCTTGTGTGAAAGACTGGGTTTGGTTGTATAAAAAACAAATGAATAAAATCAAAGGATTGTGTCCATATACAAGAAAAAATAAAAATTAAAAAATAAAAGAAGGATCTCTACCCCACCAAATCTTCTCTTCTCTTGTCTTGAGCCTTAACTATATTTTTCTGCACTTCAAGGTTGCTTGTGATTGTTAACATCTTTTTCATTTTGTTCTCCTGATATGAATTTGGTTAAAAACAATACCTGACTGCATACTGATAGCAGGGACTTATTCTTAGTTCTGTTATTTAATATGTCCTGAACATTTATGTTTTTTGCACAATTTTACATATCTTTAATCAAGGTAGACCCACTGTTGGAAGGATTCACCTTGTAATTAAATAGGAACCTTGAATACCTATGTAAAAATTGTATTAATTACTAATTATTCAAACACTTCTTAGCACTATAATTTATTTAGATTTGGTTGGTAATATGGAAAATGAGTTATTTGTTTACAAATGGCTTATATGTTTATGATTAAAATACACAACTAAAGCATTAAGCCAAGTTGGGAAATTTTCAGGTTTTATTAACAAGTGAATTTTCTGAAAAATGTACTATATACAGAGATATTTAGACTTCCATTTTTTGCACATGGTCCTGTGTGTATTATTTGAAGTTCACAACTGAGGGAGGTGAAGGTGGAGCTTGGAACAGAAGCACTGGGGGCCTGATGCTGACTTCCTATGTGCTCCATGAGCCTTGGCTCATGTCCAAAGACCTTGTTCCCAGTCTTCAGCTCATCAGTTGTATGGCCTTGTGTAAGTTACCCCACTTCTTCAGATCTTGTTCTACCACCTGTAATGCAGGGATACTGTGTTTCTTTTGGTAAAGTAGCATCTGAGGTCCCAAGAGATCAGGTTATTTGCCCAAGGTTCTATAGAGAGGAAGTGACAGGACTTGGAATGTTAGCCAAGGTCCGGTTGTGTCCAGGTCTTTGGCCTTATACAACACCATGCTGTCTGATATGGTGTACATCAGATCACTATGAGCTCCAAGAAAACAGTAGATTCACTTATGTTTGGGTTATGACAATCATGGGCCATCATGGTCAGCCTTAGTGGAGAGGAGGAGCTGAATAGTGAAGAATGGAGGGGCATATACATTCTTCATGACACAATGAAGCAGCAGCATATACAATGCCCAGGCCTGGTAGGATGTTCTACCCCTTCTTACCTGTAGAGAACCTGTGCTTTCTCATGGCCTAAGAATTGTTGCCTTTCTTGTGTCTTCATTTGATCCAGATGTGCTATTTTTCCAATTGTGCTTTTTGAATTTTCCATAGTAAATTTCCTTGGTAAGAACCCCTTTATTTCTAATTGCTATAAGTCTAATTAAATAGGATACTCATTCAAGTTCTAGCATAGCCCTGGACATACAGCAAGTCTTGGGCAGGCTAATGTTTATTTTCACACCTAGTTGATGGCTCTTCCATGATAGACTGCAGCCACTCCCTTATTCTGCAGCAGTAGCACCTCTGCTTACGTCCTGCATTTCTTTGGCCATTCTTCCTTCCACCCACTTCTCATAGATGTCAGATTTCCATTGCTGTCAAAAACAACTGAGAAAAATGAGCTTAAAGGAGTGAAGATTTAATATGGCTCATGGTTTCAGAGTTTCAGTTCCTGGTATGTTGGCTCTGTTGCTTTGGGCCTGACAAAAGGCAGCACATCATGGCAAGAGCCCATGGCCAAAGAGGCTGATCATATCATGGCAGCCAGGAAGCAAAAGAGAGAGATAGGACTGGACTCCCAATATTCCTTTTGGAGGCATGTCCCTGGTGATCTAACTTCCTTCTACCAGGTTCCAGCTCCTATAGATTTCACTATCTCCAAGTAGCACTGACAGGCTGGTGACCAAGTCTTAAGCACATGGGTCTTTCAAGGACTTTTAAACTATAGCAGATGCCTTTGTGTGAATTATGTAAAGGATGGTTCAACCAAAAAATATCATTTGCTAGCACATTTGACTGCAGCACTTGAGATCTCTGTGTAGGATACTACCTGCACACCCACTAGCAAGTCTAGCCTGTTCCACTCAATGTTATTTTGACCAACTTCTTGATGTGTTGCTGTTTCCAAAAGGATTGCCTCTCATCTTGGTCATTACTAGCATTTATATTCAGTTTCTCTGTCAGAAAGCCTCTTGATGTAATTGAATCACATGGTCCACATTTTCTTTACTCCTTGGACTCTCAGACCCTCATTATCTGGGCCTTCCACCTCTAGGCCTTCATTTACTCTCACATTGAGATTTCTGACCCTTTGCACTTTTCCTGTTATTCACTGGAACATGGCAACTCCCTCCTCCTGCCCTACGCTGCATGAAGTAGAGTGGGGATTCAGGTGAAGAGCTCACAGCCTGGCAATGCTGAAAATATATTGTTTCCTGTTCCCTGGGCCTCCACAAGAAGTGCAGACCACCAGCTGGATTTGGGGTGAATGACATCTATGGAAGTTGTCCTAAAATGCCCTGCTTTAGATGACTGCTTGAATGTGGGTGAAAAGGGCCAGGTCTATGCAGGTATCCACTTTCCTGAAGTACACATTTTAATGAAGGACTTCACCCACAGTCCCCAGGGCACTTATCTTCACTCTTCTCACGCTGATGCTACCTCCTCTGAGTGATGAGTCCACTCTTCCACAAAATCCCTCCCATGTACTCTCACCCTCTCAATAGACCAGGCACATCTGCAGTAGAATCTCTGCACTTAGCTTATGTTTCTGTATCTTCCACAGAGGGCCCAACCCCTGCTGCACTGGGAGGTTGGGTGAAACACCCTCCACAATGGGGTCAGTTTCCTTTCTGTTATAGTTGTGCAAGTTCACCACTAGGTTCCTGGCAGCTTTAACTGTGTCTGACACCCTGTTCCCTGAGATCCCCCTTAGCCATTGGTTAGGGGTTGAGTAAGTACTTTCCTGAGATAAACCATGTTTCCTGTACTCTTCATCACTCTCGTGCCCTATAATTTTGTTTTAAGTGGAGATGCAGCTGACTCATTTTGATCTCTTTTGCATGGTACTAGGTACTTATGGGTGATTATTGTTTTCTGAATTTAATCTCTCAAATGACATGCTCTAATTAATTAATGTGTTAATTATTTATTTAACCATTTTATTTAACCCTGAATCACTTCCTGCTCCCTATGAAAGCAAAACATGGAGTGGCTCTTCATGGTGCTAGATTTTATTTTTTCTAATGGATATTCCCCCTTTGTCCCAGAAATTGTATTATTTTACTATTATTACTGGAATAGATAACACAACAGATAATGCCTGTTGAGTACACATGAGGCAGGTGCCTTTGTAAGAGTTTTGCATGAACTATATCATCACATCCTCATCATGCCCTGGGGAGGCCCTGTCCCTACTCCATTTTCAAGCTGATAAAACTGGCACAGAATAGTTGATTCACATGTTTGTGGATGCACAGCCAACTATGCCCTCACCAAGCAGCTGGAGTTCTTACCCACCAACCATTCCCAACTCTCCCAGGTCATTTCCCAGCATGCACTTGTATTGGCATACATGGGCAGGAAGACACACAACACTGACAGTGTGCACAAGAGGAGGGGGCAGAAAGTGAATTTCCCTGCCATGCTTGTCCCAGTGTGCCCCTTGAGGGGCAGCCTCCACAAAGCCTCCTGTGTTCTCATCCTATGACATTGTGTACACAGGTGAGTGAACATTTGCATGTGATGGCCCCAGGTTTGATCATGTAGCACCTTTGTTACCCAGTGTCCCATTTGTCTGTAGGGATTTTCCCTACCCTGAGTAAAAAAACATGGGCAAACGTTGTGGTGACAGGCACCCAGATTCTATTCCTGCTCTCGGAGACACAAAGAATTGACCTGGATGTCAGAATTTCCAGCTCTACACAGCAATAAAATTAATCAAAAATACAAGTGCTCAGAGAATTCCCCAGCCATTAAGGGGTAGGAGGATGGCACATTCTTCCTCCCTCACAAAGGGACTCATATTTCCCATGTCCTTGTGCTGGAGAGAAGGGCCTTCTTGGCTTATGGACATAGTGATAAACTGTCCTGGGGCTTCAGAATATGGCACATATTCAGCTGTTCCTAGGTCTGCAATCTTATTTTACCACTTGAAACAACTCCTGGCTCTAGAGAGCTCTTATGTCCATGTGGTGTGTCACCTCATATAAAGGTAAACTCTCTGACTTATTTGGTATTTAGATAGCCTATTTGCCTATTTGAATTCGACTCAGAGTTGAACACACATGTATCACCTGAGATAAGCTGGTGTGTAATGTAACAGCCTGCCACAGTCTGGGTGGGCACAAATCACGAGCTACTGAAGCAGGAACAAACTTTATTTCTGAACTCCACCAGCACACTCCACACATGCTCCAGGGAACTCTCCCGAATGCCATGCGGCTCCTCCAGCAACCAGCAACTGGAAATATCCCTCCTCCAGTACTTCCCCAACCAATGGGAACTCTCAGGAAATCCCGTGAGAGCTGAAGCAGAACTCAATGGGAACTCCGCCAGAACTCAAAAGTCATCATCTTAATGGCTCGCTAGCGTCACCTCTCAACCACTACTTCTGGCAAAAATGCCATGCGTCATCCCAACTTGGCTGTGGCCCTCAACATCTCCCCCCTTCTGTTTAATTAAACAACAAGCAATGTGGCTTAGGGACTGTGCCTCTTAGGCTGTCCAATACTACATATGGTCCTTACACGTCATAGGATGAGCTGACCTCAAGGCGTCAGCCTCCTGTCTTAGGTTGGTACCACTGCAATTGGATCCTACCCATCACTGACTATCAGTCCAGCATACAGCCATACTTGTGGATAGGCCTTTGCACAGTGGGGGGTGAGGTTCTTTGCCTCACATCTGTTGGCCCTCAAATTTGGCCTTTGCACCAGTGTGGGGGGGTGAGGTTCTTTGCTTCACTTCTGTTGGCCCCCAAATTTGGCCTTGGTGCCACTGGGGGGGTGAGGTTCTTTGCCTCACCTCTGTTGGCCCCCAAATTTTAGACCATCACTAGCAGAAGGGAGGAGGATACAAAATGCCATGACACCAAGCCAATTGATGGCTCCTTTTGGAAAAATTGTACCACCAATGACACCATCTGCAAAGATACACCAACACTACCACAATTCGCTGCATCAACAGATAGTTCACAATGCATACAAGTGATACATAGTCCAGGCAAGTTCTACAAGCAGTTCAAAGCAGAGGAATCCATCAATATGTCCATTTCCTCCCAAAGTAAATCAACTCCTTGATTGAGCATTATTTGTTGAGTTATTATTCATTGATGCATCAGTTTATACAGTTTGTTGTGATAACTATCGAAGAAGCTGTAGTTTGGTTTTATCTTTGTCTTCACCGGCACTGGGATGAAGATAGGAATTCTGGCAATGATGGCTAAAAAATATATGTAACATTCCAACAGGTACTAAGAAAACAATTTCCTGAACAGTTGATATTATCCTGAACAGAATTATTAAATATAATGAAAAGGAAAGGTGAAAGTAAACAAACAGATCTGTTAACCTGCTTTTTTGTTCACATATTAAAACAATCCTCAACAGCTGTTTACCCAATTTAAATTAAACCATTTAAATCACGTGAATAAAAAAAAAAAATTGGATCCATTTTTTTATGAGCGCTCCTCATATGTGATATATGGACATACGCACATACAGACATACAACACAAAACACAAGTGTGCACATATAACATACAACACATAAGGCAATAGTAAAGGCCTTGTAGCTTTACACAGGTGAAATCTCCGTTGCAATGTTTAAAAACTCCATAGTCAAAAAATAAAACTGATCAGAGAAAACATTAACCTAGGTCTGTATGAGCTCAAAAAATAAAATAGAACTTCATGATGTGGGAAAGGGCACTAATAAAATAGATATTGAAAAAAGCATCTCGGTTAATCACTGTTGCAGATGTAAGAATAGCCAACCTGGAGCTCTGGATATCAGCTGTTATGGATTTGAGTCAAATCATCTTCTTTTTGGTCTGTAGAAATTGCTTTGGGTAGTCTCTCTGGAATCCAAATCGGCTGCTGTTCTCTCTTTGGAAACACACAAACAGAACCCCAACTCCAGACAATCACTGGGTCAGGACCTTTCCATTGTCCTCTTAGAATATCCTTCCAAAGTACCTTAGGCTTATGTACATTTTTGGACACATATGCCTTTCCACAGCACTAAGCCCTGATGAATCCAAATTTAAAAAGTTTAGAGTAAAAAGGGTTATTTTAATTTTATCTTTGGGGGATATATACCCCTTTTCAAATCCCTCTTTTTGCTTTAATAAGTACATTTTAATAGTTTGATGAGCTCTTTCAACTATGCCTTGTCCCTGTGGATTGTATGGAATTCCTGTTATGTGAGTAATGCCAAATGATGAGCAAAATTGTTTAAAAGATATAGAAGTATAAACAGGACCATTATCCTTTTTTAACTGTTTTGGAATGCCCACAGTGGCAAAATTTTGTAAGTAATGATCTATAATATCTTTAGTTTTTTCTCCGGCATGAAGGGAGCCCATCAAAAATCTGGAAGAAGTATCAACTGTAACATGCAAATATTTTAATTTTCCAAATTCTGGCAAGTGTGTGAAGTCCATCTGCCAAATATGATTAGGTATCAGTCCTCTAGGATTGACTCCAAGATTAATTTGTGGTAAAAAGGTAACACAATTTTGACATTGTTTTATTATTTGTCTAGCTTGTTCCTTAGTTATTTTAAAATGCTTTTGTAAAGTATTAGCATTGACATGGAACCCTTTATGAAAATTTGTAGCTTCTTCTAGTATAGAGAAAATATGTATATCATGTGTAGTTTTATCTGCTAAATCATTGCCCAAACTAAGGGCTCCAGGCAATCCTGTATGAGCTTTGATATGTCCTATAAAGAATGGATCTTTTCTGTCCCAGATTAGACTTTGTATAGTGGAAAACAAAGAGAAATCAGTAGAGGAAGGAGAAATCCTACCAGCATCTTCAAGGGATACTATAGCATTAACTATATACTGACTATCAGAAAATAAATTAAATACAGAATCTTTAAACATCACAAAAGCTTGTAATACTGCCTTAAGCTCTACCTTTTGAGCTGATTATTTGGGTACTCAAAATGTAAATATTTGATCAGGGGTAACTACTGCTGCTGTAACATTATTTGACCCATCAGTGAATATATTTGGAGCATTCATGATAGGTGTTTTTCTTGTCATTTTTGGAAAAACTATAGGATGCCAAGACCAAAAAGACAATAAAGGATTAGATGGTAAGTGGTTATCAAATGAAACATTAGATTTGCACATGATTATTGCCCAAGTTTTTAACTCATTAGCTAACTCATCAATTTGATCCATAGTATATGGAATAATAATTTTATTGGGAGAAATTCAAAACACTCCCTTTGCTGCTTTTATTCCTTATAGTATTAATCATCCTGAAGCCTCAGGATACCTAGTAAGAATAGTGTTAGGAGAATAAGATAAATGTATCCACAATAATGGACCTTCTTGCCAAAATACTCATGTAGGAATATTTTTGTTGGTATTACAATAAATAATAAAGGCAAACTTATATCAATTCTATCTAAATGCATATTTTCCATATATGTTTCAATAATTTTTAATGCCTTTCTTGCTTCAGGTGTTAACATTCAAGGTGAATTTGGATCTGATGGACCTTTTAGGAAATCAAATTAAGGTCTCAACACTGCTGTTGGTATGCCTAGATAAGGCCTTATCCAATTTATGTCTCTTAATAACTTTTTAAAGTCGTTCAGTGATTTGAGTTGATCTACTTGTATTTGAATTTTTGGTGGACAGATCATGATTGAGGATAATAGAACTCCTAAATAATTAATTGGAACATTTAATAGTACTTTATTGCTATCTCTGGATTATAATTTTTTTAATAAATTTGTAAGTGCAGCATAACATTCTAGCAATATGTTTTTATCTTTATGTGCTAATAATACATCATCCATATAGTGAAATATTTGTAGTTCAGGATTTTGATTTCTAAGTGGCTGGATTGCTTTGGTAACATAAATTTGACACATACTTGGGCTGTTAGCCATCCCTTGAGTGAGTATTTTCCATTCATATCTCTGATCAGGACCTTCATGATTTAGTGCAGGGATAGTAAATGCAAAACATGGACTATCCTCAGGATGAATTGGAATTGAAAAACAAAAACAATCTTTAATATCTATAGCTAAAATGTACCAGGTGTTTGGCAAAGAAGAAAATTGAGGAATCCCCGATTGAGCAGGTCCCATAATAACCATCTCATTATTAATGGCTCTTAAATCTTGCAGTAATCTCCATTTACCAGATTTCTTTTTAATGACAAAAATGGGAGTATTATAGGAAGATACGGAAGGTTGTATATGTCCCTCCTCTAATTGTTGTTTGACCAAGTCATGGGCTGCTTGTATCTTTTCTTTAGTCAGGGGCCACTGAGGAACCTATACTGGTCTTTCTGATTTCCAAGTAATTTTTATTGTCTCAGTGACCTCTTCTGAAAACCCAATTCATGTCTCTCTATTCCTTGATCTATTTGAATTGGTGCTGCTATACCTTGTTCTTGTTCTCCTAATCTTTTTCCTTTCCTAAAACATTGTCTAGTCCTAATAGTGGGCGCATTTGGGTTGATGTTATTTGTTAATGTCAAACCTAATTGATCTAGGACATCTTGTCCCCATAAATTTATAGGAAGATGATCCAATATATATGGCTGTATAGTTCCTTCACATCCTTCAGGATCCTTCCAATCTAATACCATTGCACTTCTATGGGGATTAGTCACCACTCCTATGCCTCAAAGCTTCTTGTAATGGCCAATGTTTTGGCCATTCTTGACGAGATATGATGCTAAGGTCTGCATCTGTATCCAGTAGCCCATTAAATTCATGTCCTTGAATATTTAGTTTTAGCATTGGGCGAGAATCTAGATTTAAAGACAGCATATCCCAATCTACACCTGTGGAGCCTAATCCCCTGGAACCAATGCAAGCATCCATTGATGGAGGAATGGATAAACATGTTGTCCATCCACACAATGGAATATAATTCTCCCCACATTATGTTAAGTGTAGTCACACAATCACAAAAGGACATTTAGTACATAATTCTATAGATGATGTATCTAGAGTCATCAAACCCACAGAAACAGAAGGCAGGGGACTGGATGAGGGGCAGTGGGATGGCATTATTTCATCAGTACAGAGTTTCTGTTATAAAGATGAAGTCTAGCAACAGATGGTGGTTATAGTGAATTACTGAGCACTTCTGAATTCTGTGTGCACATAAAAATGGTTAATATGGGCTGGGACTATGGCTTAGTAATGCAGACAATATTTATAGCAGTTCAATTTACAATAGCTAAACTGTGGAAGCATCCTAGATGCACTTCAATAGATGAATAGATAATGAAACTGTGATATATATATATATATATATATATATATATATATATATATATATATATATATATATACACATACATACATACACACACACACAATGGAATATTACTCAGCATTAAAAGAGAATAAAATTATGGCTTTTGTAGGTAAATGGATGGAGCCGGAGAATATTATGCTAAGCAATGTAAACCAATTCCAGAAAAACCAAAGACTGAGTGTTCTCTCTGATAGTGAATGATGATCCATAATGGGGGGGGGGGGAGGGAAGAAGACACAAAGAAGGGAAAATGACTCAAAGTTGAGGGAGGATGGGAAGGGAACATGGGAATGAGATGGACATAATTAACTAGGTACAGGTATGACTGCACATATGGTGCAATGCTACATTGGGTACAACCAGAGAAATGAAAAGCTGTGCTACAATTGTATAAAAGGAATCAAAATGCATTCTTCTATCATATATACCTAATTAAAATAAATGAGTTAATTAATATAAAGGATATTTCTTATGTTACTATTAACAGGTTTATATTGCCTTCAAATGAAGTCATAAATGAAAACAGTATTGTTTAAATTTCTCAGTTTTAATTTCTATCAGGGCAAGTATGAAAAAGGACACCCACATAAATGGAGCACTTGGGGCTCTCGGTGTTGGGAAAGGGCTGTGAACCTTGTATCAGTTACCTGTCCAGGGGGCTGCTTAGGAGGGGCAGTCACCTGTCTAAGGCCTGGATGACAGCATATTGGGACTCACATGGGTGAGGTCTGCTCCTCCATCTTAGGATCAAGGTGCTGCAGCTCCACAAACATGAGTGCTTCATAAGTGCTCAGCACAGAGGCCATGCTAAACACCTAGGATCCTCTACTGCTCCTCTCATGCCCACACCATCCAGCAGATTGCCCAAAGGCTTGGTCTGAGTATGTACTTGGCTTCTTCCACTTCATTTACTTATTACTCACTTCCATTGTATGTGACACCAGTGTTGGTGTGCAAAAAGTTGGACAGGCTTAAAAGTCACCATTAAGCCTGTAGACAAGCAAAGCCCTAGATTAGATGTACTGCCACTACACAGCAACTGGGTGTTCCCTGAAGACATTAGGAAGAGAAACTCCTTCTGGATCATTAACAGCACTCAAGAGGGCTTCCTCTACACTCACACTTCTGTGATGTACATCAACACAAGCCTTCTAAAGACAGAAATTGGCAGTGACGGAGGAAACTTACCTTACTTTTTGACAAATACTTTTCCCATAAGTCTTAGAAATTGACTATATTCATTAAATTCATCTTGGCTAACCTCTGGAAAGAGGAAAACTTTTTCCTAATTCAGATCAGGAGCTAGGGAAGTAGCTCAGTGTTGAGTCTGCACATAGCATGTACAAAGTCCTTGGATCTGAACCCAGCACCAATAAATAAATATTTTAAACACTTACTAAAAATTAATTTTAAGCAATGTCCCATTATGGTAATATCAAAGGGGAAAGAAAAACATTTACTAGATTCCCCATCTGTCCCCAGGACAGTCAAAGCCAACCTCACAGCTGCTACACAGGAAGTGGGTAAGAGTCTGCCTTCCACCTCCATCTTCCTCTCACACAGGCAGGTCTAGTCCTGATTTCCATGAGCTTCCTCATCAATAAGAAGTCATGAGGTCAGGCCAATGAACAAAGAGCTTGTAGATGCCTGGTCTAGTCCCTATTTGCTGCTTACTAATTGTGTGCTTATTGCCAAATCCCAGCACACCTTCAGGCTTCTATTTTCTCTCCTACACCATGCAGATCACCTTTATCTAAGGTCCTTTTGAGGATAGCAGAGCACAGTGAGTGCAAAAACCTGCCACTGGGACAGCACACTGTGGTCACCAGGACCATCTTCTAGAGCTGCTGACCCATCACTGAAAGCAGCTCCCTGAGCTGAGTGTGTGAGGGACTGAGTCAAGAGACAATGCCTAAATTTAACCTGGGTTGAGCCACTCCTGAGATGTGTGACTTGGGCAACTCATGTGTCCTCTCTCGGTGACAGATTCTCTTCTATTACATATGATTCTGCTCATGCCACAATCTAACTGTGATACTCAGAACATGTCTGAAATCCCAGAACATGAAGAAGCTCTTTGTATCAGGTTGTATCTCTGCACTAAGCCACACTCATGGCCTGGAGAACTTAGCTACCACCTCTTGATTCATACCAGTGAATGGCCAGCAAGCCTGTCATCACTGCTGGATCCTGAAGTAATCCCACCAAGACCTGAACTTCTCTGGCCTTCTGAACTTCAGGCACTGCTTGGCAGTCAGCACTGCATGAAGATGTGGCTTTGAATCTATGGCTATTGAGCAGGGATGGCTCATGAGCTGGTGGGTCAGGAGCCCTACCTGTCCTCTTGGCACCTCTCACCAAGTGTCTCAGGAAGGTCTTAAGAGGCGTTTTCAACCTTTCCCACCCTCTTTATACCCCTAACCAGCAATTTCTCTCCTGTACAATGTGCCCAGAAATGCTTCCTCCTCTCTAGCCCAGGACTACAGGCTTCTGGGTCCATCACTAGCCACAAATGACAGCTGATTTAAAGGAATTCCTGACTGCATCCATCACAATCCCACTGTCAAGATAGTTTAAAAGAAAATGTGCAGGAGATTCCTATCACTGCAACCCCTCAGAACAAGGATGTCCCTTGCAGAATGCAGAGTGGCTCCACCCACTACCACACAACTAGCCTTTAAAACCTCATGGGTCACCTAGGCCTTGGGAAAATGGGCTGTAAGAGAGAAAGCTTATTCTGATACCACTGGGCAAAGCAAGTGAGAAAGGTAAGTGGCTGGCACCTAGATAGCCTTCAGCCTCCATCAAAGAGTAACTACTACCTCAGGGAGGAAGATCCTGGACACAAGGGTGAAACACCTGTCTGGCAACAACGGCTAAGTCCCAACACCATACGTAACAGCCCAAAGGGAGTCTACTGGGTAGCTCCAAGGCCTTGACCTTGTCAAGGTCAAGATAGACTGCTAGAAAGACTGAATCCCCTGCCTGGAGAACCTCCCCAATTCCAGGTACTATAATTGAAGCCCTCAGTGAACTGGAAGGCATAGATGTCCGATGTAAATAAAATCCTCCAAAATCAGGGCCTTGAGTTATCCCAGAAAACAACCACAACCCAGGGATGTGGAGTGAAGTCAAGGCCTGAAATCAGGGCTCAAAGCCCTATCTTTGGAGACCATTCAAAATCTCTGCATCTCAGATACTATAGTTTCTACCAGGGAGTTGGTTAGTACAGCCTAAGAGGAAGGGGTTTCCTCAAGAGATCCAGATGTCAACTTCTGCCCCCCTTCAGAATTTTCTCCCCACCAGGAAACAGTCTTCAAAGTGGTGAGATGCCAGACAGGAACTTAGGAATGCTTGTGATTGCAGGTAGAGAGCTGCTCACTGCTAACATTACCTGAAGTTCACTGCTATCATCATTTGAAGTTGTTTCTTTGTTTAGAACTGCTCTTTAGAAAAGTCCTAGCAGAACCAACTTAAACTAGTCAAAGATACAGAGCTCCTCTTCTAAGGAACCTAGGGCAAACTTTACTCACTCTATCTCATTATAATGCTAAATTTTCTGCCCTAAATGAAGTGCATCTGGCATTTGTTTGGTTTGGTACTGGGAATAGAAGCCAGGGATGCTTTATCATTTTGTGGTAGAGATTTCTCAGAAAAAAGGAAAGAGAACATGATGCCATCTGTATCATTGTGAGCCCTTGTGAAATCAGTTTTGAACATTCTTGCTACTTTGTAGTATAGAAATAGAATGCCCAAACAAGAATATGTATTACCTCATATGAAGACAAAATTAGTATGTAAAAGGAAACTAACCAGACTATATAAGGGATCACTCCCTACACTAAATTATCAGCCTTTGGATAATAATCCACTGAGCCTGGATGGACACAAATAAACACTGCTTCCTGTTGAATACACTGGTGTCCCCTGTCTGTGTGAGAATCCCATGCAACATTTTATTTGGTTTTGTTTGAGGCAGGATCTCACTTATCTTATCCTTCTCATTGCTATATATTTATAATGACCAGCTTGCTTAGAAGTGTTTACATCCTATGAGAAGTGATAAGAACATCTGAAAAATGATTTTGAAGACTCTTAAATAAATAGTAATCTTTAAAAACTGACATGAAAACCAACTCAAGTTTTAAGCTCCTTCTTTAGAAACATTAGATATGCTGTACTTCTTAAAAAATAACTTATTCAAACTACTTGTGCCAATGTTTGCAACTCTTCTAAAATTACTCTTAAAATAATCTAATGTGAGATTTTTTTCTATGGCAAGAATTCACATGGCTTGTATAGAAAGTCTCAACAGGGCTGTAGATGGAGCTTACTGCTAGAGAGATTGCCTAGCATGTACGAGGTCTTGAAGTTTAACCACCAACACTGCAAGAAAAGGAAAGGGAGAAAGAAGGAAGGAATGAAGGGAGAAAGGAAGGAAAGAAGGAAGGAAGGAAGGAAGGTGGAAGGAAGAAAGAAAGGAAGGAAAAAATAGGAGACAGGGCAGGATGGAAAGGAATGAGTCATTAAAACAAAAGGGCATGTGGTACAAACATAAATATATGATTTACTACCTTTTAAAAATTTTTACAGAGATTTAGAATTTTACTGACATCAAACTGGGTGACATTATGACTGTATAGAGTTCTGCTTTGGCCTGTCCTAAACCAAACTAATGGGTGAGTGACCTGGAGATGACTCCTCTCTGGCTTGATTGGGACAATCTTGAACCTGTGATGCTTTGGGATGCACAACATAGTGAAGGGGCCAATATTTCTCTGACAGGGAGCATGAGTGTGCTAGGCCCCTGGGAGCCCATGACCAGGGCTCCTCATAGGCATGCCCACAGGTCCCCTCTCCACTGATGGTTCACAATGGTCTGCTCCGTTGCCTAGTGCATGTTTGTTTCTGACCAAAGGCCTGAGTGTCCACAGCCTGTTTTGGTGTGGCTGGGCATGGTGTGGTTGTGGAGGGAATAGTCAAAGCAGCCTTCACATGATGGATGGGGCAACGGCTGCCCCTCAGCCATAGTTGCAGGTGGTACTGGAAGAAGTAAGCAGGGTTGTGGTTTGCATTGTCTGAAGACATGGAAACACACCCTAGTCCTTATGGATGTTCATGGGAATTGGTGATATGTATAGCTATTGGATTTTTTGTTGTTCTCTTGTTTTTGTGGAGAAGTTATCAGTCTGTGAGAAGCAGGCATTACATGAGAAGAGAAAAAAAAACTTGCTCTAAAACTTTCTGGACAACTTGGAGAAAAATGTGAACTACTTGAAACAGCCTTGTTCAAAAACAGTAGAAGGCTTAGAGTCATTGCTAAAAGATGGCATTTTGTTGAAGAAGTCAATAGAAGCAGAAAATTTGGAGGCAATATATGAAAACCTGGATAGGTCCATATCTAAACTTGAAGATGAAATACTCTTTCTAGAAAAAGAGCTAAAAGAAGAGAAAACTAAACATTGTCAACAGGATGAATTGAAGGTGGATATATCAAAAAGGATTAAGTTCCTAGAAGATGAATCAAAATCCCAAATATCTGAAGCTAAAAAAAGCCTTGAGAATATTTCAAATGAATGAAGAAGAAGTTATGGTTGCTATAAAAGAGGCTTGGAATGAAAATTCCCAACTTCAGGAATGTCAGAAACAGCTTTTGAAAGAAGTTAAGGTATGGAAAGAAAAAGTAAATGGCCTTAATAAATAAAAAAAAAAGTTATTTGAACACTCTAAAATACATGCAGAACAAGTTCTAAGAGATAAAGAAAATCACATTAAGTCTCTGACTGAACACTTGCTGCAGATTCAAAATTGGGCCCCTGTGGTTGGAGAAGTCCTAAAAGATGAAGGTAACTTGGAGTTTGAAATGGAGAATGAATTAGAAATTGGTGCTCACTTAGAAGATCAGCCAAAAGGGGCCTTGAAGATTCTGGTTTATTTTGCTAAGTTAAAGGCCTCTTTTACAATCTTAGAAAGAGAAAGAAATCATTTTTTTATACTTTATTATCTGAGGTAATTAAAACAAAAGAAGACATTATACAACATCTTAAAAATCTTAAGACAGAACAAGCATCTTTGCAAGCAGAAAATACACAGTTTGAAAGTGAGAATCAGAATTTTCAGCTGAAAGTTAAAGTCATGATGGAACTATGTCAAGAAAATGTAATGGAACTCCAAAGGAAATTAATAGGAGAGGAATATTACTGAGTAGAGCAAGAGGAGAAACTTTCCAAAGTGGAAGAAAAGATCAGCCATACAACAAAACTGCTTGAGACCTATAGAAAGTGAGCCAAAGATCTTGAAGAAGAATTGGAGAGAACCATTTATTTTTATCAGGGGCATGTTATGTACTGTGAGAAAAAAAGCACATGGTAATGAGTTGGCAGCTCAGAGTGATTTAAGGCCACAAAATGCTCAAAACAGAGAAAAAATAACTGAAATGGGGTTCAAATTTAAACTTGTAGAAAAAGATCCTTCTGTGCCTGATGTTTCAAATACACCCTTTGGCAGAGAGAATTCCCCAAATGGTCCCTCACATTTGGGTCAAGTTTCATGTGAAATAAGTCCTTCTCATTCAGAAAATAAGGGTCCACTCATACTCTCACCTTTGGTACAAGAGGGAGGAGATAGAGGTTCAAGGTCCCAGAGAATCCTCTGGAATGTCCGAGTAGCAAGAAAAGAAGGGAATCAAACTTTGATAATTTAACTGATCCTCAGAGAGCACTTTTTGACACTGGGCCTCTGGCACCTCCATGGGAACAGGCCCTTAGGATAATGATCCCTCCACCAGGCCAACCATACTCTAATCCACAGCTTCCTCTACAAAGGCAAGATGGATGTTATTCTAATTATGGTAGAAGACCTGGATCAGTAGAACTCAGAAGTTTCATCTATGCCGCCTTTGGATAAAATGGATGGGCCTACATCTTCAGAAGTGGAATCCAGTAGAAATGAAACCAAAGTCAATCTTGGTGATTCCAATGTGCCTGATTCATCTCTCCCTGCTTAAAACCAAGGAATTGGCTCTGATTTTGCTTTCTTACCTTTTCCAATCAGAGGTCCTTTGTTTTCAGTGGATCCAAGAGTCAGTTCATGAGAGAGCCCTTTTTCCCTTCACCTCCTTCAGGAAACATGTAAGGAGAAACTCAAGAATATCTTCCACCAGGCCCACTACCCCCTGCATTTCCAATAGGACCATGGTGTTTTCCTCATTATCTCCCCCCAAGAGCTGGATTTCTTCCCCCACCTCCCACCCCCGCATTCTGAAAGTATAAGTGAGTTCCCTTCAGGGTTGATTCCACCTTCAAATGAGCCTGCTACTGAACATTCAGAAGCACAACAAGAAACTTGACAATAGTTTTTATCTGCCTTTAAAAGTAATATATCTCTTATTTTTAGTTTAAGTAACTGCTTTTAAGTGATTATATGTTTGTTCCAATTGAAGCTCAATGGAATGATAATTCTTAGGATATATTTTGTAAGTAATTATGGTTTAAATATGAATCTTATGAATAAATTATTTCCATTTTATCTTATTCTAGAGAGTACAGCATTTAATTTGAATAATGCATTATTATATGAGCAACAACTGGATTTTTTATATATGTAATCTTGCAGTTGGGGATATTTTAAACTCCAAACAAAGGCTGCCCCTTTATACAAAGAAACATATTTACTGTGATTGTAGCAAATGTGAAAGTAACTTTGTGCTTAATGAAAGATTTTAGTTGATTTAAAGTCTGTTTGGCTTTAATAATGATAATAAAATTCAGCTAGTTTTTCCATAAAAAAAAAAAAAAAAAAGAATAACTAGAGCATATTAAGAGTAAACCAGAAAACACAACTAAACATTTCATGGAAATAGGAGACTTCAAAAAAAAGTTCCAGTTCTCAGAAAACTTGTAGGAATTTGGAAACTATAATTTAAGTTCACTCTTTGCATATTTCCCCCTACATCTTCTTTATTTTATGCCTATTCTGCTGTGGTTCACTGATAGGAGGAGTGTCCTAGTCTTTGTTTTGTCTTCAGGGAGACTTTTGTAAAATACAAATGAATTATGAGGACTCTGAAATGAAGAAACAAAGACATAACTCCAAATTTGTTATTGTTACATTAGATAGTCATGAAATGACTCTGCTAAACTACTATAAACCCAAATTCCCACAACTAAAGAAGAAATCTCCTGATTTTTGAGCTGTTATAATTAAAGCAATAGCCTTTTTTACATATAGCATAAATGAATGAAACTAATAGCTACATGATTAAGTGTTTTATTTAAAAACATTTTTTTTTAATTGTTGACTTACCTTTATTTATTTATATATAGTAGAGAGAATGAAGTCCAGTGCCTCACACATGCTAGGCAGGAGCTCTGCCACTGAGCCACAACCCCAGCCCATGATTATATTTTACTAACCACTAATAATAATCTAAAAAGTAAATTAGTATATCTCCATTATCAAAGAAATACAAGCCCCAAATTGATAACCAAAAACAATTATACCTGAATTATTTTCTAATGTTCTATTAATTACAGGGATTATTTGATTCTATAGTGGTTTTACCAAAGGTCTGAAATATTTCCTAGCACTTGGCCAGCATCTACTCTTCTACAATAGTGGAAATAGGTATGGTAGAATTTTGCTGAAATGAATTAAATTCATGTATTCAGGGATGTCAATATTCCTCAAATTTGCTATGGACCTGAGAGTATTGATATTGGGTTAAAGGATTGTGTTTAAAAAAAAAATAGGTCTGGGGTTGTGACTCAGCAGTAGAGCACTCATGTAAAACATCCGAGGTCCTGGGTTCAATCCTCAGCACCACATATAAATAAATAAAGTTATTGTGTCTATCTACAACTAAAAACTATTTTTTTAAAAAATGGTTAACATGGCAAATGTCATGTCATGTCATGTGTATTTTAATCACAATAAAATGAAAAACAAACAACTGAGGTGTACCAGTGAGGGAGCTGTGAGTCTAAAGCAACAGACAAGTGGGTTCTCAGTAAGCATGGCATGTGACCCAATTTCTATAGGTGTTTTAGATGGTACCACATCCTGGGATATTCAGTCTGGTGAGATGTCCATTTGAGGATTAATTTGAGAGGGCTTGGTTGGTGATAGCATGCTGTTCCTAAATCCTTGCCTAAAATTTTGGTTGAATGAGTCATTATGCCATTAGCTATATTAATATTGGGTAACAGGACAACACACAACTATATTTTTTGTCTTTATTTTTCAACAAACAAATTTATAAAGGTCAAAAATATGACAAATGTGGCCTCCTATTCTTAGAATGTTTTAAAGTGACAGATTCCTGGAAATAAGAAATGACAACTTCCTTTGGGATACGTAAACCTCTATTCAAAACATGAATATACTTTATTTACCCATAGGAAAATTCTGTGATATAAATTACATGATTCACTTTTTCCTGAGTCCCCTCTCTTTTATAAGCCCATGCCTCTAAGGAGAGCATTTCCTGGTGGAAATGCCTGAGAGCAGTGAGCTCTGCCCTGAGCAACCTTGAAAATGGCTCTCTGGTTAGGTCCAGAGGAAGGCAGGAATGGAGAAATCTGGGTAGGGAAATGGCATGGCATGACAAGGAATATTCTGGGAGATGCTGCCTCCTATCTGGAGGACCTGATGGGGGAACAGGTGTTGAAAGTAATTGTGGCATCAGGGAACTTGGGGGAAGGAACCATGCAAAGCATGCTGTGAAACCCGGCTTCTCCTAGGAACTTTTCAGTAACCCTGTCTCTCTAACTGTTCCTCGAGAGGTGTGTGGCTGTCTACACATGGGACAAAGTGCCAAGTGATCCTTCCTTCTTCAAGGATAAAATCAGGGCCTTAAGCAACTTAGTGAGGCCCTGCCTTTTTGTGACTGGCTTCTTTGAGTTGGCCTAATATTTTCAAGGTTCACTTGTGTCATAGCATGTTATCAGTACTCCATTCCTTTCTATTACAGAACAACATTCCATTAGATGGACATGCCATATTTATTAATCTTTTTTGTTAGTTGTCTGAGTCACTTGTACTTTTTGGCTATTTGAATAATGCTGCTGTAAACACTCATATACAAACTCTTGTGGGCACATATACCTTAGTTTCTCTTGGGTGTACACCTAGGAGTTGGATTGCTGGGTCATTTAGTAACTCTGTGTCTAACATGGAAGGAGTTGCCAGATTGTGCTAAATGCAGCCACATCCTTTACATTTCCTTCTCCAGGTCATTGTGTGTCCTTATCCCTGAGAAAATATGCTATTGTTCATGTCTTGATTGTAGCAATACTTCTAGCCATAAATTGGTCTCTTGTTATGACTTTGATTTGCAATTCCTTAATGATAAATGATAAATGACAGCTGTTTTGCAAACAATGACCTTTAGAGAAGTGCATATTCAAATCTTTGGACACTTTTTTATTGGATTTTCTTTGTTGTTGTAACAGTTCTTTCTATATTTGGGGTAACAGTCATTTCTGAGTTGCCGCAGTCTGGCTGGGCACAAATCACGAGCCACTGAAGCAGGAACAAACTTTATTTTTAAACTGCAGGAAAACACTTCACACAGCTCCTGGGGAATCCTCCCAAACACGCCACGAGGCTTGTCCAGGAACCCCCAGCCGGAAATATCTCTCCCGGAAATCCCTCCTCCTGCACTTCCCCAACCAATGGGAACTCTCGGGGAATCCCCGGAAATCCCCACGAGAACTCCAAAATAGTGCGAGAACTCAAAAGTTGTGGCAGAGGCGGATAGTAATGCCTCGCCTGTCAATCAATACTGTTGGCAAAATGCCAGGGGCCATACAGACTCAGCCGTGGCTCTCAGCATCTCCCCCTTTTTGTTTAATTAAACAACAAGCAATGTGGCTTAGGGACCGTGCCTGTTAGGCAGTCCAATTCAACATATGGTCCTTACCCGTCATCGGATGAACTGACCTCTAGGCGTCAGCCTCCTGTCTTAGGTTGGTGCCACTGCAATTGGATCATACCCGTCACTGACTACCGGTCCAGCATACAGCCATACTTGTGGATAGGTCTATGCACCAGTGGGGGGGTGAGGTTCTTTGCCTCACCTCTGTTGGCCCCCAAATTTGGCCTTGGTGCCAGTGGGGGAGTGAGGTTAATGTGGCTTAAGGACCGTGCCTGGTAGGTTGTCCAATTTAACATATGGTTCTTACCCGTCATCGGAAAACTGACCTTTAGGCGTCAGCCTCCTGTCTTAGGTTGATACCACTGCAATTGGATCATACCCGTCACTGACTACCGGTCCAGCATAAGCCATTGGCCCCCAAATTTTAGACCATCACTAGCAGAAGGGAGGAGGATGCAAAATGCCATGACACTAAACCAATTGAGGGCTCCTTTGAAAAATTGTACCACCGGTGACACCATCAACAAAAATACTCCAGCACTACCACAATTCGCTGTACCAACAGATAGTTCACAATGCATACAAGTGATACATAGTCCAGGCAAGGTCTGCAAGCAATTCAAAGCAGAGGAATCTGTCAATATGTCCATTTCCTCCCAAAGTAAATCGACTCCTTAATTGAGCATTACTTGTGGAGTTATTATTCATTGATGCATCAGTTTTTACAGTTTGTTGTGATAACTATCGAAGAAGCTGTAGTTTGGTTTTATCTTTGTCTTCACCGGCACTGGGATGAAGATAGGAGTTCTGGCAATGATGCTAAGAAAAAAATTATGTAACATTCCAACAGGCACTAAGAAAACAATTTTTTGAACAATTTACATTATCCTGAACAGAATTATTAAATATAATGAGAAGGAAAGGTGAAAGTAAACAAAAAGATCTGTTAACCTCCTATTTGTTCACATATTAAAACAATTTTCAACAGCTGTTTACCCAATCTAAATTAAACCATTAAAATCACGTGAATAAAAAAATTCGGATCCATTTATTCATGAGCGCTCCTCATATATGATATATGGACATACGCACATACAGACATACAACACAAAACAGAAGTGTGCACACATAACATACAACACTTAAGACAATAGTAAAGGCCTTGAAGCTTTACCTAGGTGAAATCTCCATTGCAATGCTTAAAAACTCCAGAGTCAAAAAATAAAACTGATCAGAAAAACATTAACCTAGGTCTGTATGAGCTCAAAAATAAAATAGAACTTTATGATGTGGGAAAAGGCAAATAATAAAATAAATATTGAAAAAAGCATCCTGGTTAATCACTGTCGCAGATGTAAAAATAGCAAAACTGGAGTTCTGGATATCAGCTGTTATGGATTTGAGTCAAATCATCTTCCTTTTGGCCTGTAGAAATTGTTTTAGTTAATCTCTCTGGAATCCAAATCGGCTGCTGTTCTCCCTGTGGAAAAACACAAACAGAACCCCGACTCCAGACAATCACTGGGTCAGGACCTTTCCATTGTCCTGTTAGAATATCCTTCCAAAGTACCTTAGGCTTATGTACATTTTTTGGACACATATGCCTTTCCGCAGCACTAAGCCCTGAGGAATCCAAATTTAAAAAGTTTAGAGTAAAAAGAGTTATTTTAAGTTTATCTTTGGGTGACATATACCCCTTTCCAATTCCCTCTTTTTGCTTTAGTAAGTACATTTTAATAGTTTGATGAGCTCTTTCAACTATGCCTTGTCCTTGTGGATTGTATGGAATTCCTGTTATATGAGTAATGCCAAATGATGAGCAAAATTGTTTAAAAGAGGTAGAAGTATAACCAGGACCATTATCTGTTTTTAACTGTTTTGGAACGCCCACAGTGGCAAAATTTTGTAAGCAATGAGCTATAACATCTTTAGTTTTTTCTCCGGAATGAAGGGAGCCCATCAAAAATCCGGAAGAAGTATCAACTGTAACATGCAAATATTTTAATTTTCCAAATTGTGGCAAGTGTGTGACGTCCATCTGCCAAATATGGTTAGGTATCAGTCCTCTAGGATTGACTCCAAGATTAACTTGTGGTAAAAAGGTCACACAATTTTGACATTGTTTTATTATTTGTCTAGCTTGTTCCTTAGTTATTTTAAAGCGCTTTTGTAAAGTATTAGCATTGACATGGAACTTATTATGAAAATGTGTAGCTTCTTCTAGTGTAGAGAAAATATGTATGTCATGTGTAGTTTTATCTGCTAAATCGTTGCCCAAACTAAGGGCTCCAGGCAATCCTGTATGTGCTCTGATATGTCCTATAAAGAATGGAACTTTTCTGTCCCAGATTAGACTTTGTATAGCAGAAAACAAAGAGAAAACAGTAGAGGAAGGGGAAATCCTGCCAGCATCTTCAAGGGATACTATAGCATTAACTACATACTGACTATCAGAGAATAAATTAAATACAGAATCTTTAAACATCACAAAAGCTTGTAAAACTGCATTAAGCTCTACCTTTTGAGCTGATTGTTTGGGTACTAAAAATGTAAAAGTTTGATCAGGGGTAACTACTGCTGCTGTACCATTATTTGACCCATCAGTGAATATATTTGGAGCATTCATGATAGGGGTTTTTCTTGTCATTTTTGGAAAAACTACAGGATGCGAAGACCAAAAAGACAACAAAGGATTAGATGGTAAGTGATTATCAAATGAAACATTAGATTTACACATGATTATTGCCCAAGTATTAAACTCATTAGCTAACTCATCAATTTGATCCATAGTATATGGAATAATAATTTTATTGGGAGAAATTCCAAACACTCCCTTTGCTGCTTTTATTCCTTTGAGTATTAATTGTCCTACAGCCTCAGGATACCTAGTAAGAATAGTGTTAGGAGAATAAGATAAATGTATCCACAATAATGGACCTTCTTGCCAAAATACTCCTGTAGGAATATTTTTTGTTGGTATTACAATAAATAATAAAGGCAAAGTTATATCAGTTCTATCCAAATGCATATTTTCCATATATGTTTCAATAATTTTTAATGCCTTTCTTGCTTCAGGCGTTAACATGCGGGGTGAATTTGGATCTGATGGACCTTTTAGGATATCAAATAAAGGTCCCAACTCTCTTGTTGGTATGCCTAGATAAGCCCTTATCCAATTTATGTCTCCTAATAACTTTTGAAAGTCGTTAAGTGATTTGAGTTGATCTACTCGTATTTGAATTTTTGGTGGACGGACCATGGTTGAGGATAATAGAACTCCTAAATAATTAATTGGAAAATTTAATTGTACTTTATCTATTGCTATCTCTAGATTATAATTTTTTAATAAATTTTTAAGTGTGGCATAACATTCTAGCAATGTGTTTTTATCTTTGTGTGCTAACAATACATCATCCATATAGTGAAATATTTGTAGTTTAGGATTTTGATTTCTAAGTGGCTGGATTGCTTTGTTAACATAAATTTGACACATAGTTGGGCTGTTAGCCATCCCTTGAGGGAGTACTTTCCATTCATATCTCTGATCAGGACCTTCATGATTCAGTGCAGGGATAGTAAATGCAAAATGTGGACTATCCTCAGGATGAATTGGAATTGAAAAAAAACAATCTTTAATATCTATAGCTAAAACGTACCAGGTTTTTGGCAAAGCAGACAATTGAGGAATCCCCGATTGAGCAGGTCCCATAATAACCATCTCATTATTAATGGCTCTTAAATCTTGCAATAATCTCCATTTACCAGATTTCTTTTTAATGACAAAAATGGGAGTATTGTAAGGAGATACGGAAGGTTGTATATGTCCCTCCGCTAATTGTTGTTTGACCAGGTCATGGGCTGCTTGTATCTTTTCTTTAGTCAGGGGCCACTGAGGAACCCATACTGGTCTATCTGATTTCCAAGTAATTTTTATTGCCTCAGTGACCCCTTCTGAAAACCCAGTCCATGTCTATTTATTCCCTGATCTATTTGAATGGGTGCTGCTATGCCTTGTTCTCTTAATCCTTTTTCTTTCCTGAAACCTTGTCTAGCCCTAATAGTGGGCACATTTGGATTGATGTTATTTGTTAATGTCAAACCTAGTTGATCTAGGACATCTCGTCCCCATAAATTTATAGGAAGATGATCCAATACATATGGCTGTATAGTTCCTTCGCATCCTTCAGGATCCTTCCAATCTAATACCATTGCACTTCTATGGGGATTAGTTGCCACTCCTAGGCCTCGAAGCGTTTGAGTGGCTTGTTGTAATGGCCAATGTTGTGGCCATTCTTGACGAGATATGATGCTAAGGTCTGCACCTGTATCCAGTAGCCCATTAAATTCATGTCCTTGAATATTTAGTTTTAGCATGGGGCGAGAATCTAAATTTAAAGACAGCATAGCCCAATCTACACCTGTGGAGCCTAATCCCCTGGAACCTCTTTCTATAGTACTACTGGAAAATTTATCATGTAGGCTGGGTATTATTAATAACTATGCTATTCTATCTCCTGGTGAAATTACTGATATACCCTTTGGAGAACTAGCTATAATTTTTATTTCACCTTCATAATCGGGATCAATTACCCCGGGACTTATCATAAGTCCTTTTAGCGTAGAAGAACTGTGTCCTAACAATAAGCCTACTGTTCCTTGGGGAAGAGGTCCTTTTACTCCTGTGGGAATGATTTGAACTCCCATCTCTGGAGTTAGTACTGCTCTGGCGGAGGCGCAGATGTCCAACCCTGCACTCCCTCTGGTTCGTCTGATGAGAGATCTGATGGATAATGTGTCCTGGGCACTACCCTGATGTTGTTGCTGGGTTCCTCCATGGTGTTTCTGGGTTCCTCCACTGCCCCGTACATTTGTGGTCGTGGGCCCCGGAGCATTGGGCCCCCCTGTCCGTTTTTTGGCAATGGAGCTCGATGCCTTTCTCCATGATATCGTGGGTAAACACTTGGTCCTTGTCTGTTTTTTGATAACGGAATACCCTCTATGGTGGTTTGAGAACGGCATTCATTAGCCCAATGTTTCCCTCTACGGCATCGTGGGCAAATACCCGGTATTCTATTCGTTTGATATCTAGCTTTGTTAAACCCTCCTCCTATGGGGCAACTCCTTTTAAAATGTCCTGTTTGATCACAATTATAGCATGTTTTTGGCCTGGCATCTAAAGCCTGTTGTACTGCTGCTAAGACTTGCCCTTGTTCATTAATGTCTCTACATAATTTAATATATGTGTTTAAATCTTCATGTCTCCATGGTCTAATGACCTCTCTGCAACAACGATTTGCTTGGTCATAAGCCAGTTGTTTTATAAATGGCATTGCCTGTTCTGTATCCCCAAAAATTCTAGAAGCTGCTTGAATAAGCCTATCTACAAATTCAGCGTAAGGTTCATTAGTTCCTTGTATTACCTTAGATAATTGACCTTGTAAACCTCCATGCCCCTGTAAAGTTTTCCATGCCCTAACCGCATCTACAGCAATTTGTGCATATACGCCAGGATCATATTCAATTTGTTGCCGTTGACCCTCATAAGGTCCTTTTCCTAACAACATATCTAGATTTCTTTGAGGGTAACCGGCTGCTGCATTTCGTCTAGCTGTCTCCCTGCAAAATTCCTCATTGGCAACCTTCCATAACAAATATTGTCCTCCATTTAGCACAGATTTACACATACTAGCCCAATCTGCTGGCGTCATGTCCAAGTTGGTAATGGATTCGACCATGCTTACAGTGAACGGTGCTTGAGGACCATAGGTTGTTACAGCCTCCTTTAACTGCTTCACTGTTTTGAAATCTAAAGCATGGTGAATTCGCTGCCCTCCTGCCTGCTCAAGTACAGGGCATGCTAATCTTTGAGGTCCTGTCTCAGGATCCCATCTATCAACTACGGGGTTTGAGGGCCACTCAGCTATCTCCATAGGGGGAGCTGTTGGTTGAATTACGCCCTCTGATGATAGAACGGTGTTAGTAGCAGCCTCCTGTTGTAGCTTTTTCCCTAATAGCTGTTTCTCCTCTAAGCTTTCTTCCTTTAAATTTTCTTCCTCTGTCTGACTAGCTTGAGAGACCTTCTCTTTTGCTTGATCTAAAATGTCTTTCTCCATGGTCTGAACCTCTAACAATTTACTTAACACTATTTCAGTTTGTTTTTTACTAATTTCTAATCTGTTATAAAGATAACGCAACCCAATAAGATAACACAAAACAAAACCGAAACAGAATGAAACAAAAACGGAACAAAAAATTGTTGTATCAATTTTCCTATTTTCTTGATATGTGCATTTGTGGTCTATTTCTATCTCTTCCTCAGGGGTGAACAACTTCAAACCTTGAGCCAACCATTTTTCCCAATCTGCCTGAGAAAATTCTAGGGATAGGCAGCTTGAAACAAACACAAAACAAATCAAAACAAGAACACATTGTTTTTTAAAATGGTCACCCATTCTCTCGCCTTCCCTTAGGGGCAAGTAATTTCACTTACCCCGAAGCTTCAGATGTTCCCCGTACGGGCCACTAAATGCCGCAGTCTGGCTGGGCACAAATCACGAGCCACTGAAGCAGGAACAAACTTTATTTTTAAACTGCAGGAAAACACTTCACACAGCTCCCGGGGAATCCTCCCAAACGCGCCACGAGGCTTGTCCAGGAACCCCCAGCCGGAAATATCTCTCCCGGAAATCCCTCCTCCTGCACTTCCCCAACCAATGGGAACTCTCGGGGAATCCCCGGAAATCCCCACGAGAACTCCAAAATAGTGCGAGAACTCAAAAGTTGCAGCAGAGGCGGATAGTAATGCCTCGCCTGTCAATCAATACTGTTGGCAAAATGCCAGGGGCCATACAGACTCAGCCGTGGCTCTCAGCACAGAGTTATAGTCTATGATGTGCAAATATATTTTTTTTCCATTTTGGGAGTTGTCAATTCAATTTCTTAGCGCATTTTTTGATGCTCAAAGATTTTATTTTCAACAAAGATCAACTTACTTATTACTTCTTTTCCTGCTTAGCTGGTTCCTTATACTTGTAACCACTACTAAATGTAAGGCCAAAACCATGTATTCCTATGTATTTTCTAAGAGTTTGTAGTTGTAATTTTGCATTGAGTTCTGTGATATATTTTGAGGGTATGTGTTTGTACACGTGTGTGTGTGTGTGTGTGTGTGTGTGTGTGTGTGTGAAGTGAGGGAGGGAGTTTGACTCCATTCTTTTCTATGTGTTTATCTGTTCTCCCAGCACCCTTTGTTGAAAAGGTTCTGCATCATTGACTTGCCCATGCATTCTTGATGATACCTTAGCACATCATAATATTGCCCACATACAAAAGGGTTTTCTAAAACTCATTCATGATTTGCTCTTCAAAATAAGAAGCCATGAAAGCCCCCTTGGTAAGAGGTTTGCTCTCTCCATCCTTCCCAGTTCACTGTACAGTGCCCACCTGCAGGTATAGGTACAGCCTGTCATTCCAGAGGCTGAGCTGTCTCTGAGCCTCAGGCTCTGAGGACTCTACTTCCACTGAGCACTGATGCCCATCCCTCTGTGTCTACATGACAGAGTAGCACTTCTGCCATATGACAACTTAGTTGCTACTTGACAAAGCACATGTCCATCTAGACTGGCCAGAAACCAAGTCACATTGAACCCAAAATGGACTGTTAGTCTTCCCAAGTGCATACCTGCAGGTGGCTTCCACACAGGTGTCTTCCTAGGATGTCATCCAAAGTGGCGCAGGAGCACATTCTGTTCTAATCCATCCATTAAGTAATCAGTTATCAATTTTATGCATAGGGCCCTTGACACTTTGGACCCCAATTTTTCTGGCAAGAGGAGTGGATTGAGTCTTCTGAATTGATTCCTTTGAGGCAGGATACAGGTTTGTATTGGCACAGGGAGGAGTGGGCAGCCAGTGAACTGGGTCCCTGTAGATTGGCTTCCTGTATGAACCTCTCCAAGACCCTGAAGGGGGTCCTTCCTCTTAGGATGGCACTTGGAGCCCTTCTACCCACACATTTGGAACTCTTTGAGAGGTAATTCTATACACTGCACCTGCTCATCTCTGAGAACTGATCACTTATTTATCTTTGTGCACAGAACTTTCTGCTGCTTTATTTCTATCAGGATCCACTCCTTGGCAGAAGTGCTTCTCTCTCCACTCAAATTTCCTCTCAAAATTTGCAAAGACAAAGAGTGAGATTTCTATTTTTGGTATAATTTGAGTTAGACCATCATGCAAACTTTAGTTCTCTGAAACTTATTTTATGTATGTAAGTATGCCCACAATTGTATTTGTATTTTAACTTTTGTTTAAAATTTCATACAGTTTTACATGCCATACTCAGAGAGCATCCTAGGATTCACAAACATTAATAAGAAACACCATTTTATTTTAAATATTAGATTTCTTTAAGATTTGAATAGGTCTTAAATGTAAATGTCACAGAATCATAATTATGTGACAATTAATAAGCTTTTAGTTTCCACCCCATACTTTAAGGTTAAAGGAAAACTCCTTAGATATGTTACATTTAGTGGAGTTTCTTAAGCAAGGAAAAGAGAATGGAAACAATATGAAACACTTACTTGTCATCCTCAGGACTGCAATAGCTTCACAGCACTTATGTCTCAGAGGTGGCAGGGCAGCACTGGGGAAGAGGAACAATGGGCTGAAAACAGCTTCCCAGGTCACATAGAGGCCCATTCCTAGGATTCTGCAATTTACACGCTCAGCACCGCCATTTCTGAGCCTCCGACATGTTAGGAGTGTCCTCTGTACTAGGCTTTAACTAGATAGGTTGAGCACTACCTTCATTAGCAGATCCCAGACTCAAGGGTGGAGTCATCCTCAGGCCAAACCTAATTTAATGTAATATGACAAAGTTTTAAGAAATGAGTAGCACACCTGATTTCCACAAATTATTTTAGAAAATGACCTTGAGACTGTAAATAACATCACTTTAATATTTTCATCCAAATTAACAATAACTAATAGCTGTATAGAGTGGTTTCTATGTAACAAAATGAATACACCATGTAATAAAAGAATTGTGAGAAGTGCGGCTAAGGAACTTCCCAATGATAAATAGTTCTTGGACTTTTATTTCAGAAAAAAACTACAGTGTAAATAGTAATACATACAAAAATCAAGTTGAGTGTTGAATATATATGAATGTGAAGTTTTTTTTTTTTTAATTTTTTTTTTAGTACTGGGGATTGAACTCAGGGGCATTCAACCACTGAGCCACATCACCAGGCCTCTTTTGTATTTTGTTTAGAGAAAGAGTCTCACTGAGTTGCTTAATGCCTCACTTTCGCTAAGGTTCGCCTTGAACTTGGGATCCTCCTGCCTCAGCCTCCCTGAGCTGCTGGAATTACATGCACACACCACCATGCCTGGCAATGTTAAGCACTTTTCAGTATGCTCAAGGGCCTGGGCTCAATCTCCAGCCCTGTAAAAAGAGAGGGAAATGGATTTAAGTTAAATATTTTGAAAATTTTGGCTAGGATTGTGGCTCATTGATAGAGCACTCACCTAGCACATGCAAGGCCCTAGGTTGTATCCTCAGCAATATATATATATATATATATATATATATATATATATATATATATATATATATATATATATATATATATTGTGTTCAACTACCACACAAAAAAATAAAATATTTTCAAAACTCAATATCTATAGGAAACATATTTCAGACTGCAAAATATTTTAGTGCAATGATCATTACAAGTTCTCATTTTGCTAGGGACAGTGACACATGCCTGTAATCCCAGTGACTTGGGAGGCTAAAATAGGAGAATTACAAGTACAAGGTCACCTGCAGCAACTTAATGAGGCCCTATGCAATTTAGTGGGTCTATGTCCCAAATTTTTTTTTTTTTTTAAAAAGGAAAGGAAAAAGAATAAGGGCTGGAGATATGGCTCTGTGGTAAAGGATCCTTGGGGTAAATTACCATTACCAAAAAAAAAAAAAAAATCAACTGGGTGAAGTTTAACATATATATATAATCCTGCAATCTCAGTTACTTTGGAGCCTGGGGAGAGAGAATGAAAAGTTCAGGCAGCATAGGCATCATAGAGAGCTCCTGTCTCAAAAAAAAAAAAAAAAAAAAAAAAAAAAAAAAAAAAAAAAAAAAAAAAAAAAAAAAAAAAGTGTGGGGATATAGCTTAGTGGTAGAGTGCCTCTGGGTTTGATCCCTAATATAAATAAAATTCACAAGTGGCACAGTAATATTCCACTTGCAATTAAAATAGCTCCAACTGTAAGTCAAGCACAAAAGGAATTATGAACAAACACCATATCACAGAAAAAAATTTTTCGAATACTTGATCTCTTAGATGATCTTGTACCTCTTTGAACTTCAATGATAGTCATTGTATTTACATTTACTACAAAAATAGCTCAATGCTATGAGAATACTAGTATTCCCTGACACTTAATTTGATATTTATCTTTAATTAATTTTATGAAGATCAAGGATGCTTTCTAAATTCAGGTCAGTACATTCAAGAAAAGTTTTTGGATTGGTGGTAAACTGGCATGTTTATTTTTCAACAATACAACAGCTTACTCTTTAAATCTTTGTTCAACAAAATACCATTATCAGGGCTGGGGTTATAGCTCAGTGGTAGAGCACTTGCCCCTCACATAAGAGGCACTGGGTTCAACCCTCAGCACCACATAAAAATAAATAAAATAAAGATATTGCGTCCATCTTTAAAAAAAATCATAAACAAAGATACCATTGCCTTCTGAAGCTGTACACTTCTACTCATATTGCAAGTTGAATAGTACAGAGTATCAGATATTTCCTTTTCTGTTAATGAATTAGCTGTAATGTTGGTTTATGTTGTATATATGTTTATGTTGATCACTTTGTATATAATCACAACTAAATCCTAGGCATGTTTATCTTCCAGGAAGTAGTATTCCTAAACACTAAAATAAAAAAAAATGTTCTTATGTTTGATAGAAAACTATTCAAAATCAATTTATGCTGGTTCATCATAGATATGTAGATATATTTTAAAGGTAATGTGAATAAATCTTTCTGCTTTAATGGTCAGCTATAAATATATGATTCAGCTATGAGACTAAATATTAAGTATTGATCAAATCTATTAATGAATTCGTGTTTGTAAAGACCTTTAGTTCTCATTAAATATAGCAGCTTATTAAAACCATTAACATCAAGGTGACTTTGTAAGATAGTGGTATTTACTGGGGCAAAGTCCTTTCTGTGGTGTCCCCCAAACCCTCCATCAAGTCCTGTCGATGAGGTTGGTAAAAAGACTGACTCACTCACCCTGCTCACAGGAAGGTGGGTAGTCCCTATCTCAATGACTATCTCAGTCCTGGGGGTTCCAGGGCCTCTCACATGCTAGGCAAGTGCTCTGCCACAAACCTATATCCCCAGTCTCTTTTATTTTATTTTTTAATTGGTTTAGTCTCTTTTAAATTCTATTGCAAGACAGAGTTTTCCTACATTGCACAGTTTGGACTCAAATTTTTAATACTCTTGCCTCAAATTTCTGAGTCACTGAAATTATAGGTATGTTCTACCATGGCTGGCATGATGAGCCAAATTACTGAAATTTCATAATAAGACTGGCAGGTTTTTGACCTTTCTATACTTTATTAAGCATTGAGTATTAAATGTGATTTATAGTCATCATAAAACTATTAGCAACATAGCCACAGTGCAGATGTAGGGGGCACCTATGAAACCATGTGAGTTAAGCTTTGTTTTTAACACTACTGTGCTGTTGTTCAATTTGCTTTCAGTATCATAGCTGCCTTTAGATAGACACAAAGATCTGAGAGTATTTTTTTTTCCAAACCTTAAATACATTCCAAGTGTAAAACAGAAAACAATTATTTTGGGTAGATCAGTTAAAATCAAAAGCCACACTACTATCCAAATGTAAACTCTAGTTAGGTGAGTGTTTCCTTTTAATAATGTCAGGTAGTGAATTACTTCACTATACATCTCTATCCTTCAATCCTACTTCTCCTTTTTGTAATATCAAGGACTGGGTATTACAATTTTCTGTTGCTTGACAATGATGATGAGAAAGGTATAATTACTTTCATAATTTGTAAATTTGAGCCCATTTTCTGAGTTACTAAAAGTTGTATTTCCTTTTTTCCTTCAGTGTTATATGCACTAGAGTAGATCATTTCGAGAAGTAAGTATATATCTCCCTATGATAATGTGGCAGAACACAGACTCAGAGGTATTTAATCTGTGAGACAGCATTCCAACTGAGACCATTTAGTTTTGAAAGCAAGCTCATATACTATTGTTGCTTTTTATGTGATCAAGTATTACCAAGATCATAGTTTTTTGAATGTTAACTCAATGATTAGGCTTTCTTGGTGACATAATGAAGTGTGATTCAGGGTGTCATTTCAGGAGTTAATTCACTGAGTAGAGAGGAAGAAGAGAGTGGAAGCTAGACTTGAGGCTTCATCAATCAGCATAAACTAAAATTTGCTGAACATTAAAACCCAATAAATATTGCTATGATGTGACTTACAGAGTGGAGGCTGATAATCTCTTCTCCACATTGAAATCATCATTTTGACCCTGCTTACCTCTCAGGTGGTTTGGGAGGTGCCATCAAAGAAAGAAATTGCATGAACAGCTCTTCTCCATGTTGATCACATATTGGAGGAAGGAGGTAAAATAAATTCAGAAGGTGTGTGACCTGAATAAACTGACAAGTCAGTGACGGTGTCCAAGGGAATGAACTCATGATGCCAAATGTTCCCATATGAAGAGGAACAGGACCCACACTGAAGAGAATGAAAGCTCTACCCATTGTACCTGATGCAAAAGGATCCCATGGTGCCCTAGCAACACACCATGCTGTCAATGCTGCCTGAGCGCCACTGCCCATTTCACCTGGGGAAGGCAAAGAGAGGTTGAGGGAGGTTGAGAAGAGGTGTGAGAGGAATTCAGGAGGTGGATGGGCTCAATGAGCCTTCATATTCCTCTCTCCTCCCTCCATGGAACCTCCTGCACTTCTCTATCAGAGGTCCAATCTTAACAGACAGAGGTGGGAGAGCTGGGGTCACAAGCAGCTTAAAGGAGATTTCTGATGGGAGCAGCAGTAGAAGTTGGGTACCCAACAGGAAAACAGGCTCCTGGATGTTATTCACAGAAACAGCTCAGATTTTCTTCCTGTGTGTCCTCAGCAGCCATCAAGGGGGAAGGATCCAGACCCATTATTGTCTGACTGTGAACTCAGCTCAGGACAGCAGTATCCTGGGAGCATCAATTGCAGTCAGCATGATGGGGTGCTGGAGGTCAGACTGAGCTGGAAAGAAATGTGCAAAGACCAATGACAGCCTATCAGAGCCAAGAGGCTTACTGGAGATTATTTTCCCCCAGTGACCCAGTGTTGATGACAAAGCAAAAGCCCAGAGAAAGAAAGGGATTCCCTCAAGGCTCATGGTGAACTTTAGATTAGGTTTGGAATCACACTTCTGCTCCTTGCTCAGACACAGCTTATTTCCTGGAAAACTCCTTATTTCCTGGAAAACTCCAGCAGGGTGACACCTTCTGGCCAGAATCACTGTAGGTTCTGAAAATCCATGCAGGCCTTTTCAGGGGATTTTGGAATACTAACAACTCCAGTATGGCCTCCAATACCACATGAGTGTGCCCTGTTTCTCTTGCTAAGCACATCTCCAGCTGCTTTCCTCCCTACTGTCCTGCTACTTCACCAGCCACCTTACCACACCTCTGCAAAACAGAACTGTGCACATTACAGGCTTTGGGCCTAAAAGGGCTTTCCACTGGTATTTTCAGGCCTTCCAGCTAAGATTTTCTACTTAAAATCACCTTTCAGCTAAGATTTTCTACTTAAAATCACTTAAAATAAATGATGTCAAGAGAAATGTTATAAAATTTCTACTTCAGTGTCCTTTAAAAAAAATCATTGTTGGACCACATTCATGTCTGGTCACTTAGGGGTTGTCAATGTCTGTTTTTCAATGACAGTGACAAAGTTGAGCAGTTTTTACAAAGAGCGTATGGCCCTCAAAAGCTGCAATATTTACCATCTGGTTTTTGAAAAGAAAGAGTTAACCCCATATTTTCTGGGAACACTGTGTTTGTTCCAGTATCAGGAGCATTGGAATAGCTGGCCTCTGCCTGGGACACTCTTCTTCTGATGGACATATGACCTTTCCCTTACTTCCCATTGTGACCTCCTCATAGTCTCTGTCTTGGTTCATCTCCCTGCACTTCTATATATGCTCTTAGATTATTTATGCCCTTTTCTTACATGGGTTCATCCATCTGCCTTTGACTTCTAAAATTTGTAGCAGTCCCACTATTGTCTCAGTTCCTTGAGAGCAGGGACATCATCATTCTTCAGGAGTCCTGGATTCTGGAACAAATGATGACCTTACAAAGAATAAGTGCTCGATGAATATTTGTTGACTGAATAAAGTCACATAACAAAAGGAGGAGGCCTTTGAGCCAGGAGCAAAAGCCAAATTCAACCTTCCCACAGGAAATCTTACTACACTGTGGTGGTGAAACACATGTATGAAGGGAAGAAGTGCTGCCATGAATTTCTCTGTGAACAGGAGACAATGGTGTGTGGGATGTCAGCAGGATTGGGCACAGTACTACAGCATCTCCACCCTGAACCCTGCTCACAGGCATCTCCACCAGGAAAAATGGTGAGATGTTCCAAAGGCATCTGGGAGGTAGAAGGTCACATGACTGTAATCTGGCCAATCAGAAGAGACCATCCTCCCAGGACACACTGATTGACTATGGTCTATGAACAGTCAGGCTGTATAGGTCAGGACTCATGGTGGAACCATCAGGGAGGGTTGCAGAGGGAGTTAGTGTCCATCCTGTCAATATGAAGTCATATCCCTAAAACAAATGTCACCCTATTAGAAGTCAGCAAGCAAGTCAGGAGAGATCACTCCTGGTGACCTCACCAGCAACCATATGCAGCTTTGCCTCAGGCCACCTGCCACTAGACTTCTTTCTTTCTTAGATCATTCTCCCTGCATTCTTTCGCCTGCTCTACCATAAAAATTTGAACTCATTTCTCTATCACTGTTCATCCAAAGATTCCTGAGAGTTCCTACCAGCTGTCTAAATGGAGAACTCTGGAACATTAATTACAACCAATGTACTGGAATGGTGGATTCAGCAATTATGAACAATAAAATCAATCACCATGAACTACACCTGGGTTTAGTAAAGCAAACCACAGGTTCAAATATATCATCACACTAGTAATAACTGTATTCTCATTAATAGTGGGGTCAGTGGTGATATAATCCCATTAGTTCTGAAGGATGCTAAATATACAGTTTATTACATAAAAATAAATAATTTTAGGAAGTTACAAAAGGGTCTTCAATTTCAAAATGTGAACAGAGAATTCAGAAGAGATACAGAATATTCTCTTTCTATGGAAGGATGGAGAAAATAGAATAAGCAAGGTATTGAGAAAGAGGGAAAGAGCAACAGAATTTGGTAGTTAGTATACAAAGAGACAAATGAAACAAAGGGAAAGAACAACAAAGATCACTAGTACAAAAGGAAACCAAATATATAATCCAAAAACCCAAGTATCTACAGAAGAATGCTAGGAAACAATAGGTATATTTAAAAATGCTAAAAATGAGGGAAGAAATAAGTGTATGTCCTTGAACCAATCAGCATAACCAGAATTCACACGAGAATGCACACATGTACCCACTACTATTTTTGTGTGTGAGAGAGAAAAAACACAAATGAAAAACAATGAAAATTTAGAAATCCCAACATCTTAGTGTAGAATGAAGAAACTATCTTCACTGAGGTGGTTAAAATATTTGATTGAAATCAGAGGTTACTTTTCTATGCCCTAGTGTCTTTCTTTCTATTTCTTCTTGAGTTAAGTACTGTCAGAGCAAGGAGTGGGAGGTGTTAACACCATTCTGTCTTTGTGTTGCTCTCTGAGTTGCCAGTTGGAACCGCTTGAGATTGAGGTGTTTTGATACACATCTCAGCTTTCCTTCTCATTAGTATGAGGTGGGAGGAGTTAAATACTACTGCCAGTAGAATTTTCTCCATTCACCCCAGTTTGGTTCACTGGTACGCAGTTGGGGTACTCAATTTGGATATGCTCAGGGTACCACTTCTACAGCACTCTGTGAGAGGAGTTCCATCAGGTGAAGCTGGATCAGACCTAATGGGCTTTGTTTTAGTGGTGCCACCTGGGAGGGATCAGACTGACTAAGAGCTAGGGTAGACAGAAGCTCATCTCTGATGTGGGTCTGGTCCTCAGCAGAAAACCAATTGTGGGGCAGAGGGGGCAATCCTCCACTGACTGCTGCCCGTGAGTGCAGCATTCATGGGTTTAGTCACTGTGGTGTTCCCCCTGGCAGCTCAGAGTCCCAGCCCAATTCAGCTAGTCACATGAACCACTAGACACAAAGGATAAATGAATTTATCTACTCTTTGCCCTTCTTACTTCAATCAAACAGGGTGAAGTCCACTGTGTGCCTATTTCACTCAATTTACCTCTCCTTGGTCACTCTATAAGTGTCAGCCAAGATATTGCAGCTATGGTCTTATTTTTTTCCCAAAATATCCTAATACCTCTAGTAACCAGGAAAGTGATCTCACCCAGAAAATGTTCCTGCTTCTGTTCCCAGAGGCCATCTGAGATACAGAGCATACTTTTCAAGCTCCAGCACACACTGAAGTCTCTGCATCAGCTAAGATCAGGCAGCATTTTTACCATCTCAGGCTTTTCTGAACCCAAACTCTGTTTCCCATTCCTCTGTTTCTGGTGAATTAGCACCAGAGGCACTCATAGGGTGGCCAGGTCATCACTGATGTAGTCCATCATTTTTGCTTATTGTACCAAAATTTCTGAGTCCTTAAGCCACTTTGAGTGCCTGATATGAAATGTTAATAAAATCTCTTCTTCACGGACTATGCTGAGAAGCTGTACATTATTACTTTGGTCCTGAGGCCCATCACAGCCTAGAATGCAGCTTTTTTTTTCCATTCCACCATTTTCCATCTCTTAGTCTACACTCCATCTATATCATTTATATAAGGGGACCATTGACATGGGTCCCCAGGTGCCAAGCTGTACACTCAGACCCATGGTCACTGCACATAAATTGCAGCTTAGCAGTGGAATGGAGAAAAAATGATAGAATGGCAGCCCCAGGTGGGTTGGACACCATTGGTGAGTATGGCATGAGACACAGTTGGCTAGCCCTGCAGGAGAGCCAAGGTACACTGACCTGTCATCCCAGCAACAACCAACTCAAACTGGCCCAGGACAGATCCCTGCTTTAGGCAGGGTTGCAGCTACAGAACCTCAGCATCCCTGCCCCACCCACTGAGCCTATGGGATTCACTACCTCAACCTCTTGCCAGGAGAAGAGGTCAAGAGAAAATGGAAGTAAGGAAAACATGAATGGGATTTAGGGCTAAACAATAACATTAGTACTTTTCCTAACCCTAGTTACTGTAAGTTTGGAAGAACAGAATTGGCATTTTGTTCAAACCCTAATTGGCATAAGTATGGAACCATAGCATTGACCTATGTGCTGTACACTCCCCTACACTAGCATAGGGAGACAGAAAACCTATCACTGGTTCCCCTCTCACAAGTGGAGAGTACAATTCTTGTTTCTATTCTTCAATAAATCCTATTCTTACTCTCACTTATCCTTGTCTGTGGATTTCATTATTCAATTCAGAAGAAAAGAATGTAGAAAGCAGTAGAAATGGATAGTGTGGGGCTGAGGTCTGTTGCAGCATGGGAGGGCATGGCCCACCATTAAGAACTGCAACACTTCTCAGCTTAGAGGCCTTGTGCAGACCCCACCTGCCAGAAGAAGTGTAAACATTCCAGTTTCACTGTCACAGCAATAGAAAGCTGATTAAGGCAGATAATAAGAATGCAACTGGAAGAAAGAAAACCCATATCTCACTCCTTCAATCCTACCTTTAATCCCCAGCCCCTCCCTACCAGAATTCAAGTTCTATGAGAGTGAGTCTATCAGATAAATTCCATTGAGTAGTGCATCATTTTGGGACTAGCTGAAGATCGCAGGCCAACCATGTATGAGGTACTGGCAAATGACTGCTGGCAATGCATATTCAGCACTGTGGCTCTCAGGCACAAGGAGGCAACAAACCAAGGACCTAGAGGAACAAGAACAAGGATCAGAATGTTCAGGAGTCAGGGGGAGGGAATGTAGAGTCCACAGTTTATTTCTTTTTTTTTTTTTTAAATTTTTTATTGTGGGTTGTTCAAAACATTACAAATTTCTTGACATATCATATTCCACACTTTGATTCAAGTGGGTTATGAACTCCCACCTTCACCCCATACACAGATTGCAGAATCACATCAGTTACACATCCATTGATTTACAAATTGCCATACTAGTGTCTGTTGTGCTCCGCTGCCTTTCCCGTCCTCCACCCTCCCCCCTCCCCACCTCTCCCCTCCCCTCCCCTCCTCTCTCTCTACCTCCTCCACTGTATAACCCTGAGTGTCTCCTTCCATTGCCATGCAATTTCCCTTCTCTCTCCCTTTCCCTCCCACCTCTCATCCCTGTTAAATGTTAATCTTCTTCTCCTGCTCTTCATCCCTACTCTGTTCTTAGTTACTCTCCTTATATCAAAGAAGACATTTGGCATTTGTTTTTTAGGGATTGGCTAGCTTCACTTAGCATAATCTGCTCTAATGCCATCCATTTCCCTGTAAATTCTATGATTTTGTCATTTTTTAATGCAGAGTAATACTCCATTGTGTATAAATGCCACATTTTTTTTATCCAATCGTCTATTGAAGGGCATCTAGGTTGGTTCCACAGTCTTGCTATTGTGAACTGTGCTGCTATGAACATCGATGTAGCAGTGTCCCTGTAGCATGCCCTTTTTAGGTCTTTAGGGAATAGACCGAGAAGGGGAATAGCTGGGTCAAATGGTGGCTCCATTCCCAACTTTCCAAGAAATCTCCATACTGCTTTCCAAATTGGCTGCACCAATCTGCAGTCCCACCAGCAATGTACAAGTGTACCCTTTTCCCCACATCCTCGCCAGCACTTGTTGTTGTTTGACTTCCTAATGGCTGCCAATCTTACTGGAGTGAGATGGTATCTTAGGGTGGTTTTGATTTGTATTTCTCTGACAGCTAGAGATGTTGAGCATTTTTTCATGTACTTGTTGATTGACTGTATGTCCTCCTCTGAGAAGTGTCTGTTCAGGTCCTTGGCCCATTTGTTGATTGGGTTGTTTGTTCTCTTATTGTCTAATTTTTTGAGTTCTTTGTATACTCTGGATATTAGGGCTCTATCTGAAGTGTGAGGAGTAAAGATTTGTTCCCAGAGTGTAGGCTCCCTATTTACCTCTCTTATTGTTTCTTTTGCTGAGAAAAAAAACTTTTTAGTTTGATTAAGTCCCATTTGTTGATTCTAGTTATTAACTTTTGTGCTATGGGTGTCCTATTGAGGAATTTGGAGCCCGACCCCACCGACTGTAGATCGTAGCCAACTTTTTCTTCTATCAGACGGCGCGTCTCTGATTTGACATCAAGCTCCTTGATCCATTTTGAATTCACTTTTGTGCATGGCGAGAGAAAGGGATTCAGTTTCATTTTGTTGCATATGGATTTCCAGTTTTCCCAGCACCATTTGTTGAAGATGCTATCCTTCCTCCATTGCATGTTTTTAGCCCCTTTCTCAAATATAAGAAAGTTGTAGTTTTGTGGATTGGTTTCTGTGTCCTCTATTCTGTACCATTAGTCCACCCGTCTGTTTTGGTACCAGTACCATGCTGTTTTTGTTACTATTGCTCTGTAGTATAGTTTGAAGTCTGGTATCGCTATACCGCCTGATTCACACTTCCTGCTTAGCATTGTTTTTGCTATTCTGGGTCTTTTATTTTTCCATATGAATTTCATGATTGCTTTCTCTATTTCTACAAGAAATGCCGTTGGGATTTTGATTGGCATTGCATTAAACCTATAGAGAACTTTTGGTAATATCGCCATTTTGATGATGTTAGTTCTGCCTATCCATGAACAGGGTATATTTTTCCATCTTCTAAGATCTTCTTCTATTTCTCTCTTTAGGGTTCTGTAGTTTTCATTGTATAAGTCTTTCACCTCTTTTGTTAGGTTGATTCCCAAGTATTTTATTTTTTTTGAAGATATTGTGAATGGAGTGGTTGTCCTCATTTCCATTTCAGAGGATTTGTCGCTGATATACAGGAATGCCTTTGATTTATGTGTGTTGATTTTATATCCTGCCACTTTGCTGAATTCATTTATTAGCTCTAATAGTTTCTTTGTAGAGCCTTTTGGGTCTGCTAGGTATAGAATCATATCATCTGCAAATAGTGATAATTTAAGTTCTTCTTTTCCTATTTTTATGCATTTAATTTCTTTCGTCTAATTGCTCTGGCCAATGTTTCGAGAACTATGTTGAACAGAAGTGGAGAGAGAGGGCATCCCTGTCTTGTTCCAGATTTTAGAGGGAATGCCTTCAGTTTTTCTCCATTCAGAATGATGCTAGCCTGAGGCTTAGCATAAATTGCTTTTACAATATTGAGGTATGTTCCTGTTATCCCTAGTTTTTCTAGAGTTTTGAACATAAAGGGATGCTGTACTTTGTCGAATGCTTTTTCCGCATCTATCGAGATGATCATATGGTTCTTATTTTTAAGTCTATTGATGTGGTGAATAACATTTATTGATTTCCGTATATTGAACCAGCCTTACATCCCAGGGATGAATCCTACTTGATCATGGTGTACAATTTTTTTGATATGTTTTTGTATCCGATTTGCCAGAATTTTATTGAGGATTTTTGCATCTAGGTTCATTAGAGATATTGGTCTGTAGTTTTCTATCTTTGAAGTGTCTTTGTCTGGTTTAGGTATCAGGGTGATGTTGGCCTCATAGAATGAATTTGGAAGTTCTCCCTCCTTTTCTATTTCCTGAAGTAGCTTGAAAAGTATTGGTATTAGTTCTTCTTTAAAGGTTTTGTAAAATTCTGCTGTATACCCATCCGGACCTGGGCTTTTCTTAGTTGGTAGTCTTTTTATGGTTTCCTCTATTTCCTCAATTGATATTGGTCTGTTTAGGTTTTCTATATCCTCCTGACTCAATCTGGGTGGATCATGTGACTTAAGAAATTTATCTATGCCTTCACTATCTTCTAATTTGTTGGAGTATAAGGATTCAAAATAGTTTTTGATTATCTTCTGTATTTCTGAAGTGTCTGTTGTGATATTGCCTTTTTCATCCCGTATGCTAGTAATTTGAGTTCTCTCTCTTCTTCTCTTCGCTAGCATGGCTAAGGGTCTGTCGATTTTGTTTATTTTTTCAAAGAACCAACTTTTAGTTTTGTCAATTTTTTCAATTGTTTCTTTTGTTTCAATTTCATTAATTTCAGCTCTGATTTTAATTATTTCTTGCCTTCTACTTCTTTTGCTGTTGTTTTGCTCTTCTTTTTCAAGGATTTTGAGATGAAGTATGAGATCATTTATTTGTTGGTTTTTTCTTTTTTTAAGGAATGAACTCCAAGCAATGAATTTTCCTCTTAGAACTGCTTTCAATGTGTCCCATAGATTCCGATATGTTGTGTCTGTGTTTTCATTAATCTCTAAGAATTTTTTAATTTCCTCCTTGATGTCTTCTATAACCCATTGATCATTCAGTAACCTATTGTTCATTCTCCAAGTGATGTATGCTTTTTCCTTCCTTCTTTTATCGTTGATTTTCAGTTTCATTCCATTATGATCAGATAAGATGGATGGTATTATCTCTACTCCTTTATATTGTCTAAGAGTTGCCCTGTGACATAATATATGATCTATTTTAGAGAAGGATCCATGTGCTGCTGAGAAAAAAGTGTAACTGCTTGATGTTGGGTGGTATACTCTATATATGTCAATTAGGTCTAGGTTATTAATAGTGTTATTGAGTTCTATAGTTTCCTTATTCAACTTTTGTTTGGAAGATCTGTCCAGTGGCGAGAGAGGTGTGTTGAAGTCTCCCATGATTATGGTATGGTGGTCTATTAGACTCTTGAACTTGAGAAGAGTTTGTTTGATGAACATAGCTGCACCATTGTTTGGGGCATAAATATTTATGATTGTTATGTCTTGTTGTTGTATGGTTCCCTTAAGCAGTATGTAGTGTCCCTCTTTATCTCTTTTGATTAACTTTGGCTTGAGATCTATTTTATTTGATATGAGTATGGACACTCCTGCTTGTTTCCGAAGTCCATATGAGTGATATGATTTTTCCCAACCTTTCACCTTCAGCCTATGTATGTCTTTTCCTATCAAATGCGTCTCCTGTAGGCAGCATATTGTTGGGTCTTGTTTTGTGATCCATTCTACTAGCCTGTGTCTCTTAATTGGTGAGTTTAAGCCATTAACATTTAGGGTTATTATTGAGATATGGGTTGTTCTTCCAGCCATATTTGTTTATTTATGTTACTAAACATGGTTTGTTTTCCTCTTTGATTATTTTCCCCCCTTTAGTGTCCTACCTCCCACTGTTGGTTTTCATTGTTATTTTCCATTTCCTCTTCCTGTAATGTTTTGCCGAGGATGTTTTGAAGAGATGGTTTTCTAGCTGCGAATTCTTTAAACTTTTGTTTATCGTGGAAGGTTCTAATTTCATCTTCCATCCTGAAGCTTAATTTCGGTGGATACACAATTCTTGGTTGGAACCCATTTCCTTTCAGTGTTTGAAATATGTTATTCCAGGATCTTCTAGCTTTCAGAGTCTGTGTTGAAAGATCAGCTGTTATCCTGATTGGCTTACCCCTAAATGTAATCTGCTTCCTTTCTCTTGTAGCTTTTAAAATTCTCTCCTTATTCTGTATGTTGGGCATCTTCATTATAATGTGTCTAGGTGTGGATCTCTTATGATTTTGCACATTCGGCGTCCTGTAGGCTTCTAGGATTTGGGATTCTGTCTCATTCTTCAAGTCTGGGAAGTTTTCTTGTATTATTTCATTGAATAGACTTCTCATTCCTTTGGTTTGGAGCTCTGTACCTTCCTGTATCCCAATGACTCTTAAGTTTGGTCTCTTAATGTTATCCCATATTTCTTGGATGTTCTGCTCATGGTTCCTTAACAGTCTTGCTGAGCTGTCTATGTTCTTTTCCAGTTGAAATACTTTGTCTTCATTGTCTGATGTTCTATCTTCTAAGTGTTCTACTCTGCTGGTAGTATTCTCCATTGAGTTTTTAAGTTGGTTTATTGCTTCCTGCATTTCTAGGATTTCTATTTGTTTGTTTTTTATAACCTCTATCTCCCTGTATAGTTGATCCTTTGCTTCCTGGATTTGTTTGCGTAATTCATTGTCGAAGTGATCTTTCATTGTCTGATTTTGCTGTTTAATGTCTTCCTTGATACTCCAGATCATTTGAAGCATGTATATCCTGAATTCTTTATCTGACATTCCATCTGCTGCAGCTGTTACCTCTTCTAAAGTTGCGTTGACCTGCATTGCTTGTGGTCCTTTCTTTCCTTGTCTTTTCATACTGCTTGCGTATCTTTCCTGCAGGTGTGGGCGGCGGCTCTGCTCTCTCCTTATTCCAATTGGGGTTTCGTGGCTACCACGCCGGCAGGTCACTGGGCCTGTTCTGGGAGCTGGAGGTGGCTCTGTTCTGCCCCTACTCTGATTGGGGTGACGAGTGTACCATGCCGGCAGGCCACTGGGCCTGATCCGCCGGTCGGTTGCAGGTTTGCCTACCCTGCAGGCGCGGGAGGCGGCTCTACTCTGCCCCTACTCCAAATGGGGTGACGTGTCTGTCGTACCGGCAGGCCACTGGGCCTGTCCCGCTGGTCGGTCGCAGATCTGCCCACCTTTCGGGCACGGGTGGAGGCTCTGCTCTGCCCCTACTCCAATTGGGGTGTCGTGACTACCCCGCCTGCAGGACGCTGGGCCTGTTCCTGGCACGGGCGGCGACTCTGCTCTGCCACTACTCCAATTAGGGTGGTGTTTGTACCACGCTGGCAGGCTCCTGGGCCTGATCCGCCGGTCTGTTGTAGGTCTGCCTACCTTGGAGGCGCGGGCGGCGGATCTGCCCTGCCCCTCCTACCACGCCTGCGGACCCCTGGGCCTGATCTGCAGGTTGATCACTGGTCTGCTCACCCTGCGGGCACGGGTGGCGGTTCCGCTCCGCCCCCACTCCAATTGGGGTCACGTGACCACCACACCGGCAGGGCCTGATCCGGGAGTGGCAGAAGGATCTGCTCTGCCCCTACTCCAGTTGGGGTGACGTGTGTACCACACTGGCAGGCCACTGGGCCTGAGCCGCCAGGCTGTCACAGGTCTGTTTACCTTGCCAGCTCGAAAGGCGGCTCTGCCCTGCCCCTCCTACCACGCCCATGTACCACTGGGTCGCGGGTCTGCCCACCTTGCGGGTGCGGGTGGCGGCTCCGCTCCGCCCCCTCTCCAATTGGGGTCATGCGGTCACCACACTGGCGAGCCGCTGGGCCTGCTCTGGGCACTGGCGGCGGCCCGGCTCCTCCCCTCTGGCTCGACGACAAACTGAGGAGACTTGGGTGACTGTGCCTCACCCCCCCTACCAGGAGACCAACTGCTTATGTCACCGCTGGTATTGATGAAGTTCTCTCCTCCGCCGCTTTCTGCTGACATCAGATCTCTGCCATGTTGGTATCCTATGCGAATGGCAGCATTTCGTTCCCCTTGCCAGGCAACCAAAGCAACGGGTGAGTCCTGACCGGCCCTCAGCAGGACCCGGACCGAGAAGCAGTTTCCGCGGGCTCCTAGCCCCGGGCCAGGGAAGTTCCGGGAGCCGGAACTCGACCGCTCCGTGCTCTGTGTAAGCTCCTATAAGTGTAAGCTCCAAGAAGCAGTCCCGCGGGCTCAGTTCCGGGAGCCGGAATTCGGCTGCTTAGTGCTTGGTGTGTGCTCTGATAGGCGCAGGGTCCAAGAAGCAGCCTCCGCAGGCTCCGCAGCCCTGGGCCAGGGCGTTTCCTGGGAGCCGGAACTCGGCCGCCCAGCGCTTGGTGTTCGCTCCGATAGAATCAGGTTCTAAGAAGCACCCAGGCGCTGAACCCTAGCAATCTGTCTGCAAGCCGCAGGCGAATTGCAGCCTGAAATTACCTGATCTATGGCTGAATGAGCTGCGGTCAGTCGAAAACAGGGGTGGTGACGTCAGTTTACCAACATGGTGGCTGCTGGCCTCCTCTGTGGTCTGACCGGTGTGGAGAACCGAGATGGACCGCTTCCTTCCCCTGTCTCGAACCCAGAATTCAGCCCTGAGTACGGTGCTTGCGCGGCTGGCAGAAACTGCAGCGCTGTAACCCTGCGTCTCTAACCCTGTCCTGTCTCCTGCCATAAATCCTCCCTCTGCACCTCAGGTTATCTGAGCAACTACTCAGCACACTCAGGGTGGCTGAACTGTCCATTCCTCAATCAGGCCTTTAGAGGAACTGCCTCACCCCAGTTCTCTAAGGGGGAGAAATCACCATTGTAAGAACAAACTCCTTGCTTGACACAGTCAAAGAACTTGGAAAGAGATAAGTAATACTTAAGCTGTTCTGAGGAAATCCCCACCATCACTCCAGGACTCCCATCACAGCCTTCTTTCCAGGTTTTCCTGATGCTATAATGGTGATGGCACCTTTGATACTTAGGTATCTTGTAGATGGGTTCACCAGGTGCCAACATTGTTGGGTCACACAGTATCTGCATTTCAGCTCCCCCCACCCCAGTTATTCAGGGCCCTGCCCCTCCCAAAGCACTTTGAATCTCTTTGATGTTGCTGGGAGACCTTGCTGGTTCTGTGGATGTCTCACTATTCCTGTGCTAGATTCCTAGGAGTGCATGACTACCTACAGCTCCAAAAGAAGTATAAGCAGCCCTGATTCTGTAAGAGTGGTGAGAAGGAACCACTAAGATGGCAGAAAACTCCAAGTAACATATAAACATAAGCCAGGAATAAGAAAAATTTGAAAACAGAACATTTATGAAATCTTTTAGAACAGTAGTAATCACCACATATCACTGGCCTAAAAAGTATTCCATTGCCATAAAGTAGCAGGTGTACAAACTTTATCCTTTGCACTTTAGGGGCTTGAGAATTATTAAAAGTAGTGGCAGGCAAATTAACAGAATTCATGTAAGAATTTCTGTCAAGTTAATTTAAGGGTGTAATAATGAGAGATTTACTACCAAAAAGTACTGAAATGTCTCAGGCATGGACAAACTCCAACCCCTTGGAGACCACAAGGATGTTTCCCCAACAACTCCAAAAGAAGTCCAACAATACTGACCACAATTTTTTTGGATAATTCATCAAAGTTCTACATTAACTATATGATACAGGTGTCAATATAAAATTCAAGTCATTCTTTATATTTTAAAACTCTATAAAGTTAAGTCTAAAGTCAAAAAACAAAGTTATTTTCACAAATGTGGTGCCCAGGCTCACTCCAGTGCCTGTCTCAGGACTGAAATAGTTCTTTATGCAACAGTGCTGTTTCACTAACATCAGTTATGTGCTTGAACAGTGTGGATGGGCAGTCCAGGAATCTGCATATATGCTGTGTCACATATAAAAACAGAATGCATACCTCTGTCTAAAGGTCTTTAACTTCCTTAGAAGATTAAAAAATGATAGCATGATAATCAAGTATTTTTAAATAAAACTAATTATAAAAACAATTTCTCAGTTCTTATCCATATTACTGGCCAGTATAGACAGGTAACATGGAAAAAATCTAACTTGCACCGTCTCTTGGTATTTAGCCACCCAGACTGGCAGAGTGTTCAAAATAGAATTAAGTAATAAGAGTACAAAATTCCTATATTGCAAATTTGTATTTAATAAGCATGGTCATAGTGTCTTAAAAACTTGTTAAGTGACTTAACTTAGAACTTAAAAGCACCATCAGACACTCATGGGCACTGAGCACTTGACATGTAGCTAGTGTGATGGAGAAGTGCAATTATTAATGTGTTTTAATTTAAACTTACACTGGCTTATATTGCCATTGACTAACACATAGAAGTACATCCCTGAAGACAAGAACAATCCCCATTGCTTTGTCAAGGTCCTCAACTTTACTGCCACAGCTGGGCTCCTGGTCCTGACTCAAGGCCCACAGGAGAAGACTGCCTCTGCATGGAGCTCCTATGGTGCATTTCTGTACCATAGAGGTTACGCAAGCAACACCCTCTGCTAGCACACTGCAATCTACATAAAGACAGAACCAGGTTCTTTTCTTCTTCAGCTTCCAGCAGAGGACCTAATTTATGGTGGATTCTCATCGCAGTTTTGTGAACTGAAGGTAAAATGTTACAAGCACCTCAATAACCAGGGGAATTCAAGTTTAGCCCTCTAGGACTGTGAAACTCCATTCTTTGGCAAAAAACTTTGTTTTCTTACAATCATCAAAGACATTTCCACCTTATCTAAATCCAAGCTAGCAACACAGCCTTTCTGGTACAGATATTTTAATTGGGCCTTATCCAATTGGCCACTTAGTACCCAGGAGACTTAAAAGTTCCAGCTCATCCGCTCACTTACCCTCCAACACCAGGCATCAGAACCATAGTTTCACTGAACCACAAACTTAAAAATGACCCAAATGAGCACACTCACCATCATCAACATTGAAGTTCTTGAAAGCCAGCTTGGAAACAGCCCTCAGCAAGGTCCTGACTCAGAGATATCCATGACTCCAGAGTCTCTGATGCTCACATGTATGTTGTTGAACATTAACAAAAACCCAGTTGCTAGTTCATGCTTTTGGGGACTGTAATATTTTTAAAATATAACTCCACATATTTATTTATATATACCTAACTCCACATATTTTCTCATATATATATATATATATATATATATATATATATATATATATATATATATATCTCCCCTGCTGGAGCTCAGACTCAGCCCAGGGATGACTCCAACCATTGTCAGATGCCCACCAGAGCTAAGGCTCCACCCTGCACTGACTCTGCCTACTGGAAGACACCTGCCAGAGTTCAACCTCAGCCCAGGTCAGCCTTGCTGACAGGCATGGGAGCCTGGTCAAAGGTAGGCCTGGCTCTGTCCCACAACTGGCCGAGCCCCACCAGAGCTAAGGCCAGACCCAGGACTGCCTCTGCCCACAGGGAACACCATCTGGAGCTCAGGCTCATGCCTGATCAGACAAGGCCAGCTGTGCGGGAGCCTGGGCAAGGGTAAATCAAGTTCCATCCCACCACCTGCATAACCCTGTGGAGGTCAGGCTCAGGCCTGGTCAGTCCAGCTGAACTGCATGCCACCCCATTCTCAGGGTAAGCCCTGGTTCAACCAACCACTGGCTGACCCCCTTGGGAGCTGAGACACTGCCCAGATTCACATGGCTAGAAGTGCACAGGAGCCTGGGAACAGAGTAGGTCAGAGTTTATCCTGTCCCTGCCAGATTGCCACTGTAGCTGGGGCTCAGCTCAGGACCGTCTTGCTCACCTGTCTGGCAACAATGCTCAGGGTACACCCGGTTCCATCCCACCACCGGCCGATCCCTGCTCTGACCAGGAGCTGGGCTCCAAGAAAGGCCCAGGTTCTACCCAAGACATGCTGAAATCTGTAGGTCCTTAGGCTTGGCCCAGGACTGCCTCCACTCATCATCAGACAACCTTGGGATCTCAAGATCCATCCAGATCTGCCACATCTACCTGGGGCAGAAGCCTGGCACAGGAGAGCCACAGGTCCTCCTGCCACCAGCTGACCACTGCCTGAGCTCAGGCTTGGCCCAGATCCACCTTGTCAACCTTCAGTGGAGCTGGGGCTCAGTACAGGCCTGGGTTCATCTTACCACCATGGAACCCAGCCTGAGTCCAGGCTCTGCCCAGGACTGCTTCTGTTCACAGGCAGACACCCACTGGAGCCTTGGAAAATTTTGACTTTCATTTCAAATTGAAAAGAAGAACCAGAGTTCTCTAGCTCCCAAAGAGCTCTCTACAAGAGGCAAAACTGTTGTCAGTTGCTAGAAAATAGTATTTTGTTGATGTTCTTGTGGGTGTCTGCACAGCTCACCAGAGCTTAATCACATACCTAGCTCATACAAGTCAAAAAGGAGAAACAAACAGCTGATAAAAATGGGAAAACCCAACAGTGGCTGTTTATAAAAGATGACATACCAAAAACTTAGGTGACTTTCCATGTCACAATATAGTAATACAAAGGAAAACATAGAGTTCTTGGGTGATTTTGCCTATCAAAAACAAAGAATAAAGAGAGTGAGAAAATATAATGTCTACAGTGTTGGAAAATGGAATTGCCAAGCTCTGATAACTGCAATACAAAATTGCCATAACTCTTCTGCAGAGACGTTTCAGAAAATATGCCAAAATTTAAAGTGCATGCTTACCATTAGCACAAGGATTTCAATTTAAATAAGTTATTCATTGTGACTGTGTCAAATTTTTAAATTTTATCCTGAAGTAGTCCATTGCATTCATTTTACATGCATATATAAAATATATTTTCCTAGTTTTTTTTGGGGAGGGGTTGTATTTTGACACAATGCCCTTATTTTATTGATTTATTTTTATATGGTGCTGAGAATCAAATCCAGGGCCTCTCCTATGCTAAACGAGCACTCTACCACTGAGCTACAACAACAGCCCCTCTAGTGTTTTATTTCTTAAAAGTACTTTTACATATCTGTATTTATTTTCCTATATAATTATATCTCAGACACATTTTTAAAAAAGGTACCACATGGGCTGGGACTGTAGGTCAGCCATAGCACACTTGCTTGGCATGTCTGGGCCCTGTGTTCCATTCTCAGCATAAATAAATAAGATAAATTCTATTTATTTTAACAACTAAGAAAAAAAATAACATTTAAAAAATATAGATGGTGCTTTAAAAAAAAGGCTAACATAGCTGCATTTGTACATATTCATTTTATGAGACAATTAACATGTTAATAATGTAAAAAGGAGTATGGTTCTATGGCATCAAAGAGAATCACGTTATTATACAGCCATCACCATCATTTGTCCATCCCCAGGACTTTTCTACTCCTGAATTCAATCTGTCCTCATTCAACACTATCTTGCCACTTTTTCCTGTACCTCATCCCAGATACCACCTTTCTACTTCCTGTCTGTATGAATTTGATCATTTGAAAGGTTTATTTTAACACCACCAAAGTACAAGAGCAATGTGTGCTGGTGTATGTGTGTACATGTTCACACACATGTACAACTCCATATACATACAAAACATGCATTAGTAACCAAATTTGCCTTCTTGCTTTCCACATTTATGTTTAGAAATCCTCCTGTATTGTGTAAACATTCATTTGTTTTCTTCCTTGACTTTGATGATTTATAAATTTAACTCATAAGAGCATCTGGAGTTTATTTTGATGTACATCATCAGACAGGGATTGGATTTCATGTTCTTACCGACATCATTAGGCATCTTAAAAATGGTCCCACTATCTTTTATGGAATCATTTGTCTCTCTCCAAATAATGGAAATGTGACCTTTGTGACATTATAAAGTGTTTTATCTGTGCCCCAGGTTTTCCTGATCTCTCTTTTGCATTCTGTCTCTCTGTTCCCAGTTCCCACCCTTTAGATATTACAATTATCTATGTGAAGATACCTCTTGGTGCTAAATCCATGACTTACTTTATTTTTCCAAAATGATACTTTTGTGTTGGGCATAATGGCCTATGCCTGTGATCTCAGTGGCTTGGGGGACTGAGGCAGGAGGATTGCAAGTTCAAAACCAGCCTCAGGAACTGTGAGGCACTAAGAAACTCAGTGAGACCCTGGATACAAATAAAATACAAAATAGGGATGGGGATATGGCTCAGTGACTGAGTGCCTCTGAGTTTCAATCCCTGGTACCAAAAAAAAAAAAAAAAAAAAAAAAAACACATCTCACACATGTATACTTTTGTGACTTAATTTTTCAAAATAACTTTAGACCTTGTTTCCTCTCATTAAACTTTCTGGAAGGAAGATTTTATACAGATTGAAAGGAGGAAAGTAGATAGCTGGTCAATACTGGTCTCTCTCTAAAATGGTATATTTTACCTATCATGATGTGATTCTTTATTTTTGTAGTTTTATTCATTTGAACCCCAAAGACTTAGGAGAACAACATCTGAGTGCTGCATATAGCTATTTCAGTGGATTTCAATGGGATCTTCCTCTATGGGTTCAACCACATTGTTTATTTTTATTGTATTGGGGATGGAACCCTGGGGAGCTTAAACACTAAGCCCCATCCCCAGCCCTTTTTTGTATTTTATTTACAGTCAGGGCCTCACTGAATTGCTTATGGCCTTGCTAATTTGCTAATGCCGGCTTGGAACTTGTAATACTTCTGTCTCAGTCTCAATGGGACAGGACACCAGCTCAAGCACTTTCTTCTTCACCCACAAGACACATTGATGTGTGCATCCATGTGCTCCTGTCATCTTTGTCTTCTTTCCAGAATGAACACCAATCTGGTGGAGTGAGCTTTTCGTAAATGTCCTGCCTTTCCTTGACCTCCTAGGATTCCTTTACAGTCCTCCTGTTCATTAGGCTTTTTTTTCCTGGTGGATTGAGCCCAAGCATACCTGCGGGCTTCTGCATACCATTCCAAGATCCCAGTACAGTAATGATCTGGTTTTCTGAATGTGGTTATTATCTGCTGATTCTCTGTCATGACCTCTAGCTGGAATCTCGAGTTTGGTCCTCCTGGTTGCAGAACCCTTGTCATTCTTCCTGTGCTAAGGAATCTTCAGGGATATCTAATAGGGGAAAAGAGATGAGTGGCCAAACAATTGACTAATTACACCACAGTGAAGAGGACCTCAAACACCATGATGAGAACTGTGGGACTGCCACAATTCTGGGTTATGGGGACACTGAGCATAATCCCTACCTCCATGGAATTCAGATGACCCCCTTGGAGAGGAAATGGCAGGCACTAGAGCCCTAATGCAGCAAGGGGGCTACTATGGCCCTGCAGGCTCCCAAGTTGAGCTGTGAAATGAGTAGTTTCTGGTGGTCCTTGTGGGCCAGCATAGGGGTTTGGGTTTGATATGGAGCATAATGGAAAATCACTGGAAAATTTCACATTGTGGGTGACATGATCTGTCTACTTTTTTCCATGGTATTGAAGATTATTTTATTCTGGCCACATGTGGACCAAAGTCCTTATTGCTGATGTACATTTTAAAATTTTTTATTTGCTTTAATTAGTTATACATGACAGTAGAATACACTGATGCACTTGGATAGATCATATATAAATTGGGTTTGTTTTTAAAAGGCCCCTTGTCCTGCTGGTTCAGGAGCAAAGTGAAGAGGCCTAGTAAGGCCTGGGGAGTGCCAGGAGCAGGTTCCTCACACCATGCTGGAGGCGGGATGGAGCCAGGTCTACCTTGGGCTTTAGCTCTGCCCAGGAGCCAGGCCCCAGTGAAGGCCCAGATTCTACCCACCACAGCCTGATGCCCCATAGATCCTTGAGCTCGGCCAAGGACTGCCTCAGCTCATCAGCAAACATCCTTGGAGCTCAGGATCAGCCCAGATCTCCCCTGACAACATGAGGCTGCAGCTTGGGCAGAGGGTAGTCACAGGTCCATCACACCTCAGGCTGACCCCTGTCAGAGCTCAGACTCAGCCCAGGAATGACTCCACCAACTGTCAGATGGCCAGCAGAGCTCAGGCTCCTTCCTGCACTGACCCTGCCTACTGGAAGACACCTGCCAGAGTTCAGCCCCAGCTCAGGTCACCTCGGTGACAGGTGTGGGAGCCTGGCCCAAGGTAGGCCTGGCTCTGTCCTGCCACCAGCCAATCCCCACCAGAGCTCATGCCAGACACAGGACAGCCACTGTCCACAGGACAGCCACTGTGAACACCTTCTGGAGCTCAGCCTTTTCCATGATCAGCCAAGTCCAGCTGTGCACAAGCCTGGGCAAGGGTAAGCCAAGTTCCATCCAACAACCTGCAGACCCCTGTAGAGGTCAGGTTCAGGCACAATCCATCCTGCTGAACTGCAGGCAAGCCCAGGCAGAGGGGAGTCACAGGGCCATCCATTCTTGGGCTGATGCCCACAGCTGGGGACCAGGGATATGTATGTGCTCATGCCAAGTCAAGACGTTCAGTTCCTATCTGACCTCTCCCTCTGCTGAAACTCTCTCAACAGCAGGTCTGTCTGGGTTGTCCCATCTGCAAAAGAGTCACATGGACTCCACAGTGTTATGTTACCAGTAGTTGTAAAGGCGAGACACAAGAACACACCCACATGAATGCCACATAATGCACGTATGGGAAATGCTAATGGTATGTTTTCTTTTTATTTTTGCTTAAAGAGGAAATACACAAGAACAGTGGTGGCATTCAGAATGCTTCATAATGGTGGCACAGGCTTGGACCAGCTGGAATAGCTGGATGCTAGCTTCGAAGTACACAGCAAGTGCCCCCATCACCCACACTTGCCTGGCTCATGGCAGAGCCCAGAGAACAAATTTCTAATTTTCAGTGGTCAAGATAATGAGATGTTTTTTTTTTTTTTTTTTTTTTTTTCTGCTTTGATTTTTTCTTTTCCCAGGAGGGATTCATGGATGAGTGTTTCTAATGTAACCACTAGATGGCAATAAAATACCAGGTTGTGGCCACAGATGTGCCCTTTTCCCCTCTCCCAGAGGGCTCCAGAACACCTTTGGCAGACTGGATTTGTCTAGTCTCCCCTGAGAGTGAGAAGGGAGGCTCCCTTCTGTCACCCACCTGGTCCAGCTGGCACCTGTCACCTGGCAGGTTGGAAAGGCACCGCCTCCCTCCTCCATACCACTGCAGGCCCCACAGTTAGATGGATACCTAGTGGTCTTTTCCCCTCAAAAGGTTTTACTATTTTTATTTCTAATGATTGGTGCTCATTATAAAAATTTTAAGCAACATATGGATAAATCAAAATCCCAGCACCCTCAGTATGACTCCCATTCCAAATAGCTCATCTAAGTCATTGTTGTGTAGAGAGAGCTGGCTGGAAAAAGAGATGGGTGTGGACATTACACCTTGTAGCTGTGAGCTTCTGCTCTGCATGCTAGGATTTAAAGAGATATCAAGTCCCCCATTCATTTCTACTTAAGAGGAGAACCATCAACCACCACAAGGAACTGGTTTTAAAACATCTTGCCATGTTTAGGGGGATGATTTTATGGTAAAAACAGATTAGTGATTGGAGCCATTACTTTGTTACTATTACTAACATCACTAGTACCATGACAGCTGCATCCACTCTGTAAGTGGCGCCAGTTAATTGTAGTGTAGCACCTGCACTATCCAATATGAATATTGCAGCCACTAGTTATCTGTGGCTATTACAATAGGAATCAATTAAAGTTAAATAAAATTTAAGTTAGGGGGCTGGGGATGTGGCTCAAGCAGTAGCATGCTCACCTGGCATGCGTGCGGCCTGGGTTTGATCCTCAGCTCCACATACAAAGATGTTGTGTCCACTGAAAAACTTTAAAAACAGTATGAAAAATTCTCTCTCTCTCTCTCTCTCTCTCTCTCTCTCTCTCTCTCTCTCTCTCTCTCTCTCTCTTTAAAAAAATAAAAACTAAGTTAGTTCCTCAGTGGCATTAGCCACATTTTGAGTGCTCTGCAGCCCCCTGGGGTGAGTGGCTGTCACATTTCCCTGGAGATTAGGACATTATACCCGTGAATGCAGGGTGTTGGTTGGTGTGAGTGTTGACTAGCCCCTCACAGATAGGAACAAGCAGCACCTCAGGCTCCCGCACCTTGCATGGATAAGTATTAGTTATGAATAAAGTTAACAAGATACATCCCGAGTGGCATGTGTAATACCTAATCATGTGCATGTGTCTGCACGTTATAGGGATATGGCACTCACAGTCTCTTCTGGAGCAGGGCCTCCACTTCAGCAGCAGTACATTGTTCAGAGTCTTGCTTCCAAAACCAGTTCCTATTGATCCAGGAAGGACTTTTCTCTTTGTCACCGGGGGCTCCTTTTGGTCAAGAGCTTTCTACTTTTCCATACCTTTAGTCTCACACCAATGAGATCTTGAGGGAGGATGAGGAAGTTCATCAGGTGGTCAGCCTGCGATGTTGAACAGGAAGACACCTCTGCCTCCTGTGCTTGGTGAGCATGAAATGCTGAGATTTCAGGGCAATTGGTCAGTCCCTCCTTCACACATGTTGATGAGGGGCTGTGTGCCCCTGGGCTGGGGCCTGGGATGTAAGAGGCTCAATTCTTGACCTCAGAGACATCACCAGGCTCTCTGCCCAGGAACAGAATTCTACATTTTAGTAAAATCTCCTAAGTGATGGAGGATGGGTGCTACCCCAGGACTCAGGATAGAGCTCTGAACACTAATGTCCTGAGGCAGAATGAAGGAGCCATGGTTTCTTAGGACAAAACTGGAGAATCTTCTGGATTCTTTTATGAGGAAAGGAATGAGAACATTTAGAGCAGGCTGAGAGAATTTGCCCTGGACTTGGGGCAGACTTGCCTACCTTTCCCACCTTCCCCCAAACTGCTGCGAGCCTGGGAAGTTCTGCCCTTGGCTGGTGATGACTGTGAGGTGAGTCTTCCCTGCAGGAAGGGGCACTGTGGGTGGAGACATCAGGGTATGGAGGGGCGCAACACAATCTGCCCTCCTGAGTGGGCTGTGTCTCCACCAGATTTTCCTGTGAGCTTCCCTTTGTCCATTTCCAGGTCCCATTGTGAAGCAATTACGAAAAGCCAGGCTGGTTTCCACTGGAGGCAGAAGGAGCCCCCTTTTCCACATGCATCTTGGCAGGCTGGGCCTGACCTTGTCATGCCTCTGAACTCTGAGGATAGAGGACATGGGTGTTGAGGGCCTCATCCTCTGAGGTGCTTCTGACACCTTGCATGTCTTCCTTGCAGAGTGACAAAGTGTAGTCACAAGTCACGGCCCAGCAGGAGCTGCTGTAGTTAAGAGGGACCATTCCCCAGGGACCATGCTATCTGTCTGAATTTCTCCAATGTGGAGTGTCATAGGGAAGCAGAGCAGGTTGGCAGCTATAGCCGCCCCATGGCTGGTCCTTTGGCCTTTCACAAGCTGCCTGAGATGGGGCCAGCGTCAGAGGCTCGGTGAAATGCTGGGCAAGTCAAGACTCATGCACTGCAATCTCTGGGGAAGCCAGTTCACATGTGAGCGAGACCTGAGTCCAGAAGAAAGGAGGTGATGAAGGCAGGGGCCCGAGGGCTCTCTCCTGCCTAAGGAAGGTGTCAATCAGCCCATCCCCTCTTGTTGCAGGAGGCAGAGTCCAGGGCTGCCGGAGCCTCTGGATGTTCATGACAGGCCAAGAGGCTGGAAGGAGATGAGCTCTTTCCACTTTTAATTGCTCAGGTTCAAGAAGGTAATAAAGACATATGTGCGCAGGTGGTGGCAGGTGTGGGGTGGAGTGGAGGGGAGTGGCATCTTCTGGGGCAGGGCCTCCCCACCACTTATTCTGTCCTCCGCAGAACCCAGGGTGAGCAACAGAGGGAAATGCTCATGTCCCAGGGCTGGCTGGCTGCTCTTGAGATCAGTGAGCATTCTTGGACTGTGCTCACAGTGCAGCCAGCATGGCTGGGCAGTGAGGGTCTGATGCCCTTGCTGCCTCAAAAAATTGGGAGCAGAGCAGCTGAGTTAGCCCAAGCAGGCTGAAAGGGTGGTCCCAAATGGACCCTAAGTAACCACCACTGTAGGTGATCCCAGGGCTGGGCAATGTGACACGCTGTGAGGAGCCTCCTTCCTGCCTGCAGCTGCCATGCTCCGCTTTGAGGTAGGGAGGGGGCAACCCCACAGGGAGCCCCAGGCCGCATACATGGGCAAATGTGATGCCTGGGGCTGCCCAGCATGCTTGATGATCACACCCTCCCAGTAGTAGCCAGGAGGCACTGTGTCTAGCCACACTGAGCATCTTGCTGGATGCACTAGTCTCAGTTGTTTTCTTCAACAAAAACTTATTTTGAGGAAACTCGCACACCCTGAAATTCACCCATTTAAAGTCCATGGTTCAGTGGGTTTAGAGCATTCATAGGGTGAGGAAAGCACCACTGAAATTGATATGATCACCTGAAAGAGACCCCATATTCACACACAGTCACTCTCTAATCCCTCCCACCACCAAGCCCCCTCATACTAGCTCACCTCTGTCCTCCTCTGTGTGAACTGGTGTGTCCTCAACTCTTCATGTAAGAGGACTTGTGTGATGTGTGGTCCTGGGGTCTGGCTTCTTGCACACAGTGTGATGTTTTTCAGACTCATCCATGAAATGTGTAGCAACATGTGTCATGATGCCCCCCTTCATGGCTGATAATCTCTGTTACTGCTGCTCAGATGTGTGGCGCTGGCCTTGTCCACTCAGCTGACATCAGCTGGGGGACATCTGGGTTGTCTCTAATTTTTGGCTCTTGTGAATAATGTGATCATTCAGATTCATAAATGAGTGTTGGTATGGACATGTGTTTTTCTTTTTAATGGAATAAACCAGAATAGTGAATTCTTGTTGCCTCACACTTATTTCTAAGAGAACATTTCCATGGTAACTTTTAGGAGCCTTTGGAGCAATCTATACTGCTTTCCATTAGTGTTCAGAATGAAATATTTTTTGCTAGACACTTGTGACTCAAAAGCACACAGGAGCTAGGCATGGCTGAGTGACTGGTGGGGCACCAGGAGTGGCGTCCTGTGCCGCATGGTTGGAGCCTTTGCCATCCACGCAGGCAGCAGCTGCCTTGGAGGATCCTGGGCTCTGTGTGGCAGGTGTTTGGATTTTTCATTCTCTGAGGGAAATTAGAAATGTGGATTTTTATGGAGATCCATCTACTTCCTTTTCTTTTCCCCATGACAGCCCTGAGCCCAGTTGACCTGTCTCTGTTGAGCTTCCTTCTTTGCTCAGGTGCAGGTTTTCTTGCCTCTTCTTCCCTCATGCCAAGGCATCTCTGTTAGGCTCTGGGAGAGTGCACCTTGGTGTCCCACTCGGGGTCTCTGGCTGAGTCCTTCCATCTGGACCCCATTGTTGTGACCAGTGGACAGCTGTGTCCAGCTGGGCTGTCCTCCTGATCCAGCATGTGGTGAGACAGACTCTGCTCCCTTGTGGCCCAGATGAGAATCCGGATGCTGCACTGAACAGTCTCTCACACCAGGTTGAGTGTCTCATTTGTAGTATGGAGGCCTCAAGTGTTCCCACCTTGCACAACCCAGAGAGGATCAAATGAGTCACGTGTGCCAGTGCTAAAAGGTCACCCAGCAGCACTTGGAAGCCCAATTGGTGCTCCTTCTTTATCCTCACCACCATTGTCCAGGGACAGTTCTCTACCTAAAGAATCATTTGGAATAGCTACACCTCACCAAGGGCAAAACCACATGCCCACTGGTGATCAGAGTGACGACCCCCAAAGATGACCACTCCCCCATCACCAACACCCGTGGGTGTTTCTGTACCTGGACAAAGGGGCTTTGCTACTCTCAATAAGTTAAGGACATGAGGTGGGGGATTATCCTGGGACAACTGCTGTGGTGTGAACACGCATCCCTCACAACCCAGCTTGAGAAACAGTATTACCAAGATGGAATTTATTTTTTTAAGCAAGAATATGTAATACCTTTCAAAAGATGTTTAAACATTAAAAAATCCCCATAAAGATCCTGTTTATTTTCTGAAAGCAAAATAAACACTCAAGCTTGCAGTGCATAAGACTCCAGGTCAATGAAAATCCATGTTCCTGCTGTCCCTGGCGGCCTTCCTGAGACCTCTGAGTACTTGCCCTTGGCCTGGGATCTTCCATGCCATCTGGAGAGGGCAACATGTTCTGAACATTGTCTCTAGGGTTGGGCTCCATGGTTGGGAAAGGAAGGAGGGAGAACTGTAGAATGGCTGGTGGATCTCACCCGACTGTTTCCATGTGATAAAGGCAGAGAGGAAGCCAAGCAACTCTTCCTTGATGGGGATGTCTGTCCACTGATGTCCTGGCAATTTTGAGCAGGGTGTATCAGAGGGACAGTGGATGGCAAAATGCTGAAGCACAGTGGTGGGAGCAGATGGGGCAGGTGAGGCAGGAGGAGCAGAAATCCAGCTGATGTGGGTCCCAGTTCCTGCTCCCACTTCCTGGCTGTGACCTAGGCAAGTGTCTGGCAGTCTTTGAGCCTCTGTTTTCATCTTCTAAGTGAGTGACAGTATCTCAGTGGCAGTGTGGCTTCCGAGTGCACAGGCTAGACCACTGTCTGGTCCCCAGCCTGTTCCATTTCACACATCTGTGCATATGGCTCTTGTGGTCTCTGGAAATTGTATTCCATTCTTGGCCAGCTGTGTTTCGATATAGAAAGTTCCAGAATGTATTTGATTGGAATGAGACCATGTAGATCATCTAGTTATGGCAATCTCTGGGGAAAACTGAGGCCTGGGAGATGGCTTTACCTTGGTTCAGAGAGAACTTGCTTATGACCCCCAGGCACGCCGGGGCTGAACTGACCCAAGAGCCCACCTTCCCCTTGCCTGTGACAAGAAGCAGCCTTGGGAGGGTCTCCTGTGCCCAGCCACAGCCTCTGTTAGGTCTTCATCCCTGTGTTCACACAGGGAGGACACAGTGCTTCCTTAGAGGCAGACCAACAAGTGCGGCTTACATGAGATTCTGGTCACGGGGATAGAGGTTGCTGGTGTTTGCACCAGGAATTCACTCTTATTCCACTCTCAATGGATTAGGCTTTCTGCTCTGAATCCATGACTAGTGACTCATTCTGATGGTGTCCCAGCTTAGAGGGTGTCACTGGTAATGCATGGAGGGAAGTTAACTCTGCCTGTGGCATTTGGCTTAGAACCTGCTCTGGGAAGGGTTTACCTAGCTTTTGGTGATTCCAGAGTTTAGGAGGTTCTTTGAGTCCTGTTCTTCATGGGGACAGACAGAATCTTCCTGTCAGACCCTCTATCAGCAAAGGGCTCCACCTTCATCCCAGTGGCTGGGAATAAAAATCTAGGAATTTCCTGGTGGCTTCTGCATGGCCAACTGGTGTCTCTAGGCTGTCAGCAAGTCCTGGAGGCTCTAACCTCCAAAATATGCCCAGAAGCCCCATGCTGCACCCCGTCCTCCTGCAAAACACACCCAGCCACCTCCTTGTCCTGCCAGGAAGGCAGCAACAGCCTCCCGCTGGCCTCCCGGCTCTACTCATGCTTGGAGCTACCCCTTTGGCCCCGCTGCCCACCCACTAGTCAGTCTTTCTAGCTCGTGACAGGTTCCATGCACCCTGCTGCCTTTGGAATCTACCAGCGGTCCGGGGCCACTAGGTTGCTGCATGCTCCCCACTATCTTCTGCCCTCCTTTCTCATCCCCTTCAGATACATTCTGGCAACACTGGCCTCCTTCCTGGGAGGGGCACATCTTACCCTCACCTCTCTGGGACACCAGAGGCCCTCACTCAGGTCTCATGTCATATAAATTCCCCTCTGCATGGCAGTGCTGTCCCAGCCACCCCCCCCCATTACTTTTGTCTGTGTCACCTTCATAGAATTCACACTCTCCAAAGTGATTTGGTCTCACATGTGCCTGGTAGCCTACAGACCCTCTTCACAGGCTGTATCCTTCTCCATCCTTCTGCCAAGAGGGATCTGCCCCCAGGGTCCCTCATGACATTATGACATCTTCTTATGTCTCCAACCTTCAGTGACATCCTCTGTCATTCCTGGTATTGACCATTTTGGCCAACTTCTTCACTTCTGATTATCGTGGCTATTACTTTATCAATTTTAATGATCATCTAAAAAAATCAGCTTTTTTTTGCCTTTTAGAATCCTACTGTTTATTTATTTATTTATTTATAATTTCTAACAGTTGCAAGGAGATACCAGGCCTTCCCCCCCCCCCACCTTTTACTCAAAAGTCGAGTGAGAAGAGATAGCTAACTTTGTTTCCACGTGACCAGGAAGAACAATTTACAGATGCCATTCCACTCCAAAAAAATCAGCTTTTGGTTTCATAGATTTTCACTACTTTTTTTTTTTTTACATTGCATTGATATCTGCTCTAATATTTCCTTTCATCTGCTTACTTTGGATTTAATTGGTTCATTTTCTGGTAGATAATCAGGTGGAAGCTGAGGTGATAGATTAGACCTGGTTCTCTCTAGAGCTAATGCTGTACATTTCCCCACATTCTCATACACCATATTTTCATCTTCATTCAATTCACAGTATGCTCTAATTTTGCTTTTGACACTTTTCTTTGATCCATGGTGTTCCAAAAGGCTTTAGGTACTTTCCAGTGTTTCGGGGATTATCCACATAGGCCCCGCTGTGATTTCTGGTATTTATTCCTGTGTGATCAGAGAATACACTGTAAGGACTTGAGTCCTTTCACTTTGCCTAGATCTGCTTCATGGTGGGAGGGGGGTTTCTCTTATTATGCTCTGTGCTCCTGGGAGGGTGTTTTGCTGCTGAGTGGGGTTTTCCACAGGGTTGACAGGAGTTCTAGTCCCTGAGTTCTTGCCACCTGTTATGTGAATGACTGAGAGAGGGGTTGCCCTCCCACCACTGGAGAGCTGGCTTTTTTCCACAGTAGCTCTGGCTGTTTTCACTTCATGTATTTTGAAGCTGTTGTAAGGTGTAGCACATTTGGGATTGTTAGGTCTCTTGAGAGTAGACCCTTTCACCTTTATGACATGGACCTATTTGCTTATGTTGGTGTCATATGCTGTGAAGTCCCTTTTGTCTGATATTGACATAGTCACTACAGTGTGTTTTACTGATGCAGCATCAGGTAGATGTAGATGTTCCTTGTGTTTTTCACCTCTCTGTGTCTTGGTAGAGTTGTTGTGGGCAGCACTTAGTGTTTTGTTTGCTGACATTACTCTCGGAGTGCTCAGGCTGTTCCCAGTCCCATTGTTGTGTGTGTGGCCCGGGTCAAGATGTGCCCTTGCTTTCTACTTTTATCTGTCCCATCTGTCCTCTAGTCTCCTTTTCTCCCTTTTATCATTTCTTTTGGATGAATCAACTTTTTTATTGTTATGTTTTGTCACTTTTATTAGCATGTTAGCTGTAGCTTTCTTTTCTTATTCTGCAGTAACTTTAGGGCTTATCATGAGCCTTTAGGTTGCCATGATCTGCCTTTGATCACTACCTGCCACCTGGTCACACGTGACATTGCTTCAGTAGTCTCCTGAGCTGCTTCCCTCTTGGTACCTGGGCTGAAGCTTCGCCACTGCACCTTTGACTGTGTCACACACATACTGCATTGTTATTATTTTGGGGTAAACATTGGAAACTCCTTTGAATAGTCAATAATATTAATTCTAGAGAGCTCTCATTTATTCCCCAGGTTGACACCTTTGTCTTTGCTCTGAGTTCTGGTGTGCAGACCAGTTTGCAACTGGCTCATCTCTCCCTGCCCTGTGTGTTCCTGTAACATGGGTACGTTAGGAATCTGCTGATCCTGTTCCATGCCTCTTTCAGACTCTGCTTTGCCTTTTCTTGGTGGAGAGACCCCTCCACTGGCTGTTGAAATCCCTGAGGTACCATTTGACCTGCAACTGGGAGGTGATGTCTGCACCCCTTGCCTGCCTCTTTCTGGCAGGAAGCTCACTTCTTCCTGGTTGCTGATGCTGCTGAATCTTAGATGTCTTCGTCTCTGGCTGATTTCCAGGTTTCCTCTCTGTGCTGGCTTCCTGCAACCCACTGTGGCATTTCTTGCATCTACTTCATTGGTGTTCTGTTGGGATTTGTCACCTCTTTGGATTTTGGGTTCACAGCTCTTGTCACATCTGGAGACACCTTGATGCTTAAACTCTCTGTCCTTGTCCATCTTTGGAGACTAGTTGCCTAGATGTTGGATCACTTGGGTGGCTCTTGACTGGCTGTTGTGCTCCTTGTGTTCTTGAAATGCTCCTCCTCTGTGTGTTGATGTTGACCTGGGGTGTCCTCATCTCCAGCATTGGATCTGCTGCTTGACATCTCATCAAGGGCATTCCTCACGTGGATGAAAGATTCACCTCTAAGCCCTTCCCTTTCCATGTTTCTATTTAAATTTTTAAGTTTAGCCTTTGATTCTGGATTCTTGTGTTTTCAGGTGCAGTCATAACAAATAGCACAGCCAGCTCTGAATCCTCCTGTGATGCAGCATATGGCTTTGCACAGAATCACCCATTCATCTGGCCAGCCCCTCACCTGCTGGGGCTTGCCTGGTCTCACATGTGTTCTTGCATGTTTTCTCCTCACCATTTTATTATTGGTGCCTTTTGTGTAACCCCATGTGATCACACACAGCACTGTTCTGTCACTGCTGTACTGTCCATTTTGACCTCAGCTGCTTATCTCCACTGGCCTTGCCTCCCTGACTCCCATGACAACTAATCCATCCTCCATATCTGTGATTTGGTCATTTGAATAATGTACTGTAAACAGAATAATCTGGTGGGTAACATTTTGGGATTAGCTTGTTTTCCTCAGAATAATTCTTTGGAAACCCAGCCAAGTTGTTCTGATGGTGGTGGCCTTTCCCTTCACTGCTGTGTGGTGCTCTGTAGTGGGCTGGACTGCAGCTGCTCAGCCCTTCTCCTTCAAAGAACAGCTGGGTTGCAGTTTCTGACTGGGAGGAACAAGGCTGCTGTGAGCGTTTTTGTGTGTACTCTTTTGCAAACATAAAATTTCAGTTCCCTTGGATAAATTTCCAAGAGTGAAATTTCTGGGTCAGAAGGCAAATTCATGTTAAATTGGTGTGTGTGTGTGTGTGTGTGTGTGTGTGTGTGTGTGTTTGTGTATTAGAGAGTTTATTTAGACAGTATTCATTTTTTTTTCTTGGCAGGGTACTAGAGATACTTAACCATTAAGCCACATTCCCACCCCATTTTATTTTTATTTTTTTATTTTGACACATGGCCTTCCTAAGTTGCTGAGGCTGGCTTTGAACTTTTGATCCTCCTGCCATATCATCCCAAGTTGCTGAGATTACACACATGCACCATTATACCCACATAGACTATATTCTTGAAGCAGAAGGTAAGAATTTCTCTCAACTTAGTAAGTAATAGCCATTTAATTTTTTTTTTAAATTTTCATTCCACTTTACTGAGGCATACATACTTAGTTTTTTATTTTTTTTATTTTTAGTTGTAGATGGACAAGATACCTTTATACTTATACATGCTTAGTTTTGTTTTTTTTTTTTTTTTTTTTTTAGTTTTTAGTTTTAGTTGTAGATGGACAAAATACCTTTATTTTATTTATGTTTATGTGGATTGAACCCAGTGCTTCACACGTGCTATGCAAGTGCTCTACTACTGAGCAACAACTCCAGCCTCCCATGCATGCCTAATGCATGCACCCATGTGAAACCATCACCAAATCTAAGTGCTTGTTCTCTGTGAAAAGAAGCTGCTTTTCAGGGTGATGGTACAACTGACCATCCCACCAGCAGTATAGGAGCAGTGAGGATTGTCATCATTCTCACTGGCATTTGGTGTTGCCAGTATTTTTTGCTTTAGGCCTTCCAGTAAGTGCATGGTGACGTCTCACTGTGGCTTTAATTTCAACTTCTCCATGGCTAATGGTCAATGTCTTTTCACGAGATATTTTTCACCAGCATGTAATTTTCAATGAAATGTCTTCTTGTAGCACTGTCCCATTTTCTAATGGATTTTTTCTTTTTGCAGTTGAGTTTTGGTGTTGTTCATGTATTCTAAACATATGGGATTGGATATGAGATTCTCAAATATTTTCTCCCGGTCACTAATACATCTCTTCATTTTCCTAACTGGGTCTTTGCTTTGGAAAAGCAAATGTTCCTGATTTTTATAGCATCCAATGTATCTTTTTCTTTCCTTTTATTCATTTTCTTCATAGTTAATATAAGTGATACTGCATCTTGGATTTGGATTTCCACGTTCCTTGTTGGTGTAGGAGTGTGGTTGATCTGCCTCTTTCTTGCTAGAAGGGACAGTGTGGCATCTAGCTCAGGGCCAGCTCCTCCCCCTGGTGGAAGCAGACTCTTCTCATCTCTGTGGCCAGTGTCCCCATTCCCAGGCTGACTTCCAGGCACAGAAGTTCCTGGTGCTGCATTGGCTCTAGGTGCTGCTCCCTTTGGTCCCTTTGAGTGGCTCTTTTCTGGCTTCAAGTGGCTTTCGAGTGGTTGGCAAGCACACTGCTGAGGTCACAGGTTGGCCCTCCACAGATCACTGGGCTTCTCTCTGCAGCCTTTGCTTCTTCATCACTCTTCCCTGCACACCATAGCTGTCCTGCACACCCTGGCTGCCCAGGTCTCCTTGGACCTCAGCTGCTTGTCTTTAGCCCAGGGGCTCCACCAGGTTCTGCCTCAGTTACTCTCCAGAGGTAGACACAGGGCTCATTCTTGAGGGTTTTCTGAACTCTCGCAGTACTGACTTATTGTCTCATTATGGCATATTCAGGTTGTATTTCATGTGTTTTGCTCTTTTCTTGGGTTGACTCAGGAAAGAGAATGGGCCCAGCTCTGTTGCTCCACCTGGCTGGCAGCAGAGGTCCTGAAAGTTTTCTCTCTATTTCTTGTCCTTCTCCAACTTTCCCCAGCATTTCAAATAACTTTGCAGCCTCACCTGATACACATAAGGAGTGGAAATCCTTAGCAGTTTTGTACCTGAATGAGTTAATTGCTTGAGACTCCATTTATGCACTCAGTTGAACTTTGTTCTGGAGAGCCTTGCCCTCTTACCTTGGCCTGGCCAGGTCTTAGTACAGCACTCACCTGGGTTTCCAGGAGGCTTTGGTCTCAGGCAAGAGTGGAACAGATAGAAAATCAATATTTATAATATCACTTTGCATTCTGACAAAGATTTGTAGCTTCCAAAATTGTTATTTTCTTCTCATTTTTGAAATATAGAGGGAAATTGTTCTGGTCCTTGGGAGAGAAAGCATAATGGCCCTCCATAATGTCTTTGTTTCTCCACTCCAACCATACTTCTTTCCTTGTTGTGTCTTTAGAAGTGCTGTGTGGTCCTGCCTCAGAGCCTTTGCACTACCTCTTTTGTCTGGCTGGTCCTCTCTTCCTCCAGATGTTTGCACTTCAATGGGGTCTTCAATTAGACCTGCTCTCTGCTTCTGTTAAGAGAACATGCCCCTGGGCACTTGGGTAGAGCAGCCCCTGGTGCACCTTCTACTTTCTCACTTTATCTTCTTCATAACCATCACCTCTTGGCATTTTGTTCTCTGCTGGTGCCTGGAAGAGCAGTTGATCTTAGAAGTCCTCAGTAGATATTTGTTTCTGAGAAAGAACCCTGGGCTTCAGAGGGTTAAGACAATTGTCCAGAGCCAGAGGACTCATTGTATAGAGACAGGTTTGGAACCTGTCCCTCCTGGTTCTGACTCACCCATGCCACCACTGGGGTTGTGAGCATCAGATAGATGCTCATTGAAACAGCCCTCTGCATAGTGTACCACAGAATGTGACTTTACTGTCCTTGGAAAACTAAACTCGTGTTTGTGTTCAAATAACTACAGATATTACTTAATAAAGTGAAGGGAGATGTGGGAACTGTGGTGCAGGTGAGGTCACTGTGGTGCAGGCGAGGTCACAGAGTGCTGGGAGCAGGAGGTGGGGCTCATGCAGCCCAGGTGCTCTATAGGCAGAACTGAGCCCATGTTTGAGTTGATCAGCTCTGAGGGTCAGACATCTGCATGACCCAGGGGCTGTCAACTCCAGCGTGGCTTAAAGTGGGAGAGGGGAATTTTCCCATACAGAGTGACCGTGGCCTTCAGGACTGTGGGCATCATGATCAGAGGAGGCTTTATACTAGTGGCATGAGGAGAGCCTGAGGCTGCCAATTGTGCCAAGGACTCCACCTGTGGCTCTCCCACCATGGTTAAGGGTTGTGCACAGAGTCAGAGCCTATCCATGCAGCTCACTGCCCCTAGGTTAGTTAAGAACACACCTTGTGGAGAACTTCATGGTTTGCAGCTGCATGCTCTCTGGTGCCTTCTGCAGGAAACAGGGCTGAGACCATTTAGGACTTGAAGAGGCTAGAGAGCCAGGATGGGCCAGCTCACCCATGTCCCACCAGGAACACCCCAGTGTCACTCTCCATGGTTATGGTCTCTTCAGCAGGGATTTTCTTCTTTAGTCTGGATGTCCCTTAGAGAAGCACCTGTTCTCAGACATGGACAGGAGGTCTGTTGGTGCTGGTGCCATCCTGAGGAGCACCTGGAGCAAGATTGCACAATGGTAACCAAGTCCAGAAATGTATTGGAAGTCTTGATGGTGCTTCAGCTTTTTTCTTTGCTACTATGAAGAGAAACTCTCCCCAGGAATAGACCATGAGCATCACCAGAAATTTGTTATATGAAAAAAAATGCTTATTATATCTCTCAGGTTATTTTCTGATCCACTAAGAGACCACAGCCTGCAATGTGAAAAACCAGCTCCTTAGGAGGCGCCTTCCAAGCTAAGCACTGAGTGATGAGGAGGGGGTTCCTGTGGCATGACATATGTGTGAGAGCTGAGAGGTAGGGGTGCTCGGAAGTGGACAGGAGCCTAGCGGAGTCCTGTAGCAATGGCTAGGGGAGTGGCAAAGGTCTGAGGTGTCTGCAATTTTGTAGGGCCAGAGAAGGAGTTGGATCTTCTTCTGTGAACTGTGGGAAATCTTTGGAGGTCACTGGCACTGGAGTGGCAGGCTATGGTTTATGCTGAGCAGTGGTCGTCAGATGGCCGGCCACTCTGTGGCAGAGGGTTGAGGTTTGGTAGGTTGGAGGTCATGGCAAAAGTCCAGGCAGGATATAATGTCTCCCACCTGGGAGGAGGGGGGACTGCTGAGTTGGAGAGGTCCAGCCCTGGGGTCACTTTCAGCCAGGAGCTCCTGAGCTAGATACTCATGTTACCCTGTGAAGAAATGGAGTTCTGGATTACATCTTGAATTAGAAAGAGAAGTATTGATAATAAGCTGAAATTTTTACATCAGAGGCCCCCTTCAAAGTGGCCTTCAGGCATTAGAAAATGGATGCCCCCAAGAAGGTTTCTGAGAGTCAATTACTTGACATCCACTATAGTTTTGGAGTGTGTCATTTCACAGAGCTGACTCTGTGGCTGTTGTGATGTGTCGTTTGTCACCATGGAGTTAGATTATGTTTGTATGTTAACAGGCAGAGTGTGGGGCAGCTGCAGGTGTCCATCAGCTCAGCTCTGCTGTTAAGGAAGTTCAAGATTCTTAGGGAGTGGCCCCAGCTCTGCCAACCACCCACTCTCCAAGGTCCCAGGAACCAGCTCCCCTCATATCCTGCTGGGTGAGTCCAGCGGCTCTTTGAGAAGCTGTTATTCCAAGAACTCATGAATAGGAGGCAGTTGTGCTGGTGCCCACAGAAGGAGAGGAGTGGAGAACAGGGGCCACCTTTCCAGGAAAGCCTAGGCTGCCTCTGCCCTACAGGAATATGGTACAAACCTTTTCAGGGCCCTCCAGGCATCCTGACCCCACTGTTGCCTTAGTCTGAATGACCCATGGGAAACCCAGGTCTGATGGAAGCTCTGATGCTCAGGCCCTGGAGAGGAATCTTATTTTTTAATTCATTGCTAGCTGACAGTGTGGGGTTAAGCACACTTTTTAACATCTCTCTTTTCATATTGTCCTTTGAAAATTCCCATTCTGCTAAAATTAAACAGTGTTACCATTTATCAAACCCTTTCAAATATATGAGTTGCTTGTCAATCATGCAGTTGGGACATGAGGAAGAGAGAAAATGAACACTATGAACAGCATCATGGGCTATTATTGTCAGTTCTGGGTACAGATTCCTGGACTTAGCAGGCCCTGTGCAGGGGTGGTGGGTGGTTTGGGATCTTCTAGCACAAGCCACTGTGGGATAGGGCACCACATGGAGGGCATGGGCTTCTCCCCTCATTTCCTGCACTCTCTCCACACAGCTCTCAGCAGCACACAAAGCTCCCTAGTGCTCACTGTCCAGAGACCAGCTCTGACCACCTTCTACAGTATCCAGAGGGCCCAGCCACACCTCCTGTGAGGGCTAAACGTCAGCCTGAGCAGGGAGGGTGCCCTTGGCCCTGGTGACCCTTCTCTGACCCAGGGGTGGCCAAGCTCTTTCTATTTATGATACTTGTATTACTTAAAATCTTAAAACAAAATTCCAGTTGTCACCCACCTTTTATTAGTTAGTACTTGTTATCTTAGGCATTTCCTGATCAGAGTGCAAGTGTGTTTTGCCCCAGGCTACATGATGACTGTCACGTTACCGGACATGTTTATCTGCTCACATGCATATTGGCATGACCTTAAAGTGATATTAGTTTTCCTTCACCAACCCTTCTTATCCATTTATCAGTTTAGTGAGTCCCCCTGGACACTTCAGGCCTCTTTCCAGTGAATGCAAGACTATTTTCCTTGATGGAATCTAGGGTTGTCAGGATTCCCATAGTGTCTTCCTGAAGCTCAAGATGGCTTAGCTGGTGGTTCCTGTACTGTCTCCAGGGAATCCATGTTAGTGTGTGTTATTGGGCTTCTTCCCTAGATTTGGGGTTGTGGGACTGCATTTGTCACTGTGAGTCCTTCCAGTTGATTTTTCCCACTTAGTTCAAGCGACAGCCCCTGCAGGTGCCTTGGTGGCCCACTCCTGTGCTTGGGGGCTTGAAGAAGCATCTCAGAGGCAGGTCAGAAGTCACAGGGACAGACACCAATCCAAGGCTTCAGGTCCCCAAATTGTTTCCTTCTCTCTGACCACCACTCCTTGCCTAGCACAGAGTGAAACCTCTTTTCTGTTTCTTCTACTCAAGCCATGAGGAAATTGAGGCAGGCAAATAATTTATTTTCAAAATATTTTTTCTCATTGTAAAAATCTGTTAGTTAGACTTTCATAAAAAATAAAATGGAAATACTCCTTTCTCCTCCTGCCTACAGCACATTTTGATGTGATTACTGATTAACCTAAAGTAGTGATATGGAGAAACAATGAAGAACAGAGACTAGTTGAGAAAGACCCTCTCTGAAGGTTAACAAGATGCAAAGACTTGCATCACCCCTGGCTCAGTGTCTTAATGCTTTTCAGGTGTTGATGTTGTTTTTTTTCCTATTAAGCAGAATTGTCCAGGGGTAAGCAGGCCCTGGACTCTGGGCATTGGTAGCAGGTGCATTACTTAGTATTTTGATCTTGCCTGAGGTTTTTGTACATCTCATCTGTAAAATCAGAACTCTGACCCCCCTCCTCAGAGACTTGTTCTTGGAATTATGTTAATAAAACCTATGAGACATAAGTGGTGCCCAAAGTCCTAGGTGTGCATATGTGCACTTTGTCCTAATCATTTTCACTTGCATACCTGGCAGCACCTTGAAGGTTTGCTCAACAACTAGCTTTTTAGATAAGGTGCTTCTCACCAGGATACATCAGTGGACATGAGTATTAAGTCCCTGCTGGACCTCTCTGGCTGAGGGGCATTCATCCCTGTGTCCCTGCTCTGTCAGGAGCTGCTCCACACTGAGCCCATCTCAGTCACTTCAGCCTAATAGTTGCAGGATGCAGCAGTCAACAAGCTGACCTGGGACATCTGGGCACCACTGGGTACACTGGCCTCTTGGCTTGTCTAGATCAGAAGGCTTCTGGCTTGCAAGGTCTGAGTCTCCTTCTTGGCTCTTCCTTGATGCCTCTTTCTACCTTTCTGCATGCAAACCCAGTTGGTCTGCCTCCACTGGTGGCTCTGCTAACTCTCTGCATTTGCCCTTTCCAGTTTGTACAGGCCCCTTTGTCTTTTCTCATTTTATCACACTCCACTGCTCTTTTTCTGTATATATGTCTCTTTGTTTCCCTCTTTCTCTTCCTCTCTCTTTTCAGGACTATACCTCCTTATCATTTGTCTCCCTTTCCTATTCCTTTCTCTTCATCTCTCCCTTCTCATTTCCTTCTTGTTCTACTCTTCCACCTTTCTCACCTCCCTTTTCTTCCCATTCCAAAGTATTTGTCCATCCACCCATTCAATCTTCCATCCTTCCGTCCATCCATTCACACATCTATTCATCCATCCATCTATCCATCCATTGATCCATTTACTCATTCACCCATCCACTCATTCATCCATCCATCCATTCACCCGTCCATCCATCCACCCATCCACCCAGTTATCCATCCATAGATCCACCCAGGAGCCTGACTGAAGTGTTGACAATCAATGGAGCTTCCTTCTAGGGAGGTGACTGCTCCCTGCAGTCACCAAGGCCCCAGCCAGTTCACAGCAACTATACAGGGAGTTTATTCATATTTAAATAAAATTATCACTGCAAGCCTGGGTCTCAGGAGAGCTGTGTGGCGACTGGAAGTTGTTTTACATTTTGATTCAGCTCAAACTGGATGAGAGTTTTTTTTTTTTTTTTTTTTCAGACAAGAGAGAAATAGTCAACAGGATATGTTGTTGTTAGAGGTGTGCTAATAGAGGGCAAATAGAGAAAACACAGGTGACTGCTGTTCAGTGTTGCAGCCGGGGTGTGCAGTGACATGGAATGGAGGAGGAAGCAGGCTGGGAGCAGGGCAGAGCAGGCATTCCATGCATCCTACACCTCTGTGGCTCCTTTGCCTTGTTTCTGTGGCAGTCTCTGTCTCTGTGGCCTTGTGGTTCACTCTCAGTGCTATGTCACCCTCCCTGTCTCTGTCCAGTTTTTCTAGCCATGCCTCTTCCCCTTTGGCCCAGGATGGATGTTACTGCTGGCTTTACAGAAGAGACGGTTGTTGGCTCAGGGTCATCCTCTAGGAAGTCTGTGGCAGCAGACAGTTCTCTTGACTGTAAATTGAGGGTCCTCCATATTGACCTGCCAGAGGTGTGGGGTCCTCTGGGAAAGCTTGCAGGATCCTGTGTCCATCTCTAGCTGAAAAGTGAAGCATTTGAGAATCTGAGGACACCACAACTTTGGCACTATTTTGAAAACAGAGAGGCCCAGGGGTACAATAGAGATAGTCCTGGGATACTTTATTTTCATCTCCATTATATTATTTACCATAATCACACACTTGCTACTAATAATGAGTGGTTTTCACCAATGGTACAGGAAAAAGACAGAGACAAACCCACACATCTGCATATGTCTATCTGATCCTTGACATAGGCAAAAAAACATAGGCTGGAGAAAAGACAGAATTTTTAAACAAATGGTTATCTATATGTGGAAGAATAAACAAGACCCTTATCTCTCACCCTGCACAAAAATCAACTCAGAATCAACCAGAACCCTAAGAATTAGAAATTATGCAACTACTAAAAGAAAACATAGGGCAAATACTCCAATTTTTAGGCACACTGAGTTTCTTGATAGGACCTCTAAAGCTCAGGAAATAATAGAGTTAATAATTGGAATGGCATTAAATTAAAAAGTTTCTGCACACCAAATGAAACAATGAAGAAAGTGAAGAGAGAACCTACAAAATGGGAGAAAATCTGCTAGCTACCCTAGCAGATTTATGACAGAGGATTAATATCTAGAACTAAAAAAAAAAAAACCCAAAAATCAAATAACCCAATTAATAAATGGGCAAATGAATCAAAGAGGCATTTCTCAAAAGAAGAAGCAAAACTGACCAACAAACATGTGTAAAAACGTTCAACATCTTTAACAATTAGGAAAATGCAAATCCACTACACTGAGGATGGAGAATTGGAGGGGTGGGATGATGGGAGATAAAAGAGGAGTCATGATCTGAAATTCAATTTCATGTATGTGTAAGTTTGTCAGGATGAATCCAACTACTATGTACAACCATAAATTTCTAATAAAAAATGAAAACCAAAAAATTAACCAAGATTTCATCACATACCAATCAGAATGGTAGTCATCAAAACAATAAAAAATAATAAATGGTAGAGAGGATATAGAGAAAAATAAACACATTTACACTGGGGTGTAATTGCAAATTAGTTCAAGTATAGAAATCTGAATGGAGGCACTCCTCAAAAGACTAGGCATGGAACCACCATATGACCCTGCTATGCAACTCTACAGCATGGATGGCAAAATTAAAATCATCTGACTACAACGATATGTGCATACACATATTTATAGTCACACAGTACACAATAACCAAGCTATAGAACCAGCCTAGGTGTCCATCAATGGATACATGGATAAAGAAAATGTGGTATTTATACAGGATTATTATTTCTTTTTTGGTGCCAGGAATTGAACTCAGGGGCACTTAATGCTGAGCAAAATCTCCAGTCCTTTATTTTAATATTTTACTAGAGGCAGGGTCTTGCAGAGTTGCTTAGAGCCTGGATAAGTTGCTGAGACTGGGTTTGAATGTGTGATTCTCCTGCCTCAGCCTCCCAAGTTGATGGGACTACAGGCATGCACCACCATGCCTGGATATTCAAAATTTTAATATACCTTTTTCTTTTTTCAACCATAAAGAAATAATGTCATTTGCATTAAAATGGATGGAATTAGAGACCATCATTTTAAGTAAACTAAGTCAATGTCAGAAGGTCAAGGGTCATGTGTTTTCTCTGATACTCAGAAGATGGAAAGGAAAAAATAAAAAAAAGGTGGGAGTGGACCTCATAAAATCAAAGTGATATCTATAAAGAAAAGAGACCAAGCGGTAGGAAGTGTGGAGGTGTGGAGGAAGTGCTGGGGAGTGATATTGGCCAAATGATATTGTTATATTGTGTGCACGTGCAAATATTTAACAACAAATCCCATCATTATGTACAAATATAGTGTACCAATAAAAATGTGAGAAAAAAAATATTGTGTGACCTGCAAATAGTGGCTTAAATATTTAAGTAAGAATAAATGAGAAAATAATAACATCACAAAATAGCTACCATTCATCATATACGAGCTCATTTAGTATCCAACACTTCCCTATGAAGCAGGTAACTTCAAGGACTGTTAGCAGTGAGGATGCAGAGGTTTACAAGGCTAAGCATTGCCACATGTACAGGTCACAGCACTGCAGGCAGAGGCCACTCAACATGTGTCTGCTTGGCTTTCTCATCTTCAAACAGGGATTACAAAACTTGCTTTATAATTATTCCTCAAGCATGTTTTCTTTATAAAAATAAATAAAATAATAAACAATTGATAAGAAATGGAAAGTCATATAAAGTAAAAAATGTTGATATAAGTGCTCACATAAACAAACACTAGGAATAAGACTCTTTTTATAAAACATTCTCAAACACACACTGAGCTTAGTTCCTCCTCTCAGCGACCTGAGATTCTACTGTCCACCACAGACATGAAGAAGCACATGGGATTCAGCTCCTATAAATTTTTGAATCTACAGTAAATGGCCAAGTACAAGCAAGGCACCCAGGTCTCCATAAATCTGCAAAGGCCACACCAACTGCACCCTGCAGGATGGATGCAGCCTTTCACTCAACTTACTTCTTGCCGTGGGGCTTCATTTTTTTTCACTGTTTCTTCAGTGTATTCATCCAATACACTCACATGATATCCTAGTGTCAACAAAGTCCTGCAAAACAAAAGCAAGCATGAGCTATAGGTGTCTTCCCTGGGCCCAGACCACCCAATCTAATGGCTGTGAAGGAGATAGTTTTCCAACCTCAAAACACAGCATAAGTCAGTTGTTTTAAAGCTAAACAAAACTTTTTTTTTATTTTTAATTTTTTACTTTTGAATAAAATGTAAGACCCTTAATAATGAAATTGCACAAAAAGGAATAACTGGAAAGTTTAGTCTCCCCCCCCCCCCCCGGTCTTTCTGTTTAGTGCCTTTTCCTTCTCAAGAGGCACTGACTGCTGCTGGCTTTTGTACATTGTTGAACCCCAATGCAAAGAAAAGACTTACAACTTCATTTTAAAATTAAATTAAAGAAAGCTTCTATTTGTTACACAAAGAGAGCTGATCATCAGTTGTCTCTCCCAACATGGGCTAGAGATTAGCACCCCAGGCTTAAGGAAAGATGTTTTATAGCACAAAATGTTGCAAAGCAGGGTGTCTTGAAAACTTACAGCTAACAGGATTTTGACAAGCATAATACAAAAGCAGATAGTAAGTTATTGAACTACATGGCTCACCATTTCAAGTTAGGAAATAAATTCCGATCCTGACATCAGAATTTATGAGGCACCACTAAATTTTCATAGAGGGTTGTTACATGGTAGGAAAAGCCAGGAATGGGTGAATTCAAGGCAAGGGCAACCATTCCAAGCAAATTTAAAATATCAAAATATGGCCACACTAAATACAAAATCTAGTAATTACATAAAACAGAAATGTACTTTTTGTAGCTTTTGACGATATGGCTTCTGATCTTAAGAGGAAATTAGGATGGGTTTATCAACATCTGCCTAGGGCCTGCACATACTAAAGAAAAATGTGTGTGGGTGTGTGTGTGTGTGTGTGTGTGTGTGTGTGTGTGTGTATGCATGCGCACATGTGTGCTATTGGTTGTGTGTCTTTCCCGCAAACAGAAGTATTCAAGAGTTATTTCTCTATAACTTCCTCTTTTGTTTTGATAATACAACCTTAAGATTATTATCCTTTCACATAAAGCTGGTTTGTTTTTTAACCTCCTGACATATTTCATAAGATGGAAATGTCAAAATGCTTTTCTTTCCTCTGGAAGATATTTTTAATAAACAACTAAGCAGAACTGTAACACAATTTTAAATATTTGGAAATTATGTCTCAAAAGAGATACAAAATGTTTGTAGTTCAATTATATATTCATACAGTTAAAGTCACATATCTAATCTTACACTAATACATAAGATTATTCCATGATTAAAAGTAGCCCAAGTCTAATAACCATAAGCTATATTAGTAGATCTCTTTTCCTCTTATCTTAATATGATTTCCAATACTGAATACCTTACCAAGTGGAATCTAAAAAATAAATCTAAAAAAATTGTTAAAGAATGACTAAACCTTTGCAAATTAAATGGTTCAATTTACAAAAAATTCTGGGAAAATAAAGAGCTAAAACACTAAGATTAAAATTACCATTTTTTGCACATGAATATTCTACAATGTGTTCATGATTCTGTTACTAATAAACTCTCTTAAGGAATTTTGCAAGAGTTGACCTACTGGGTAAATGTTCTTGAGACCAAATGGTAATTGATCTCCCTAATATGTGGCTTACATAATGTTATTCAAACTAAATGTACTTTCATATTTATATTTCATCAAAAAATCTCTTCTGCCAGAGAGAATAAAAATCTGTAGTGAAAGCATTTTAAGTTGCTTTCTACTACTTACCAAGTCCTGCCCAGTTTCTATTTTTTCTCAAGATTTTCTATCTCAAACACACACATGATCAGAACTCCTATCTTTTCAGGAAACAAAGTGAGTTATTTCATTTACGCAAAAGAAAGTTTTAAACAAATATTTCCAGTATGAGACCATTTTTATATTTTTATAGTTTCATTCCATCTTCCAATTGATTAAAGACAAACCAGCAATCCTCTCTCATTATTAAATATCACACAGGACAAACCCTAGCTAAGAGAGTATCTTATTTTTGTTGAGTTTCAACAATTAGAGTCAGGTTACTCTCAAAAGTGGTTAACTATTAAAATTACTTTTCCAAATGTGAAATCATTTTTTGCCTTAGGGAAAGAAAAACAGTAGGCACAAGTGGTGGACAGGGTACATAAAGCTGTGAATTTAGTACATGACTTATAATTTTTCACAAACATAGTGGTTATTTTCTTATATATTTTACTAAGCCTATATAATAAAAGACAGTGCTAAAACTATATATAAAAGCAAATTTGAGAAAACATTCATTTTCAAATCTCATAAATATATGCAGTTCTAATTATAAAGTCTCTACAATACATTTGCATATTTTCATAGACTAACATAATACACAAACTCATGGAAGTCTCTTGCTATGCAGTTAATTTTGCCTAGATCTGCCTTTATCTTCATAAATATTCAATGAAGCTAGAAACAAAGATAATATAACATTTGGAATCTATCCAATCTTCAAAGGAAAAAAAAATGATCAGCAGAAATTCCATAAAACATAAGGGAAACCAATCCTTATTTTCTTTTGCTCTTTGTGTAAGTTGTTTGAAAAACACTGAAAGCAGACATGAGGTTTTCTATATATTGTCCAAGAACTTGGTTTTCTGATTTTAGCTTGAGATTTTCTTCTTTAACTGCAATAACTCTTACAGAGAGATCTTCAAGATCTTCAAGGCAAATATTAAATAACTTTGATGAGAAAGAGTATGTTTTAAAATTAGAGCTATAAAAATTCTGTAAGGTGCTCTAAGAGGGGACAAGAAATGGTGGGAAAATTCCTACCAAAGAAGTTACATAAGTGGAAACAGTGTAAGCAGGGAAGAGGCATTTTGAACATTAGGCAGAGAACTTTCTAATGAAGGGAAAGAGAATAGACAAGGCAACAAAAAGTGAACTCACTGGAGGAGATAAAGGGGGATGGAAGACAGGGAACTAAGGAGGATAAGGCACAGAGATAGAACACCCTGCTGCTCCTGTGACAATATGGGATTTAAGAGCAATGAGAAGCCGCTGAAGAGCTTTCAGCAACCTGTGTGTGGGGGCACACGTATGCATGTGTAAATGTGCAATTCCATGTGCAGAATGTACAGAGAGTGTGGGAGGACCAGTTAGGAGACTGTGGGTTGTCTAGTTACAGGTGGTGACAGCCTACATTGGGGTAGTGGGGAGAGGGTGACAGATTGGAGCTATACTTGGAGGGACTAATGATGGGCTAGACACAGGGTTAAGACAAAAGTAGGTGTCCAGAATGACTCAGGGTTCCTGGCTGGGTAGCCCGATTAGTGGCCCATGAGCTCAGTTGATGAAAGCCTTCAGGTGATGCTGCTTCATCATGCACTGAGGAACACCTGCAGGCTGGAGAGTACACTTCCTCCCCTCAAAGCAGGTGTCTGTGTTAAGGATCAACACTGGGGCACTTTGAGCAACTCTGTGGTAATTAAATCATGGCATGATGAGAACACCTGCAGAGTGAGCTCAAGAAGAATAAAGGGCCTAGGATTAAACATAAAGATTCACAATATTTAGGACTGGGAAGATTGCTGCCAGCAAAAGACCAAAAATAATAAAGTACAGAAGAGGCAGCAGAGGAGGACCACATTCTCCTATAGACAGCAATGATGACATGCTCTTACCTTCTGTCTCTCCCCCTCTGCATTGCTCTTCTCCACTGTCCTATGTCCCTCATCCCCCCCCATGCACATAAATGTACCAATGTCCTTCAAATGGCACTCAAGGAAAAATACTTAGCCAGGAGAAAATCACTGACATCTATCTATGTGTTAACTTCCCAAGAAAGTATTCTACAAAAGTATGTTATGTGTTGGTCAAACACCATTATAATACCAATTGCTGAACCATGACTTATTTATTCAGAAACTAAGATCTGGAATTTGAACAATATTGTATTAACTGAATATGACACCAGATACTAGAACTTGAGCCAGGTGGTCCACTTAGGGACACTTGGCTGAACACTCTAGTGACCTGTGCAGTTCCCAAGGAGATGTCAGGACTTCATGGTGTTCTACAATATGCAAATGACAATTTGGGTCTAAAGTAAGTCATCTGCTAATGATTTACATGGGAGAAAGGCACAGAAAGAGTACCACATTATATTTACATTGAATCGCCCCTTAATCTAAAAGGAGGGTTTGTCAATTCTCAGGATTCAATGAAAAAAAGTTATTAGTCCCTCTGAGCTATGCTATAAAGCCAGCAGGCAGAAACCCGGATGGTGCTTGCTCTGCTGTAAATAGATGGTGCTGAAGGCTTCAACATAATGCTATCACTGAGCCCCCACTACATGACAGGAAATAGATACACTATTATCACCAATGAACAAGGAGAACAAAGTGTAGGATCAGTGAAGCTGAGTTACTTTAGGAAGATCACCTTGGTGGAGCAAGTCTTTGACCCTAGGCTACCCAGTGATAGAGACTGTACTCTCATTTACTCTGGTGGGACCCTTGCCAACTCAGTACATGAATAATAGAAAAACAGAAAACCCCCTATTTCCTCTGGACAATGGAAGTTAACACAGTGTAAATTTGAGAAAAGGAGGGGCTTTACCCCTCTAATTTGATTTTTAAAGAAACTAGTAAAATCGTTTCATCACAAAACCATATAAATAAACACTATGTACCTATAAAGAATATCTGCAAAAAATGCTAAGAATTATCTCATTAAAAGATGGTGTTAGCGTTCAGTATAGGGAAAGACACCACAGTTTATGCAGATAATGATTAATCAAACCATCCACTAGTACCTGTCAGCAATGAGAGTGCATTATTCACAGTGGGCAGGGCTAAGCACACTACACGCAAATATGGCATCTACACTCCAGGGTTTGCTCATTGCATCTTAGCTGCTGATCACTACAATTACAGGGATGAAGCTCCAATTTAACAAAGTTATGTTGTAAACAATGGAGAAATTGTGAGCTGCCAAGAATTATTAAGCATAATGGACAAACCTCTATGACCCAAGGAAAGATAAGACATGCTAAATACAAAAGCCCAGTGTTGAGACACAGTGAACTCCTAATACATGCAAATCTGTCACATGTCATCTTTTGTAGAATCACATAAGTTACTTGATTGGTGTGTATTCCTCATTCTTTTCAGTTACTAGTACAAACTGGGGACACCTCTCTTCCCAGCTACTCAGAGGCTGAAGCAAGAAGATCACAATTTCAAAACCAACTTTAAAGAGAATTTGTCTCAAAAAATTTAAAGGGTTGAGGCAGTAGCTCAATTGCAGAATGCCTCTGGGCAAAACCCCCAGAACCCAAAACAAAACAAAACAAAACAAATACAAACAAACTACTAGAACAGAGACACAGTCTGTGCCTAGTTTGTTTATTTCTCAAATTCTAGAGTCTGAAACAGTGTTTGAGTTTTATGTTCTGGGTCCTTGGTAAAATGGATTCAGTGAAAATAACTCCTTATCCTTAGCAAAACAGAAAATAAAAGAACAAACAAAAATGTACATGGTAAATTAAACTATTTGAACAAAACCAGTTCTAGAAGTCATCAAGAATGAAAGGGTCCAAAAGAAAAGTCACAGACTTTTCAAATTTGTTTTCTGAACTTTTTAACTAAATTTGAAAATATATTCATTTATTCTACCCAGCCCCAGTTTTACCTTTGCAAAGGGAGATGGCAAATTCAAGAGATCAACGTGTAGAAAGCAGTAAAGAGAAAAGTGACCTGTGCAAGATGATTTAAAAAAAAAAGAAAAGAAAAAACAGCCCATCAGAGCTTTTCCCAAAAGAAAAGACTACTGTTCAGAAAGGCAGTCCCAGAGGACTCTCTGAAAAAGGGTGCTGTGACTGAGTATGCCTAGACACAGGAAAGGCTGACTCCACCTTTTCTGGGTACTGACAGTACACAGATGTGAAAAGTGTGAAGTAAAAATGACACTTATTTAACCTTTTAAACTCAGCACCCTTTAAACAGGTCAGATCAGTACTTCTCAAACCACCCATGATAAGGGATTAAAGTTTTAAATTTCCAGTTCTATCATGGTCTGAATCTCTAATAAAATACAATAAAACTTTTAGAGGAATTAACATTTCAAAATGAAGACATAAAGGATACATACCCACCATTTCAATTTATTAGCTTAACAGGCATTGAATTTCTCCCTTATACAGGTATAAAATGTTTAATACTTTACTCGTAATATCTTTGCTCATTTTGTCACAGACCAGTAATCAGTTTTGAGTGGATTGGTTTCTGGTCCCTGACCCACACTCTGAGTAGCACTGCATTGGATCACAAAATTCTCATGTTCTGTAACATCCATCAATACTTGTAAGATAACTTTTGGGAAATGCTGACATAGAGCAAAAAGAGAGAACATAACAGGATTAGAGTCAAATTCCCAACAAATATCCATCCAATCCACCTACACAACATTGGAAAGTTCTAGCTGGTATTCAGTTAACTTCCTAGCTGTGTTAAAGTAAAACATTTCTTTCTGGCTTTTTTTAAGGTGAGACAGATTGAATTATGAGCTGCCAAGAATTACTAAGCATAATGGACAAACCTCTATGAAAAATGAAAAAGTTGAGGCACTCAAATTTTGGCAGTTGTAATTGTGTGCCTGTTCAGGCAGCTTGGAGAACTAGCTGTACCAGACACTGGTGTTGTCTCTTACTGTCATCTCTAACCTGGGACATGACAGGAAATAAAATACTTGCAGGCATCAGACAAGCAAGTGTGCTTCAACGGGTGGCAAGTGGAGACCCAGAGCAAGAAGCAACACTCAGGGCCATGCCAAGGGAAGCTGCCTCAGAATCCCTGGCCCAGGTCAGGTCAAATGTTAATAGTAGGCTATCATACTCTGTGCTTCCTTTTCTTTACCCCCATCCATGCTTCAGCTCCTGTGGGCCTCTGCCATGCATAGTCTTCCCCTGATGCCCACAGTGCTGCTCACTTCACTCCTTCCAGTATTTGGTCAGATCTCACTTTCTCCATGAGGTTCACTGTTCTTGCTCACAGGTCAGTATGCCCACCCACCTTACTCCTTTATATTTGTCCAAGATACTCAACACCTTTAAAAGACTAGATCCTTATCTATTTGTTGGTTTATTGTCTATCTCCTTGCACCTGGAAGAGAAGAACAAAGAACAAGGATTTGCATCTTTTGTTCTTTGAAAAAAAATATTTGTAGACGGACACAATATCTTTATTTTATTTTTAAGTGGTGCTGACAATGGAACCTAGTTCCTCACAAGTACTAAGCAGGAATAGAGATCTACCACTGAGCCACAACCCCAGCCCCGGTCTTTCATTCTTTGATGTTCTCCAAACACCTAGAATGTGCCTGATGCATGGCAGACACTTAGTAAGTTCTATAAACTTAAACAAATCCTGTGTAAGAGAGTATGGTAATTACTTAGTTTTAATTTGCAGTATTTTTTTTTCTTTTTAGCAATAATCTGATTAGAGACATCAATAAACAACATGATTGACTTAGACTGAACTTATGTTCATTTCATCCCTTGAAAGTATTCTCTACTCTTATAAATCACTCTACTGCCTTAACAAAACTGGTTAGCTTAGCAAAGCCAGTTTTCATAGTAATCCTTAAACTGTACACAGCTGTCCCTCAGAATACATAGGGAGTTGATTCCAGAACTCTTCATGAATACCTAAGCCCATGAATGCTCCAGTTCCTTCTTTAAAAAGGCAGTATTTGCATATAACCTGATAACACTCAGCTGGATATATTAAATTACCTCTAAATTATTGTATTAATCTGATGGAAAGTAGTTAATAGGTTAATAGTTATTACACTGTATTGTTTAGAAATAATGACAAAAAAGGAGTCTACATGTGTTCAGTGAATATGAATCGCTTTTCTTTCATATTTTGGATCTGCAGTTGATTGAGTCCATAGATGTGAAAACAAAAGATAACAGAGGACCAACTTATCATCCATGGCATTAAACTAAACTTAATGTTTTAGGAGTGAGGAAGACATTCCTTATCCTTGCATTGGTAACTACATTTTGTATCTTCTTAGAGACCAAATTTATAGCATTAGTGCCACAGTGGCACTGGATGACAGCCATATGCTGTTAGGAAACACATTCCTCCATGGGAATAATTACCAGTTTCTCTAAATGCTATAGAAAAATTTTGCAAACACAAATGAGGACTTTTTGAAAAGTCTCCATGAATCACCAAGTTAGAAATAATGTCTTCATTCTTTTCTTTCTTGCAATCATTAGAAATGAATAGTACTTATACATAAAACAGAGTTTTAAAACTTAGCTCTAGAAATCTCTAATCCTAAATCTAAATATTAAAAAAAATAATTAATTTGTGCCAGTCCCAATGAAATCCCTGCATGGAACTCCACCTCCACTTCTGCTTCAGAGAAGAATGAATGAAACAGGAACCTACCCTATCATGTGGCATTCTTGAATTCTTAATGAACTTTTGCAATCATGCCCTCTGTTCCCAGACCAGGAAGAGGGGGGAAAATCACTGCCCATCCCCTAGGCAGGACTGTACATCTTCCCCAGTGCAGGGACCTTAGAATATTACCTCCCTCCTCAGCATTCTGCAAGCTCTTACCCCTTACAGAATAAAAGCACACAGCACCAAACTCTCTGTGACATGACTTCTGCCTGAGTGGCTAGATTTCCTACTACTTTGTACAGATAGCACTGTCCTCTCTGCTTTGGTACTTAAAAGTCAGGGTAAATGCCCAGTTCCTTCCTCTTCTCACTTTACAGATGCTGGTTTCTCTGCCAAGAATCTGGTCCTGCACTGACTGCTGCCAACTGGTACTGGAATCAGGGTTAACATTTATCTCCTGGAAGCCTCCTAGTTTCTCAGAAAAGTCCTATGTCTTTTTTATTCTCTCTCTGTAACTATTTGTGTGTCTTCACTGAGCTAAACAGGATGGTCCTTAAAGCTAAACAGAGCACCTTTGGGCCAAGGTCTTTCTGAATTTGTGCCCCTAATACCAAGCACAGCCAGGCTAGCAGAAGGCAAGCAATAAATGTTAAAGGGACAGATAAATAACAAAGTGGATCCACCTGGTGTTATTCCATAACACAGAGCTCTTACATGATGCTCCAGTGAAATGTATCCCAGATCAACTACAAAATCTCTGCAGAAAACTAACAATTTAACACATTGGACAGCTAAGCATAATTTACTAAACCCCCACATACACTTGAATACTTTGAAACATTATTTTCAATGATAAAAACTTGTGAATTAGCCTAATCACTGGCCAATACCTTATTCTAGAATCAGAGAGATCTTAAGGTACAGGTCTCTAACTACTGAACTGAAAGGAGTTTCAGGAAAGGTCTTGAAAACAAGCTGGGTACTAGTCACATGTTCAATGAAATAAGAGTGTAAAATGGCCTCACATCTCACTTCAAGGTTCACCCAAGCTGATGACATGGAGCCCAGAGCAATACTTGCCCAGAAGGGATCCTGAGAAAACACAAGGAAATATTTATGGAGCACAGCCCATGAAATGGGCAAATGGCAGTAGGACTTCAGGGACCCAGTCCTCAATCTCTTCCTGGATCCACATGAGGCTTAAGTTCCTTCAAAGCAACTTGGATCAAGAAATAGTAACTTGAGGCAATGGGCTATGCATTATGTGTGTGTGTCTGGGTGGCTGTTCCAATTCAGAATCTGGAAACTCAGAGAGCTTTGAGTACAGCAGGAAGAGCCCTTATGTCATTGAATGGAACTGAACCAGAGTTAACCAGAGGAACAGTCATGGGAAGTTTCCCTCAGTTTTTGAAGAAGATACATAACAAACATTTCACTGCAAAGCATAACTATTGAGGTAATTTATGAGCTTGCAAAGGACAGTGTCTTCATTGAGCATAGCCTGGGAAGATGGCTGCTCTTACCACAGGGGCATGGGAGTTGCTCTTTAATTTTTCTGCATGAGCTATTTTTCAATCTTCTGACCATATAATCATCTTTCCTTAATCTTGAAACTTTTGGTGAATATTGTCTAATTCCTCTGGCAATCAACAGTGTACACATTTACACTGGCCCTATCCTATATGTATGTTTTTGCTTCACTCTCTATTTTTAAAATATTTTTGTAGTTGTAGATGGACATATTACTTTTATTTTATTTATTTGTATGTGGTGCTGAGAATCAAACCAGTGCCTCACACATCTTTCTCTCCTACTGATTTTAACTGCTGGCTCTTTTTATTAAGCATTTTTCTACTTTCTCAATTTTTAAGAGTCAATGCATGCAACACCAAACTAGAAACCAAATAATTGTTTGTTGATGTAACAAACATCTATTTATTGTTTAGTTCAGGCAAGTACTTCATTTTCTGGACATGCTTTGACAAGTTTCGTAGTGAAAACCAGTGCTCAACTGTAAGTTAGAAAACCTGGGTTCCACCACTAGAGATGCTACTGACTACCAGTGGGACTTCTTAAAAGGCATTTAACAACTCTACAAAAAGCTTCAGCTATATATTCAGATAAAAAATAACAACATATAACCCAGTGCACTGTAATGACAACTCAACCCAGTATTCTGTGAGAAAGCAAAGCCATCTTCAGAGGAACACTACAGAGTGGTGCAGAGTAGGTGATTGTACAACTCACACTAGTAATAAATCCTCTTTATTCAGACCTCAAAGCAATAGCCTATTACTTGGAGGGAAAAAATTATATGCTTAATGAAGCATAACAAACTAACACAACCTTTGGGGATATTTGAAATAACAATATTATAAAAATGAGAATATTAACATTGTCCTACTAAAATAGGTCTTTCAATTTACTGAAAAATTCTAAACTAAGGTGTTTAGAAAATCAGCATTTGGAAGCATTTAATCACAGATCTTGGACTACTATGTACAGCTGGAACAAAGAGGAGAGACAAATAAGACACAGGAATGAAAATTGACTTACTTCTTTTACTTCAGGCTTGAGGTGTTATTTAAGTGACTTATAAATGTCTGTCCATTGTCTGTTAATCTTGATTTTAAAATATAACTTTCAGCCCAGACAGATAAATTTCCATGACTTAGGCAGCTAATCCATCCTTCAACGAGCCTACAAATAATCTCCTTCCATCTAGAAAATGAAAGTAAAACCTACACAAAAATTAATATGCTGGAAAAAAAATTAATCCAGTTGACTCATGTCACCTAACAGCAGGATGAGAGAAAAAGGGTTTTAAATTAAGATGAATTAACAGAATTTGAAAATATATTTTAAAATAATGTACCTGAACATATTGCCAGCCAATTTCAATTTTATTCATAACCCACAGTTCATGGATATTCTCCATTAGTTTTTCTCTTATCCTCTCTAGGTGAGGAGGCAACAAAACCTAAAATTTATATACATCAGAAACATGAAAACAAGTAGCAAGGTGCAGGGTCATAACACTGCCTCATAAGCAATTAGAATACAATAGAACTTATTGTGAAATACTTATTTCCACAGCTCTCTTTAGGCAAATACAGGATATTTTTTTTTTCTTGGTGAGTACCTAGGTTTCTGGGAGAATTAAAGGACAAAGTAAAGTAAATGGAGAGTTGATGGGAACTACTGAAGGATTTTAATGGACATGTGACAACCACCAAAGGGTGGATTATTTAAAGAGAAATAACTCCAATGCTCTTACACCAACCTGGCTAGTGTTGACAGGCTAGAGGAATGGCAAGCCAGTGCCTCAGTTATATTCCATGGGATCTTTGAATATATATATATATATATATATATATATATATATATATATATATATATATATATATATATATATATGATTTCAGTAATTTGTGTTTTCCTTTACCTGTAGTATGGTCTTTTCAAGGGAAAAAAAACATTTACCTGTTCTCATTACAAGCAGAAGGAGGAACAGGATCAGGAGCAAGAGAAAGACTGGACGTCTTGCTGTGAGCACTATAAAAAAAACTGAGTTTGCTAGTCTCAGAAGGGCTAGAGAAGGGTGACAGTTTGGGGTAACTTGACTCACAACACTCAAGGACCTCAATTCTGCATGGCAAGCTCCACACTTTTACAGGTCCTGCTTGCCACAGGCACTCTGACCCATCCTGGTCACCACTCCATTTACCCCAATTTGTCTGATGACTCATGTTTTCAGTTGTGGGTGCCCTGTCCTATGTGTACACTGCTAATATCTACTCCTGCCTGAGTCTCACCTTCTTAGTCTCCTACCACCAACTTGGATGAACAGACTATCTTAAGTGGAGTACAATTTACCAGTCCATCTATGATTATTATGGTGGTGTTCCATCAATAAGTTTCTCCTGCATTTTTGTTTTTAGAAAGGTCATGGTTTTACATTTCACCTGAGAGCCAGAAGTCACGTAGTATTGATCTTTGTGTGGGATGGTAAATAGGAGCCAAGGGTTGTCCCTCCACCCTGGGTAGCTCTCCAGCTGACCCTGCAATAATTCCAAACTGAGGATCCACTGTCCTACAAAGTCCGCTACTGAAGTGTCAAGAAAATAACTCAAGGATCTACTTCAACATTTTGTTCTACTGGGGCCTATTTTTCTATGCTCTGTTAACATTAAACTGTCTTATTAAACATTAAAATAAGTCTCAACATTTAGTAGACAAAGACTCCAAATTTGTTTTTCAATATTATACTTGTAATAGTATACTTCCTCATTTCTTGTAATTCCCACTATCAACTCTGTCTATTTTCATGTACAAGAGAGAAAGCCCACAATAGGTTAATATGGAAAGAAGTACCATCTTTGTAATGCCAAGCCTCTTGGTACATGAACATAGATGGGATTTCTCCTTTTGAAATCATCTATAATTCTCTCAAAATGCTTTCAATTTTCTGTGTAAAGATTTACACATCTTTAACTGGAATTATTTCCAGATATATGATGTTTTATATACTACTTAATTGGATTCACTTAAAAAGTTTTATTTTGCAATTACCTTTCCTAACTTATAAAAAAGATAAAAGTAATTTATGTTGAGAAATATTTTTGCTTCACTCTCTATTTTAAAAATCTTTTTGTAGTTGTAGATGGACATATTACTTTTATTTTATTTATTTGTATGTGGTGCTGAGAATCAAACCAGTGTCTCACATATCAGGCAGAAGCTCTAACTCTGAGCTACAACCCCAGCTCCATCGCTTTTTAATTCTAAAAGTGTCCACTTTTTAAAAATATATATTTTTAGTTGTAGATAGATACAACACCTTTATTTTGTTTGTTAATTTTTATGTGGTGCTGTGGATGGAACCCAGTGCCTCATGCATGCTAGATGAGTGCTATACCACTGAGCAACAAGCCCAGACCTAAAAGTGTCCCCTTTTAATATTTGTATTCAACATTGTACTTAGAGAATTCAATATTTTATTGGTTTTTAATTCTGCTGATATTTCTTCCAGTTTAATGAAGTTTCCTTAATTTACTGACATACTAGTATTAAAATGAATGGGTGTTAAATTTTTAAAAACAATTTTATGGTACCATTTTTTATTCCTCTCTGAACATGACACATAATAATCGGTTTTGTGAATTCATAATTGATTTTTAATCTGAACCTCATTATAATATTCGATATATTGATGGATTTGATTTGCTCTTATTTTCTGGAGTGTTTGTGCATCTACGTCCATGATGGATATTAAAGCTTTTCCTTTTCTTGTGAAGTCTTTGCATGTTTTAGAATAAATGTTCTAAGTGGACCTCATAAAATCAGCTGAAACTCTGTCCTCAGAGTTTAAGATTTGTATTAGTGTTTCCTTAACTGTTCAGTAGAACTGTCCAGGAGGGTAACCTGGACAGTTACCCTGGGCCTGAACTTCTTTGTGACAATAATTCTTTTAATTATCATTTAATTTTATTTAATAAATAGAGAGTTTGTATTTCCAACTTCTTATGTGAGATATGGTAAACTATTTTTCCAGAAAATTTCAGTATCAGTGGAGTGGCTTTGAGACCTTATGTCTCTTTGAAGTTCATTAAATTGTTTTCTTTATTATTTCTTCTTTCTACAATTTTTGGTATTTAATATTTACTTTCTGTTATCTTCTTGAAATACTTAGTCAACTATTTAGTTAGTCTTCTGTACTTAGCACCAAATATACTATAAACAATATTTAATGCATCTTTAATTTTAGATATGTCTCATTTTTCCATTATTATTCAGTTTAGAATATTCTATAAATTTCCATTGTAATTAACTCATTCTTTTCATAGATTTATGGGTTTTTTTATTTATCTTTTGGTATTGATTTCTAGCTTAATTGCATAATGGTCAGAATATACTACTATTTTTTTTTCAAAACTTTGAAATTTATACTTGGACCATAACCAATTTTGGCAAATAAGCCACCTGTACTTGAAACAGTTGTGAACTTTGTCAATAGCTGGTGCAGTATCCTGTGTGTTTATTAGTAATACTGTTCAGATTCTATATCCTCATTGACTGACATACTGCTTATTGAAATTGTTGAGATATGTATGGTTATATTGTAAATTGGATTATTTTTTCCTTATACATATTTTCCATTTGGGGCTTTACAAATTGAAAAGCCATGACATTAGATTCATATAAATTCATAATTGTTTTATTTTTCTTATAAACTCCCCAATTTCATCATAATGAAATGTTTGCTTTCCTTTCTAGCAATACTATTCACCATGATTTCTTTTTCAGGTTCTAATAGAAATGTATTCAGTGTCTTTTTCATGCAACTTAGTAATATGTGCAACTTTGCCAACCTATTACTTTTATCCTTTCTGGAATAAAATCTCAAGGTATGCTTCTGGAAAACAGCACACAAATGTTAATGGTGTTTACTCAAGTGAAAAATGCATGAGTTTGTCGCCTCCTTCTGTGCTGGGAATGGCTCAAACTCAGGCCTCCCACAGGTTAGGGCAGCACTCTGTGCTAACCTACAACCAGTCTGGAGTGTGTGTGTGTGTGTACTTTTTTTTTTTACACAAAACTATATAAATGTTTCTGTGTGATTGATATTGGTGTCCTGTTTTTGCAATATAGAAAAGTATATCTGAATAGCTCTACTAAATGTAATCTTTCTACTTTGGGATGTAAAGAAAGATAGAAAATTATATGCTCAAACCTCCCCAAACAGCCTTTTAAAATTGTTGAATTAATATAGCTATTAATGTTGTTCAGCAATTTGATGCAAATATCTAAATACAAAAAGTTTTTAGTGAGTACTACATGGGAAGAAAAAGGCTGAGAACTTTAGATAGTTTCTTGAAAATCAAAAAGTAGTAACATTTGATTACAAACAAGACATTCTTAAGTAATGCCGTCATACATACTCTACAATTATAATCAAAATTTTACATTTTTGCACACTGTATATAAATACACTTCAGAATGATGCAGTTAGAATTAATATGGGATATATACAAAATGAACAATGTGCAGATTTAGACCAAAAACTTAATTGCAATCATTTGAAAAATAACTTGAATACATATTATTTTATATCTTATGCTAATTTACATTTATACAAATTTTAATTAGACATATTAGATTCAGGTGCTAAGAATGTCTGCAGTATCTACATTTAAAGTTAATACACTATAATTTTATAAATCCAAATTTCAAAAGAAGGGTACTTTGATAAATAATGGAATCCTCTTCTGGATTATTTAATTTGTATTACCTATATCTTGCATTTTTATATGAATATATATTATGTATATACACATATTGTTTATATATATATATATATATATATATATATATATATATATATTTGATACATACAACTATGGAGTGCTTGTAGGAAAATAATGATTATAGACTAATAATTATTGAGGATTAAAGTACCTAACAGAATGCCTGAACACCAACATTTTTTTTCCCTGTCATAACATCTGGAGTTCTATTTAAAAAATCCTCTTAAATTCACAGTTTTTATATTACTGAAAATGATTTAGGGTATTTTAGCAATTATATAAAAACACAGCTACTTTCAGCTTACCAAATCACTGGCAAAAATAATGGCATATTAAATATCCCTTATAAAAACAAATCCCACCACAATTTTGAATGCTTTGTTAGGCAGTCCATTTGAGTAAAAAAGTAAGAATCATTAAATGGTTTGAAAGATTTTAGTTCAAAAGTCTACAAAGAGAATTGTATTGATGGAAAATTCTTTCCCTAAACTCATCTGTTACAGCTTCTATATACCTTATTTCTCCATTCAAGCCAAATTTTATACTTAATAGTAATGTGAAGACCTATGTTACCACTGAAAGAATGATCAAGGCTTGCATTGGAGAAAATGCCTGTTTATTGAGGAACAGCTCTGCATATTTATAGAGTAGGGAGTGGTTTGACAGATGCAATGGGTACATTTTGATTGTTGGGTAAGGATCAGGTGAGCCAGCAGGGCTAGTCTGATTGGTGGGTAAGGATCATGTGAGCCAGCAGGGCTCAACATTGGATGGCAGGATCATGTGAGCCAGCAGGGCTCACCATTGTTCGGCTTTTCTTGGGGGATGGGGAAGTTAGTCTTTGCAGCCGGGGCAACTCCCAACAACCACTACATAATGTTTAATTATATTCACATGTACCTCATTTTAACAATACTCAGTAATCACTTCAACAATTTATTGTTTCAAACACATACCACCTCTGAAAGAAAATGGAGATATCCCTAAGCCTGTTAGCCATTCCTCATTAAAGAAAAACTTTCCTCCTCTGAAGATCACTTACTGTACCTTAATATTTTGTGTGCTTTTGAAAATATAACTTCTTAATTTTAAAAATGTGCCTGGGCATTTCTTCCCCTTGTGATTTTCCAAAGTAAAAATAGCATATTCTAGAATTCACCCTAAAAAGCTATTTTTTCTTAAAAAATATATCGCTTTCTTAAATACAAGATGTCATTCAAATATGTTCCATAATTTGTTTATGTAAACATTCTATCTGTGTTTTTTTATAAATCTAGAACCAAAGAATGACTGGGCAATACTAATGCTTCTTTGGCTGTTTCCATTGAACAAAGTCATACAATGCCATACTTATAAATTATATTATGGTGATTTATAAATGTGCTTTGCCAATAGAATCAAAAGAATAGGCCATCTGATTTTTAAGACACTTATGGAAATTAAGAGTCAATATTATACAGTAAAGAAAAAAATTAAAAAGAAAAATCCAATTTAGAAGGGGCATAGAATTAACTAAGATTTAAAATGTCCTCATTTCCTCATTTAAAATTTCTTCTCCTATTAAGGAATTTGGAGCCCGACCACACAATATGTAGATAGGAGCCAACTTTTTCTTCTATCAGACGCAGAGTCTCTGACTTGATATCAAGCTCCTTGATCCATTTTGAGTTAACTTTTGTGCATGGCAAGAGAAGGGGATTCAGTTTCATTTTGTTGCCTATGGATTTCGAGTTTTCCCAGCACCATTTGTTGAAGATGCCATCCTTCCTCCATTGCATGCTTTTAGCCCCTTTATCAAATATAAAATAGTTGTAACTTTGTGGATTAGTCTCTGTGTCCTCTATTCTGTACCATTGGTCCACCAGCCTGTTTTGGTACTGAAGCCAGATTTAAAGTTAGGTAGTCAGTGTAGTTAGATAAATCGGGTCTAATGCCCAGTGAAATCTAAAATGGAGGCCATGCTGGCAATGATTCCGGGAAACGCAGGACAACTCATGGAATGTTAATGAAGTCCCAAAAAGGCCCTAGGCCAAAGTCCACCTCAAAGAAATGTTAATGAACAGCCCCCAGCAAAAAGGTGCTGACTCAGAAGTCCTTCCTGACCATATTACTTCTTTGGCCCACCTGTGTCCCACCCCTCGGGGCCTTTCAACCTACATTCCATCACCAAAACTATAAAAAGGGGAAACAACCGCACTTCCACGGATTCCACCTCTTGGGTCCCCTTCTTCCTCCGGGAGAAGTCTTTTCTGCTGTCCTTTAATAAACTCCTAATTTCTACTCTGACCTTGCCTCGGCGTGCTTCTTTGGTGTTATTCTTTAACATTGGGGAAGCAAGAACTCATCACCGGTCAACAGCGGTAACAGTACCAGTACCATGCTGTTTTTGGTACATTTGCTCTGTAGTATAGTTTGAAGTCTGGTATCGCTATGGCGCCTGATTCACACTTCCTGCTTAGAGTTGCTTTTGCTATTCTGGGTCTTTTATTTTTCCATATGAATTTCATGATTGCTTTATCTATTTCTACAAGAAATTCCATTGGGATTTTGATTGGCATTGCATTAAACCTACAGAGAACTTTTGGTAATATCGCCATTTTGATGATGTTAGTTCTGCCTATCCATGAACAGGGTATATTTTTCCATCTTTTAAGATCTTCTTCTATTTCTCTCTTTAAGGTTTTGTAGTTTTCATTGTATAAATCTTTCACCTCTTTTGTTAGGTTGATTCCCAAGTATTTTATTTTTTTGAGGATATTATGAATGGGGTGTTTTTCCTCATTTCCATTTCAGAAGTTTTGTTGCTGCTATACATAAATGCCTTTGATTTATGCGTGTTGATTTTATATCCTGCCACTTTGCTGAATTCATTTATTAGTTTTAGTAGTTTCTTTGTAGACCCTTTTGGGTCTTCTAGGTATAGAATCATGTTGTTCGCAAATAGTGACAATTTAAGTTTTTCTTTTCCTATTTTTATACCTTTAATTTCTTTCGTCTGTCTAATTGCTCTGGCCAGTGTTTCGAGAACTATATTGAATAGAAGTGGTGATAAAAGGCATCCCTGTCTTGTTCCAGATTTTAGAGGGAATGCCTTCAATTTTTCTCCATTCAAAATGATGCTACCCTGAGGCTTAGCATAGATAGCTTTTACAACGTTGAGGTAAGTTCCTGTTATCCCTAGTTTTTCTAATGTTTTGAACATAAAGGGATGCTGTACTTTGCTGAATGCTTTTTCTGTGTCTATTGAGATGATCATATGGTTCTTATCTTTAAGTCTATTGATGTGGTGAATTACATTTATTGATTTCTGTATATTGAACCATCCTTGCATCCCAGGGATGAATCCTACTTGATCATGGTGCACAATTTTTTTGATGTGTTTTTGTATCCAATTCACCAGAATTTTATTGAGGATTTTTGCATCTAGGTTCATTAGAGATATTGGTCTGTAGTTTTTTTTCTTTGAGGTGTCTTTGTCTGGTTTTCGAATCAGGGGGATGTTGGCCTCATAGAATTTGGAAGAGCTCCCTCTTTTTCTATTTCCTGAAATAACTTGAAAAGTATTGGTATTAATTCTTCTTTAAAGGTTTTATAAAACTCCGCTGTACACCCATCCGGTCCTCGGCTTTTCTTGGTTGGTAGTCTTTTGATTGCTTCTTAGCACAAGAGTTAATAACAAGAATCAACAAATGGGACTTACTTAAACTAAAAAGTTGTTTCTCAGCAAGAGAAAGAATAAGAGACGTAAACAGGGAGCCTACAATATGGGAACTAATTTTTACTCCTCACACTTCTGATAGAGCCCTGATATCCAGAGTATATAAAGAACTCAAAAAATTAGAGAATAAGTTAACAAATAACCCAATCAACAAATGGGCCAAGGACCTGAACAGATACTTCTCAGAGTAGGACATACAATCAATCAACAAGTACATGAAAAAATGCTCACCATCTCTAGCAGTCAGAGAAATGCAAATCAAAACCACCCTAAAATACCATCTCACTCCAGTAAGATTGGCAGGCATTATGAAGTCAAACAACAAGTGCTGGTGAGGATGTGGGGAAAAGGGTACACTTGTACATTGCTGGTGGGACTTCAAATTGGTGTGGCCAATTTGGAAAGCAGTATGGAGATTCCTGGGAAACCTGGGAATGGAACCACCGTTTGACCCAGCTATTGCCCTTCTCGGACTATTCCCTGAAGATCTTAAAAGAGCATACTATAGGGATACTGCTACATCGATGTTCATAGCAGCACAATTCACAATAGCTAGACTGTGGAACCAACCTAGATGCCCTTCAATAGATGAATGGATAAAAAAAAATGTGGCATTTATACACAATGGAGTATTACTTAGCACTAAAAAATGAGAAAATCATGGAATTTGCAGGGAAATGGATGGCACTAGAGCAGATTATGCTAAGTGAAGCTAGCCAATCCCTAAAAAACAAATGCCAAATATCATCTTTGATATAAGGAGAGCAACTAAGAACAGAATAGGGAGGAAGAGCATGAGAAGATCACCATTAAACAGGGTCGAGAGGGGGGAGGGAAAGAGAGAGAGAAGGGAAATTGCATGGTAAAGGAAGGAAACCCTCATTGTTTTACAAAATTACATATAAGAGGAAGTGAGGGGAAAGTGGAAAAGAAACAAGAGAGAGAAATCAATTACAATAGATGGGGTAGAGAGAGAAGATGGGAGGAGAGGGGAGAGGAGGTGAGGGGGGATAGTAGAGGTTAGGAAGGGCAGCAGAATACAACAGACACTAGTATGACAGTATGTAAAAAAGTGGATTTGGAACCGATGTGAATCTGTAATATGTATACAGGGTAAAAATGGGAGTTCATAATCTGCTTGAATCAAATGTATGAAATATGATATGTCAAGAACTTTGTAATGTTTTGAACAACTAATAATAAAAAAATAAAATAAAATTTCTTCTCTTTCATTATTATAATTTCTTTCTGAAAAATGTATTAAAATACAGTAATTGTTAAACTATCTTCTGGAAAGTCAAGCATCCTTAACATTTCTGTACAGGTCCATTATCAGTCTTGTGCAAGAGTTAACAATTCGTGGACCAGGGTCAGTTTTTGCTTTTCCTGCAGAGTTGATGATGCACATCAAACATCATCCCAATGCCTCAAGAAACACCTAATCTGCTGCTTCCTTTGATTCTGTCTTCTTGTTGCCTGCTCTGCCTGGGTGTGAAGCCAATTACTACTTCCTTAGTGATAAACATAAATGGCAGTTTTTCCTCCTCCACTATTCAAAGCCAATGTTGGCCTAGTAAGTAAGTCTGAAATAATCTGAGAAGATAATTTAGTCTTCCTGCTGTTTGTTGCTGCACTCTTACTTCAGCTTCACCTGCCAAATTCATCCATGCCTTTCTTTTGGTACTTTCTTCAAAATTCTTGAGCCAACACATTTACATATTGAGGAACACATTATTTTTGCCTCATAGCAATCAGTAGTTTTTAAGACATTCTGACATTGACAGTTGTATCCCTTGCTATCACATTGATATGATTCTCCCCATTTACTTTCCTTGTTTTAGGCTTAAAATCTTCTGTATTTCTGTCAAAACATGCCTTTATTGTTTTTTGCCTTTCATTTTCATGATACCTATTGTTATAACAATTAATACAACTGCAAATGTTATAAAATTTGCCATTTACAAAGCAATCACAGTATAATTTCAAACAGTGATTTTGTTCAATTACAGGGCTTTCTGGTCTGACTGGCAGATACTGATGGGATTATGCCATTGAATGGAAGACTTGCCTGGGTCTGGATACCAGAAGTTCCAGTAAAGTTAGAGCTGACTGCTATATACACATATGAAGACTGCTGTAGCTGAGTAATGTACTGAGCTGGAAGCACTGCATAACCCAGAATCCCTGTTCCTGGAGCTGGTACCAGGACAGTACCTGGTGGCAGGTTAGGGAAGTTGGGCTGGATCTGTGACAGTGGGGTGAAAGGCATCATAAGCCATTGCTGTGGTTGGCTGTTAGTTACTATTTATGAAGCTGGATTGATGGATTTGGGGACAACTTGTTGGATAGTCCGAGCTTCGACAAATGGAACTGACATCTGCACTGGGGTTGTATTAACAACCATTGGCTTTGCTTCGTATAGAGGCTTAATGCTTGTACTGGGATTCTGACTAACTGGTTCGGTTAAGATACTGGCTATTGTGGCAGTAACAAATAAGAAATAATGAAACTTCCTTCTAAGCACTTGAATCTGCTGGCAATTGCCAGCAGTTCTAGAAGAATTGGGAGCAGTTTCCAGAGGAATACTTGTCTTAAATTGTGATATGCCCACTCCTCCAACAGTGATGGTCTGCACAGCTGAATTTCATTGCCTTATTTTCTGATGTCAAAAGTGAGATGGCTGTTTTATTTGGCATCTGCATTATTGAATTATTATTTTTTTTATTTTTTATTAGTTGCTCAAGACAATACAATGATCTTGACATATCATACATTTGATTCAAATGGGGTATGAATTCTCATTTTTCCACGTGTACAGATTGCAGGATCACATTGGTTATACAGCCACATATATACATACAGCAATACTAGGGTATGTTGTATTCTGCTGCCCTCCCTATCTCCCCTCCCCTCCCCCCTCCCATCACCTCTCTGTACCCACTCTACTGTGATACATTTCTTTTTTTTCCTTCCCCCTCACACCATCATATATGTATATTGTATAATGATGAGGATGTCCTTCTATCTTCCATGCAATTCCCCTTCTCCCTCCCATTCCCTCCCACCTCTCTTCCATGTTTAGTGGTAATCTTATTCTCATGCTCTTCCTCCATACTCTGTTTTGAGTCACCTCCCTTATATCAGAGAAGTCATTTGGCATTTGTTTTTTTAGGAAGTGGCTAACTTCACTTAGCATAATCTGCTCTAATGCCATCCATTTCCCTGCAAATGCTATCATTTTGTTATTTTTTAGTGCTGAGTAATATTCCATTGTGTATAAATGCCATTTTTTTTATCCATTCATCTATTGAAGGGCATCTAGGTGGGTTCCACAGTCTATCTATTGTGAATTGTGCTGCTATGAACACTGATGCAGCTGTGTCCCTGTTGTATGCTCTTTTTAGATCTTTTGGGTATAGTCTGAGAAAAGGAATAGCTGGGTCAAATGGTGGTTTCATTCTGAGCTTTCCAAGGAATCTCCACACTCCCCTCCAAATTGGCTGTACCAATTTGCAGCCCCACCAGCAATGTATGAGTGTACCTTTTTTCCTCACATCCTCGCCAGCACTTGTTGTTTGACTTCATAATGGCTGCCATTCTTACTGGAGTGAGATGGTATCTTAGAGTAGTTTTAATTTGTATTTCTCTGATTGCTAGCAATAGTGAGCATTTTTTTTGTGTGTGTATTTGTTAATTGATTGTATATCCTCTTCTGAGAAGTGTCTGTTCAAGTCCTTGGCCCATTTGTCAATTGGGTTATTTGATTTCTGTTGTTTAACTTTTTGAGTTCTTTGTGTATCCTAGAGATTAGAACTCTATCTGAAGTGTGAGGTGTAAAAATGTGTTCCCAGGATGTAGGCTCCCTATTTACCTCACTTATTATTTCTCTTGCTGAAAAAAAAAAAAAAAACTTTTTAGTTTGAATACATCCCATTTGTTGATTCTTGATTTTAACTCTTGTGCTGTAGGTCTCCTATTAAGGAAATTGGAGCCCGACCCCACAAGATGGAGATTAGGGCCAGCTTTTTCTTTTATTTGATGAGAGTCTCTGGTTTGATTCCTAGATCCTTGATCCATTTTGAGTTAACTTTTGTGCATGGTGAGAGAAAGGGATTCAGTTGAATTTAAATTTGATGCAATAACACCACTTTCAGATATTGTTCTGGTCTTTGATGGATTTCTAGGGGTAGACTGTGAAAGAACATTACCTGCAATGACTGATGGTGATAATTGAGTTGTCTTTCTGTAACTGCTTTACTGTTAATTGATTTTGCAAATATCAACTTCATGATTAATGGAATACAGGTTGGTGTTCCAGGCTTGTTAGCAATCTCATCTGGCACCACCTCTATGATCATTCTCCTGTTAGAATGATTGCAACACCATAGGCACCACTGCCTCCTCACAAGGCATTCCTCCAGCTCCTAGCAGCTGTGGTGCCTCCAAGACACACACCCAGGTTTGTTCAAAATCACAAGCCTCACACCATCCTACCACTTCATCCCATAATACACTATGTCTATAACTTTTAATTGGAGTATTTTGTCCATTTCCATTTAATGTTGTTCAATTCATCTCATATTCTTTTAAAAATTTCTAAAATACAAATTATGTGCCACAAATTTCTCTTCCTTAAATTGCATGGTTTCAATGCTTTAAAGTTTATTTACAAAGTCTTGAAGGAGGATAATCTAATTTCGGAAAAGTTTCAGTCTTATGTATTCTTATTTTCTCTGCTTTCTTTATTCTTTTACATTACTCATATATTCAGATATTACATTTTCCTTCTACTGGTTCTACTTTACTAATCTTTGAGTTAGTACCCTAGAGCTTACACATGCATCTGTGGAATTAATAAATTAATACAGGTTAGTAAGAGTACTATGTTGCGGGATAATGTGAGACCTTGGAACATGTGTTAACAAGCTGAAGCCTTTTCTTTTGTATTATAACTGCTCTGCATCTCAACAACATGCATATTTTAAGCCCTATCTTTCCAAGAGTGTCAGGCTCACCTCAGTGCATTTCTTTTCTCTATGGAATTATGGATCCCTCATGTCCTGAGCTACCTCAGATGCTTCCAAAGCCTCTGAACTCCCCTACATTTTTTCATTTTACTTATTTGATTTACTTATTTGATTATTTAGTATTTGGTTATTTTTGGTAATTTATCACCTCTTAAATAAATCCTTTAAAACTTTTCGAGTTTAGGGAGTTTCTCTTTTCTATAGCCAGAACACTGCCTGGCTGCAAGCTGAAAATGGAATTACTAATACTTTTCTCATATTTTTTCCTAAAATTTTCAAATAAGGTCTCATCCAAACAATAAATATTTAAAACAAATTCAAACAACTTTGTTTTTTACCAACAAGTTTGTTTCCCCCCAAAAGAACGTGAGTGTGATACATGGGTTCCTTGGAGAAAGATAGTTTGTTAAAGAAGTGAACCAACTGCCAGTTAACAAAGTATTAAATGAAAGCCACACTGTACACTTTCATTAAAACATTTGCATGTAGGTAAATCAATTATATTTAAACAGGAAATCAATTTAAACCTTGTGTAAAGGGAAAGAAACAAATATTTGATTAGAATTTGTTAAACTATAAACCAAATTTATACCTACTGACATAGGCTTTGCACTGGTTATTTGTACACTTGCTTTCTGTCTAATGACTAGTATTCTCATTAGTTAGTATGCTACCTTTTTTATTTACCATTTTTCATCTTTGCATGTATTTCTATTTTTCTTTAATTTTTTGTGGTTGTAAATGGACGACATGCCTTTATTTTATTTATTTATCTTCATGTAGTGCTGAGGATAGAGCCCAGTGCCTCATATGTGCTAGAGAAGCACTCTACCACTGAGCTACAGCCCCAAACCCTGACATGCGTTTTCAAATGGCAGAACTATAGACTCACTAGAACTCCAACAGAGCAGTCTCCTAAATACTCTCAAGTACAGGCTGAGTAATTTTAAAATGGAAAATTCAAAGTACTAAATAAGGACACACTGGTACAGCATTGATATAAAAGAAATTATAAATAATTAAATAGCATCTCTGTGTACTGAAATATTGAATATGATCTCTATTTTAAACTACATGATACTGCTGTTATCCTGTTATTACTTTGAAAAATTTACCATAAACTTAATAAGTAAATGAGGTCCCAAATTGAAGTTCAGTAATTTATTAAGACATTTACCCTATTTTCTGGATTTACTGTGGCTTTTTTTTATTAACCAGGTAAAACTCCCTTTTCAGATGTTGAAAAATGAAGCAGATATAGTAGAGTAATCTTAGCACTCTTCCACACTAACACATGTATGATCTAATTCAAGGAAAGATCTTCTAAATTGCATTTGCAAATTTGATTATTTTTTTTAATTAAACAAGTCAACAAAGGTCTATGATCTATCACTTCCTAAATAATCCCTGTTTTAGAACAGGAAAGCTCTTAGAATACTAATTAAATGCTATCTGAATTTGCCCAAACACTCAGGAAAACATGTATACTTTTAACTCACTGTAACTAATAATTCTTCAAATCACAGAATATGCTATAATGGCTCAGGCATAAATTTCCAAGTTAACAAATTCAAATGGATGGATGCTAATAATATAGCAGTCTCTCTCATGTAGGCTACATATGAGAATTAATAAATCCAATCAAATACCATTAACAATTATATATTAAAAGAATCAATAGTCAGGAACAACTTATAGAAGGAAAAAAAAGCAATGAGGGAGGCCCACCATATTACTAAACACTGGAATATTTCTAAAATATCAGATGGTTAAATCACAGCACTTGACAATAAAAGACTTGCTTGTGTGACAGAATACTTAATGTACAGTAACAGCCTTTGAAGGGGAGTAAATTTACTGTACAATTTAAAAGGCATCACAGTAAATATAAGGAAGGGGATTCTCAGTCATGAATAATGATGGGATTGTGGCATATCCATTGGGAAAAATCAACTTACAATACTAATCTCAATAACTCTCAAAACATATCTACCAAGATTTAAGACAAAAACAAAAAAGGAGGAGTAACTCTCCAGAAAGAATATAAACTACAACACCATGCTTTAAGAGAATAATCTTATGGGGCTGAGGTGGCTCAGCAGGTGAGCTCTCACCTAGCCTGTGTGAGGAACTGGGTTGGATCCTCAGCACCACATAAAAATAAGTAAATAAAATAAAGGCATTGTGTCCAACTACAACTCACAGTTTTTTTTTAAAAAAAAGAAAATAATCTTATAAAAATTGATTAGAGCAGTTTTCCTTACTTCTTAGCTTCTGCTGGATCTCTAGCTTGACCAGTCTTAAATTAAAAATATAAATTACAGGTCCTACAAGATTTACTAGGATTATAAAAAAACAATTCAGACAATGTTGTGTTGTAAACTAATCAAAAAGTCAGTAAGAGTATATGTTAGAGGTTATAGATTAGTAAATTTTATAGATTATAGAGGTAAGATTTTTCACTCAATTTTGCTACCTTCTATTAAAAAAAAAAACTGTTACAAGAGCTGTTTCTGAAAAACTGAAATGGAAAGTGTCTTCTTTCAAAAATTTCAAAAATTGTTTTTCTGTATCCACAGAATGTAACCAACTCAGGATATGGTGGTAGTCGTGGAGAGCTACATCCTGGGTTTGAGTACATTCATGGGTCTACATGACTTTAAAATAGATTATTGCCCCTAATCAGCTGCAACCCAGGATATGGTTGTGGAGCATGTGTTTGATGATGTGATTAAGCTAACTGCTTTTTTTAGCCTCTGTAACATCTTTGCTTGTATGATACTGAGAAAAGCCCCTGGATTGTGTTTTTTTTTTTTTTTTTTTTTTTCCATTCTTAAATTTCCAAGACACAGGCAAGGAAATTGTGGTTCTTCCACAGAGCATCAGTCTCTATGGGTGGGAGACAGTCCCTGGCCAGCTAAATAAAGCTCTCTTTTGTGAATTATAACTTAGAGTTTTTTGTTGTTGTTGTTGTTGTTGTTGTTGTTGTTGTTTGTTTGTTTGTTTGTTTGTTTTTGAGGTGGCTGCCTATATCAATAAGAGAAGGGAAAAAAAATGTCTTTTTAAATCCAAACTGCTTGGCTGGCTATCTTATCCATTTTCAGCTGGCTTTATTAACTACTGTTACAGGAAAGAAAGACAAAAATAGATACCAAATGTATAAGCTTTCTTTTAATTTTTTTTTTGTTTTGTTTTGAGAATTTCACAGATTTCCGCATTGTTTATATCTGAACTGACTTGTATCTGAGCTAAAAGTACAGTATGACCTGATGAAGAAGTTAGTATTGTGGCTATTTACATTTTTTAATATTCTATGTTAGTTAATGTATTTTTCTGATCAGTCTTATTTTATCTAACTCTAAATATTTTCACATTCTGTCTTTGTCCAAAGGCCAATTTATCCAGGGTTAACTCTCAAATACATTCAAAAAATTATTTTAATGCATAGGAGAATATAAACGTGGTGATGATGGGAATAAATCTGATAACTATCAGGGACAAATAGCCATCTATCTGAAACCTTTGATTTCAGTGTCCATCATGGCTATTAGATTTTATACCTGGCATTTCCAATTATACAGGCCTGTCCTGTCTATATATTATGTATATATAGACAGGAATCACACTGGCATTTAAAAAATTAGCACTCATGAATTAAAATTTAAACAAGTAAATGGAGCCAGATAATTCAATTCAAATCAATTAATTAAATACAAATATAGATGTCTTTAAAATTCTAACTCACAAAATTTTCTAGATGGCCAGACAATAAAATCTTTATTTCTAAAAAATGTCTATAATATAATATAACATCCATTGCTTCTAAAATTTTTCAACAGAGAAGACATAATTAATACTGTTATTCACATTTTTCTTATATTCTTATTTTATGATTAAAATAAGTAAATTAAACTTAAAATAATTGGGATTAATCTCCATCAATATGTTTTTTTAAATAAATAAATTAGAAATTAATTTATGAATTAATTCCTTATATTTCTATAGCTGTGTTATCCCCTCATTTGGATCCCAATTTACTATCTCTTTTTTTAACCCTTCAAACTCTTTCACAGCATCATATGTCTCCCATCTTCCTTGCTCATACGTACACCCACACCAAGATTCCTGAACCTCTGATAGAGAATAATGCTCACACAGATACAGCTGTGAGATGTCTTTATCTTTTATTTTCAGATGATGTAAAATCTCATGGATTTTTTTTCATCAAAATGCACAATTATTAATGAAGATTTTTCCATGGCTTCCCAAAAAGCTCATGCCAATGTCATTAAATGTTCTCACTGTACACACTTCCAGGCCCCTATGTGGGAATCTGAAAATCCATGAGGCCTACATTCTAATGCCCTTTGGCACATGCATGTTATCCATTTCCCTCCTCTCATGCCTACTTCTTTCTTAATATTTTCACTGATACTCATTCTGGATTTATCTGGCTACTGCCTATTGATCTAAAAATGTATCTGCTTACATTTCTCATTTATTATTCTGCTTTGCCGATATGGACAAGCCTACTTATTTAAAGACAGATAAGTCTCTGCATATGCAACCTGTGCTTTTGTACAATTTTGTACTCATTGGAATATAATTTTAACCGATGGAATTCCCCATTCTACCACAAAAATCTTCATTGAATTAGCACATCATACCCTCTAGACATGCCTCTCAATAAAAAATAAAAAAGGAGACCTAGCCCAGAGAAGAATACAATTTTTAATTTTATGAAAATGGGAATAAAATAAAGGATATCAGGGACAATGGGGACTGAGTGAACTTAAATGTGTTTTCCAATTTCAAAAATTTTTCTGAGAACTAGAATTTTTTTATATTTGAAATCTCCTGTTTACATGACACAGTTGTGTTTTCTTGTATATTCTTAATATGCTTTAGTTATTCTTCTTTTATGGAAAAACTAGCTGATTTCTATTATTATCATCAATCCAACAAGACTTTAAATCAATTAAAATCTTTCACTAAGCATAAAGTTATTTTCACATTTGCTACAATCATAATAAATGCATTTAGTTGTATAAAGGCACAAGTTTTGTTTAGATTTTAAAATATCCCTGACAAAAATATTATATATATATATATATATATATATATATATATATATATATATATATATATATATATATAATATTATATAATATTTATATATATATAATATTATATAATATATATATAATATTATATAATAATATATATATAATATTTCCATTGTTGCTTATGTAAATTAATCAAATTAAGACACTATCTAGAATAATATACAATGATAATTTACTCATAAGATCCATATTTAAACCATGTTTATTTATAAAATACTATTCTAAGAATTGTAATTCCATTAAGCTTCAATTGGAGCAAAAGTATAATCACTTGAGTAAAAGCAGTTAGTTAATCTAAAAATGAGGTATATATTACTTTTGAAGGCAGATCAAAAAAATATTGTCAGAATTCTTGTTGTGCTTCTGCATGTTCAGTAGCAGGCTCATTTGAAGGTGGAATAAACCCTGAAGGGAAGTCACTTCTACTTTCAGAATGCAGGGGGTGGTGGAGGGGAAATTCAGCTCTTGTGGGGAGATAATGAGGAAAATACCACAGTCTCATTGGGAATGCAGGGGGCAGTGGATCCGGTGGAAAATATTCTCAATGTTCCATACATGTTTCCTGGAGGAGATGGAGGAAAAAAAGGTCCTCTTCTCATGAACTGATTCTTTGGATCCATTGGAAACAATGGACCTCTGAGTGGAGGGAAAAGTGAGAAAGCAAAGCTAGATTCAGTTGTTTCATTTTCAGCAGGGAGAGATGAATCAGGCACATGGGAATTACCAAGATCAACTTTTGTATCATTTCTACTGGATTCCATTTCTGAAGACATATGCCCATCCATTTTATCCAAAGGCAGCATAATAGAACTTCTGGGTTCTACTGATCCATATGGTCCACCATAATTACAATAACATCCATCATGCCTTGGTAGAGGAAGATGTGGATCAGAATATGATTGGCCTGGTGGAGCCATCATCATCTTAGGGTTCTATTTCCATGGAGGTGACAGGGGCTCAATGTTATAAGGCACTCTCTGAGGATCAGTTATCCCATAGCCTGAGTCTCTCCTTTCATTGATAATCTGAGGGACCAGAGGATTCTCTGGGCCTCTTGAGTCTCTTCCTCTTACCCTTGGAAGCAAAGGTGAGAGTTTGAGTGGACCCTTTCTTTTCCAAATGTAGAGACTTTATCTCAGATGAAGGTTGACCGAATGGTGAGGGACCATTTGGGGAATTTTCTCTGCCAAAGACTGTACTTGAATCATCAAGTTCAGAAGGATTGTTTTCTACAAGTATAAATTTAAACTCTTTTCCAGTTAAGTTTTGTCTGTCATGAGCATTTTGTTTCCTTAAATCATTGAAGTATCTTTCAGCACTCTGAGCTACCAACACATTATCATGTGCTTTTTTCTCATAGTACATAATGGGCCCATGATAAGAATGAATGGTTCTCTCCAATTCTTCTTCAAGGTCTTTGACTTGCTTTCTATAGGTCTCCAGCTGTTCACTTGCATGGCTGATGTTTTCCATCATTTTGGAAAGCTTCTCTTCTAGCTCTACCTGGTAATTTTTTCTCTTCTATTAATTTCTTTGGAGTTTCATTATATTATTTTCTTGATATATTTCAATCATGACATTAAGTTTCGGCTGAAGATTCTGATTCTCACTTTTAAATTGTGTATTTTTTGACTGCAAAGATGCTTGTCCTGTCAAGATTTTTAATATATTCTATAAGGTCTTCCTTTATTTCAATTAATTCAGAGAATAAAGTAAACATTTGATTTTTTTCTCCTTGTAAGGTTTTAAAAGAGGCATTTAACTTAGTAGCACAAAACCGTTCTTTCAAATCTCCTTTTGGCTGATCCTCTAAGTGAGCAAAAACACTCTTCATTTCCAATTCCATACTACCATCATCTATTAGGACTTCTCCAAGCACAGAAGCCCAATCTTTCATCTGCAGCAAGTGTTCAGTCAGAAAATTAATGTGATATTCTTTATCTCTTACAACTTGTTCTGCATGTACTTTGGAGTCTTCAAGTGTTGTTTTCTGTGTATTAAGGCCATTCACTTTTTCTTTCCATACTTCAGCTTCGTATAAATGCTGTTCTGACTTTCCTGACGTTGATTATTTTCATTCAAAACCTCTTTTATTGCTACCTTAAATCCTCGTTCATTTGAAATAATCTCAAGGTTGTTTTAGCTTCAGGTATTTGTGATTTGAGGGATTATGATTCATCTTATAAGAACTTAATCCTTTTTGATATATCCACCATCAATTTATCCTGTTGAGAATATTTAGTTTCCTCTTCTTTTAGCTCTTTCTTAGAAGGAGTATTTAATCCTCAAGTTTAGATATGGACCTATCCAGATTTTCATATACTGCCTCCAAATTTTCTGCTTCTATTAACTCCTTCTCCAAAATAGCATCCTTTAAAGATGACTCTAAGCCTTCATTCTGTTTTTGAACAAGACTAACTTTTTCAAGTAGTTCACATTTTTCTTCATCTAGTCCAGAAAGTTTTAGAGCAAGATTTTTTCTCTTCTCATGTAACACCTGCTTCTCACAGACGGATAACTTCACTGCAAAAACAAGAAAAAATTCAATAGCTGTATATATCACCAATTCCCATGAACAACAATAACGACTAGGGTGTGTTTCTATGTCTTCAGACAATACTCACCATAACCCTACTAACTTCTTCCAGAACCACCCCAAGTATGGCTGAGGTGCAGCTGTTGCCCCCCCCCATCATGCTAAGGCTACTTTGGCTATTCACTCCACAACCACACCATGCCCAGCCATGCCAAAACAGGCTGTGGACACTCAGGCCTTTGGGCAACACAGCAGACTATTGTGAACCATCAGGTGGGGGAGATGGCTGCAGGAATTGACATGGGGAGCCCCAGACATGGGCTCCCATGGGCCTAGCACTCTCACACTGCCTGTCAGAGAAGTCTTGGCTCCTTCACTATGCTGTGAATCCTAAAGCACCACAGGTTCAAGCCTGTCCCAATCAAGTCTGGGAGAAGTCCTCTCTAGGTCACACACCCATTGGTTTGTTTCAGGCCAGTCCAAGACAGAACATATTATGTGACATTCTATACGGTCATAATATCACCCAGTGTGATGTAACTAAAATGCTAAAGTTCTGTAAAATTTTTAAAGAGCTAGTACATTATATATTTATATTTGTACCACTTGCCCTTTTGTTTTAATGACTAATTCCTTTCTCTCCCCTTGTGTCCCCTCTCTTTTTCCTTTCTTCCTTTTCTTTTTTGCAGTGTTGGGAGTTAAACTCCAAGGCCTTCTACCTGCTAGGCAAGTTCTCTACCACTGAGCTTCATCCCTAGCCCTGTTGACACTTTATACAGAAGTAATATGGATTATTTCTATAGGAAAAACTCTCCTGTTAGACTATTTTAACAGTAATTTTAGAAGAGTTGCTAACATGGGCACAAATCAGCTTTTACAAGTTACTTTTAAAAAGTATGCCATGTTTTTAAAAAAGAAGAAGCTTAAAACTTCTGATGATTTTCATGTCAGTTTTTCTAGATAACTATTTAAGAGTCTTCAAAATCTTTTTCCAGATGTTATTTTCTTTTGAATTCTCATAGAAGGTAAAAACTTTCAAGTAGGCTAGTTGTTATAAATATATGGAAAATAGAAGGATATAATATGACTCTTTGAAATGGATTTAGCTCCTGAAGGTGAATTAAGTTTTTGTTCAGATAAAGAGTCTTTGCTTGATGTAAATAAAGGGTATCTAAATTTATTTTTCTTCCTAGTTGTGCTTAATTGTTAATAAGCCAGATCTAATGTTTGAAGAAAAGAACTCACTAGAAGTCATTGCTTTTCTAAATATCTCTAAATGCATGAAAAGTTCAAAGGCATTATGTCACCATGTACAATTAGAATGATTATAATTCTATGGCCATAGCTGTATCAATGTAAACGAAATCACTTTTCCTGTTTGATAGGGTATGAAAGTTTAGAAACTTTTTGACAAATGTAATTATGTGTGGTTATGGATGTTAATTAGTTTATAGTTAATATTTCACAATGTATATACCTGTGTCAGGATCAAATTATCAAGTGGGCATAGTATCACATACCTGTAATCCTAGACATTTAGGAAGCAGAGGCAGGAGTATCACAAGTTCAAGGCCAGCCACAGCAATTTAGCCAGGCCCTAAGCAATTTAGTGAGACCCTGCCTCAAAACAAAACAAAAAATACAAACACTTCAGGGGACATTACAGATTGAAATCATAACACCATGTGCTATCTTCTACCACCTTATGACCCATTAGGACTCAGCAGATGCCAGTGCCATGCTCTTGAACTTCTAAAGCCAAGAGCTAATAAGTGTCTTTGCTATAACTTACCAAAGATGATATTCAATTATAGCAACACATATCATACAAGGCATACCACTACAAAGCAACAGTTCTGGGACTCAAACCAATTGTCTTCAGTTCCAAACCCCAATAGAAGAAGTTAGCTATCAACTAAAACACACAAAAACCAGGCTGCAGATTCCTCTTTACTTGCCAGAGCTGTTTCTGTTTGGATGTAAAAGTCACTAAATAATAGTAGCTTCTTTGCCAGAGCTGTTTCTGTTTGGATGTAAAAGTCACTAAATAATAGTAGCTTCTTTGCATCTACTACACCTGTATCAAGCTACCTACTTTCAAGTCGAATTCCTGAGCCTTTTCTTCATCTGAATATGCATCTCAATCACACTTTATAGTAATACTAATAATAATATTCACTAATAGAGTTATTCTCATCATTAAATGGACAGACAGAACATACATCAAATGGTGTTCCATTAGTTCCCACTCTTCTTTTCCCATTTTTAACTAGGGAAAAAAGTGAGAATTCTTAAAAATTATTTTTCTTTGAAGGATTATAGGATTTTGAAATGGCAAAGAAACTTTGATAGCATATCAAATAGTAATAAGATACTAAACCACACCCTACTAAAAAGTGAAGTCTGGGGTAATTACCTTTGAATCTTTCCATTCTGTGACATGGGCACCTGGTATTACCACTTATTTAAATGTGAGAAAGTTTTGCACCATTCATGTCATCATTCTCCAGATCACTAGAGATGATGATGACAGATGCAATACCCCATGTACTTCTTGAACATTTCCAGAGTTCAGAAACAGCTATTTGTGCACTTTTCTACAATTTTTAATTTCATTTCCTATCAAAATTCTAGTACTGAATAATTTTTCTTTGTAAAATGCAAGCATTGTGTTGTAGGAAATCAGTAGCATCCAATATTTAGAAAACGGTAAGCTGGATGTGGTGTCGCATGCCTCTAATCCTAGCAGCTCAGGAGGCGGGGACAGAAGGATTGTGAGTTCAAAGCCACTTTCAGCACAAAGCAAGGTACTAATCAATTCAGTGAGACCCTGTCCCTAAATAAAATAAAAACTAGGGCTGGAGATGTGGCTCAGTGGTTGAGTGCCCTTGAGTTCAATCCCTGGTACCCCCCTCTAAAAAAAAAAAAAAAAAAAAAAAGATTAGTGTTTACTTTCTGACACATGTTACCCTAGGAAATGGGGAATCTTCATTCCAGAGAAGCTACTGTGCATAACTTGTTAACTGAGAGATGTCAATTTGCTTGACAAAAGGATTCACCATCACAGTACATAAGGAGTTTGAAGGAGACATCAGAAGACTCAAGGAGAAATGATATAGGCATCCAGGGAGTCCGAAAAATGATTCTTATGAATCCCAGCTGCATCCATGAATCAAATATAACCTGTACATGCTCTCATGATTAAAATTATTGTTACAGTGGAAAACAACTATTCCTCTTGGTAAACATCACTGGACCTCCCCAGGGGCCCTCCACAAATCACTCAGACCACCCAACCTCCAGCACTGTGGCTTCTAGCCACTCTGATTCACTGGTACTTATGCCAAAGCAGTTAAAAATTTATTGAATATCACTCCTGGGTATCATCAAAACTGCTTAAATAAGAATCTTTCTCACCCCTAAAAACTCATATACATTTCCCTTGAGCTATTTGACAGTGTTTTCTTCCTAAGAAATACTAGCTTCTGAAAGTAAGATCCAGCTCTATGAAATGCATCTCTTTTCTATAGTAGGTTTTCATCAAATTATGCATGTAAAATTTTAGAATTCATTCACAGCCTGATTAAAGTCCTAAGCTGTGACACTAAAATATTTTAAACTATAGAGCTATAAGATTTGTACATGGATGGTGCAAATATATGTTACAATACAATTAATCATTAATTTTTTGAAACCATGTATTATTAATCTCTTTTCTGATCTCAAGTAGATTAATAATTAAACAATGATATCAATCCACAGATCATTAATGATAAAAGAAATATTTTGGTTCTATTCCTGGAAATACTCCAGTTTATTAAACTACACAACAGTAGCACTTAGAATGCACCTAAAAATGTAGAGAAGAGCCAAAAAAGTGACCATTTATCCTTCTGCTTTACTTCTACTATAAACTGTATGAATTGGTTAGCACTAGCCCAGTCATTAAGAGAGTGTCTCATGGAAAATAATTAAAATAACCAGACAGACTTTTGAAGGAAAATATCTGTATTTGAAGACAGAAAGAAAAGTTTTAATTTTCAAAAGAAAATAAAAAAAATAAAAATCTATTTGGAAATTTACAATTCACTAAAGACATATCACTGTGATTTCATTATCTAAAGTACATAACAGTGCCATAAAATTTTATTTGCCAAACAAGAGCTTAGAACATTGCCGCTGTCCGGCTGCAGCAAAATAACCAGGGGGTGATGAGCAACTTGTGTAGATTGATACAGCAGGAGTGGGAGCCATTTATTGTAGGACCAGAGGGGTATATATACATTCCACACAGCTTATCTTAATTAACATAAACTAGATACAGCAGTCAACCAATAAGGAATCTCCACACTTAATGGCTGGCTGGCATTACTTCACAAACCACTCCCTCTGGCAAAATGCCAGGCGCCATCCTGACTTGTTTACAGACCCTAACAGAACATTGCCACACAGTTAAAGGTATTTGACAATAAATAATGTTCAATACCAAAGAGCCATGCACAAAACAACTGGTCAGAACCGAAAGAGTCAGAGCTCTAAAGATGCGGGGAGACACAGATGTAAAACAAAGGCTGTTTCCAGGAGCACAAGAGGCAGCCACACAGATCATATTGCACTTGGATTTGTTTTTTCAAGTCAAAGATATGATGAAGTGCTGGGTAAAGCAGAAGGCCAACCCCAAGGAAGTCACAAGTGAAAGTCATTGACTTATCTCCACAAACATGATTTCCAGTACCTGTAAGAGCCACCATCCCATAGCAGCTGAGCACACTAAAATACTCCAGTCTAAAGTGTACTTGCCCCTTCCAAATTCTCCACCATGTTAGCCAGAATGTCCTGCAGGATCTGCAACAAGAGGGACTGCTCCTGCTCAAAAGCACAGATGGACAGGTCCTGGGGAACATTCTGCAAGTAAAGTGGGAGAGCCATAAATATGTCACCAGTGTCAAGCATCCAGGCCCCATCTACCTTGGTGTCATCCAGTTGCTGTCACAGAAAGAGTGATGGTGCTAGCTACTTCTGCACTGTGAGGTGCCCATCACATTGTCATTACTGCTCTTGTTTTATACAGTCTTAAATTCAGGGTAATAATACCTGCCATGTCTGGAGTGTATATCCTGACACACTACACTGGAGCTTGTAGTTCCTGTTGTTCTCTACAACAGGGACTATTACTTCCACTACAGAATAACCAAACAGAGAAGTTGGGTCACTTTTCTAAAGTCACACAGTCACAAAATAATCAAGCCAGGCTTGAAAATGGATTATTCTAATACTAATATATTGGTTTCAAAACTACCAAGCATTCTGTTGACTTAAAAAATAACATTTAAAGCTGGGCAAGTGGGAGGTAGGGGCATATTTTGTGTGTGTGCATGTGGGGGTGGCAGCATAGAGGAGGCTCTAGGGCACCATGGCATCAGAGACACAGCTAACAGTGGGAAAGGGTGGTCTGGGCAAGGGGCAACAAACACAGAAGAGCAGTCAGGGTGCAAGAGCAAAGTCTGAAATGCATGTTACAAAAAATCATTTTAAGAGCTGCACACAACTATGGACATTTCTGAAGACCCTTTCTCATCACAGTAGATCAAGATGGATGAATCTGCCTTGTGGATCTTTTGGAGTGTCCTGTGTGTCTAGAACACCTGGATACTGCTGCAAAAGTCTTATCTTGCCAGTACAAGTTTTGTGAATGATGTTTTCTGGGGATCCTAGTTTATCTCAGTTGTTCTGAGTGGAGGACCCTTGTTGGCTTGCGTGTTCAGGAGCTTCCCAGTAACATCCTGCTGAACAGGCTTCTGGATAGCATCAAGCAGAGACGTTGGACACCTAGCCCTGGTGGGGGCAGTGGGACCAACTGAACAAATGCAGTCAAGGCTCAGGGCAGCACTATGGCTAATTGTAGCACAAATGATCTTTAGGGTTCCCAGTATGGACAGCAGCCTTGGGTGCAAGCCTAGAGTCCCCCAGTGAGGGATACACCTCAGTTACTATGTTCCAAAGCATTATAAACTATCCAAGAAAGGAATCTGTGACTTTAAATTCACCAAAATGTCATCATCATTTTGCAACAAGTTGATGAAACTGGTAACATGGGGAAGTCATTGGGATCCATGGCTCTTCCCCCACCAAAGTTTAGCAGATTATTCAATCATTACCTCAACCCCCACCTCAGTGCAAAGCACTTTATGACTTTGAAGTAAAAGACAAGGAAGTAGACAAAGATTGCCTTCTGTTTGCAAATGATGTTTTTCTAACTGTGATATACAGAGTGGATGAAAACTGGGCTGAATGAATGTTGGCAAACAAAGTAGGAATATTTCTGATTTCCCACATTGAGTTTAACTCAGCTGCTAAATAGCTGATGGAAAGGGATAAGCCTCCCATGATAGGAGTTGATGCTGAAGAATGTCCCTAAGCAACAGTCAAGAGCAGCACTGCCCCAAAGCTCTCTGACACCAAGAAGAACACCAAAAAGCAGCATTCCTTCACTTCCCTCACCATGGCAAAGAAGTCTTCCCATACATCCCAGAACTGCCATTCCATGGAGATTAGCCCTCCTGTCCTCATCAGCTCCAGCAACCCTACAGCTGCTGGGAGAATCAGCGAACTGTCTGGAATTCCTGCAGCGTCCCTTCTCAAATTCATATGAATACCACTGAGTTAACTGTGACCTCATTCCCAAGCATCTCAGTGACAACAGGCTACTCATTCGTTTTCCTGTTAGATGTCCCCCCTCCAGCTGCCCTTGGAACTATGAATCCTCCCCTCTACCACCCCATCTCCTGTCTGTCATTATCCTCACCTCCACACTACTGTTGCTCTTGCTGCTGCTGAAATGGGACCCAGACCCATGGCAGGATCCACTATACAGATTGCACATTTTCAAACACAGACTCACCCCAGTGTGTATGTGGCTATCCACCCATAGACTCCCAGAAAGAAGATGAGCTAGAACTGGGAATAGGGGAGATGATTTCAGTGTTTGAGCATTGCTAGGATGGCTGGTTCAAAGGGATGTCAATGCATACCACTGAGATTGGGGTTTTCCTTGGCAATTATGTGGCATCTGTCAGAAGGGCAGTGATAAATGCTACCCAAGCTAAAGTTCCTATGTCTACTGTGGGTCAGACAAGTTAGGGGATGACAAAGGTCAGTCCCTCCACTGCAGGAGGGCCTTCCCAGAAGCTCCAGAGGAATGGTGTGGCTGGGACACCCATTGTTGTCTCTCCAGCTGTAGTGTCAGCAGCTCACAACAAAATAAGTGGTCAAACTAAGGTCCTGTTGCACATGCCTGGGCAGATTACAGTCAAGCAGGGTTGCAATGCAGTGAGGGCAGTTGCGGCACATAATCAAGAATACCCCACAGCAGCACTGATGCCCATCCAGGTGCAGAATGCTACCTGCATTTGGGGGCCTGCACCACCATTTGCTGGACTCCCCACAGCCTCTGCCACCAATGGCAGGCTCTGGTGCCCATGCCTCTGCTGTCAGTTTCAGTCAAACCGGTACCTACCTGGCCTGTGCTTCAGCCACTTCATTGACCTCCCCAAGTATCACCTTTGCCTCTCATGAAACTAAGCCCAGTGGCCAGATAGTGACCCTGGACTTCCCACAACTCCACATGATTCTTCATCGGCTTGTGGGAGCAGTTCAGCAAGCAAATATGACAAGGACAGTAAAATAGAATAACGGGGTTCCTGAAGTTGCCTTCTGGTGCTGCCACAAAATTGAAGACCTGAGTAACACTTCCAGCATTGCTGAAGTTAAAGTGGAGCTGGAAGCAGGGCTAAATGGTGATGAGTTACCCCTACAGGGAGCCATGGGTCCTGAGCTACCATTTGGAGGGAGGCCATGGCAGGGCCGGCTACTGCCCCATGGATGGTAATGGCCCAGTCACTGTGGCACCAGCAGGAACAGCCTTGAACCAAGCTTTCCATCTGAAGATTAGCTCCCTGGACTTTCAGTCCTATTGCTCCACCTCCTGGTCAGGCATGTTCCTCACTGGGTCCTGTCATGAATGAGTCTAGCCTGTTGTTTGTGAAAGGCACTAGGTGGTAGTTTCCTATCCTCCACAAAGTGAGGCAGAACTTGGGGACTTAAAGGAGATATGTTTATTCATAAAAAAGTGAGAGGATGGCTGGTCCAAAGGCAAATTACAACACAATGGGAAAACTGGGCTTTTCCCAGGAGGCTTTGTGGAAAACATCAGAGGAGATAAACACTGGGAAGACTTAAAATCACATCACACAAATGAAGAGCACAAAGCAGTCTGATGGAAATAGCGCATGTGTGGACTTCCAGAAGTTCAAGAGCTGAGCAGAGGGTTGGTGTGTGGCTCCTGAGTCTTAGCACAGACACACCAGCCAGCAGAGTGAGGCAGGTGTCTGGGTTTCACCACTCAGTTGGGATTGTAAGGTGTACCTTGTGCTAAGCAACCATTTTTGTGTTTGTTTATTTTGTTTTGTCTTTATAATGTATAACTAAAATGGACACTTGTTTACAAGACTTAGCTAATGTATTTGCTTCTTTTAAAACTGAAATTTTCTTGTAATAGATAAATTCTTTGGATTATGATTTTAAGAAATTAATTTATGAAACAAGAGCCAAGGAGAAGCTGTATTATCTCCTGCTTAAGCCAAGAGATTCATTGTGCTGTAGAATGCATCCTCCTTCCCTCAAACCTGTTCCCCATCATTACATATTGCTTCCTTAAGACAGAACTGTTGGTACTCTAACTTGGGTTTTCCTCTTTGGGATATTAAACATACAATTCAGTCAGTATCAGTAAGGGCCTATGGTAGGGAGAAAAAACTCAAGAAAAAAAAGTCAGTGATTCTTTCAAGTTTGATCATGAGTCAATCTGAAGACTTAATCCTCAACTTAATTTTATAGGTTTTTAATTTTCCTAGAATGAAACCAATAAAGTGATGAGAAAAAAAAGCAAAAGCATTGACTAGAAATGTATTCAGAAAATAACATTTAGTTTTATAACAGAAGCAGCTCAATTCATTGGTTGGAAAGTAGGCAACATTAATCTTATTCTTGCTGTCAGGGAGAGAATGGCTATGAAATGTAATTTCCATTTTATCCCACAAACTGTGTGTCCAGAACATTTGTGAGATGTGTTGGTAAGTGGTTCACTTGTGTTCAAGTCAAATGGTGAAGAAACAATGTGAAAAATTTACATTCATCTATTGTGGCTCTTTCTCAACTATCTTGCATGTCCCACAGTAACATGGACATGCATGATGTATACATTTAATTGTAGTTTTCTGCTGAGGTTAGTTTGCATTCAGAACTGAGAAATACAGGAGATGTAAAATGACCAGCATTCTCTACCCCAAAGCCACTCCTGACCAAGGTCTGCTGATCACACTCGCTCCCTCCTTGGCTAAGGTGTCCATCAGCCATCAGAGGAGTCATTAATAAGAATGCTCTTTGTGTTCTCAGCAGACAGAAGGAAAGGAAGAGTTTATCCAGGAGCTGTTCTGTGGAAGCTCTGGAAGGCTTGGAGGGAGCCAGTGTGCCCACCCACAACTGTGGCAGGATCCAGCTTAGCCTACCTTTTTATATTTATATCCATTCTTTGTCATTGGCCTCTTCCACCAATTTCATTATGGTGCCATACAGTCATGGGTTTTCAGAGTCCTGAGAACAAAAGTAGGGAAAGCAGTCTGGTAGGGAGGTAGTTATGACAGTTTTCCCATGGGAACTAAGTACTGAAATGACAAATTAAAAAAAAAAATAACGCTTGGAAATAAAAACATGCACTGAAAAGACTTCATCCAATAGCAAGAGGGTTTATCATCTTAAAAAGATGTAGAATGTGGGGCTAGGGCTGCAGCTCAGTGGTAGCAAACTTGACTGGCATGTATGAGGCCCTTGGGTTTGTTTCTCAGCACCATATATGAAAAATAAAATAAATATCTATCAACAACTAAAAAAAATGTAGGATATGGTTGAAAATGAAATCATTCCTAAGTTAACCACTGATTTTATAAAACACTGTACATTATGTTCCTGTGTGTTGAAGTAAAAAAAAAAAAAATACTGGCATATCCATGTAATATATGAAGTTTGGTGAAATAAAGAAGTTAGGCAAAAAAGCTGATGCCAGCTTTCATCTGTGTAAGTTGACACCAATATGTCATAATATTCTGTATTTTAAGAAATTACTGTATTTTATACAAATTTTAAAAGGTATAAAGACTATCACAGGTTGAGTTAATTTTCACCTGTCTTATTTTCATATTTTAAGCTATATGATGGAATTTACTACTTTAAATTTGTATAAAATTTACTACTATTAATTTGTATAAAATTTCATCTGTAAATTGATCATTAGCTAATATCATATATGGATTTTCTATTGTTGTTTTGAGACAGGAGATGCATTTTGTAAGAAGGGCTTGTTATTAAAATCATAATTCATCATTCCTTTTATTTAATAATTTGAGGACTAAATAAAATGTTTCAAGATTAAAATTTGATGTTCCACATTATAAGAATAAATAACATTTAAGGGACAGGGGAAAATACTTGCCTCAAATTGATAATGCAGTTAAGCAAATATAAAATTGCACTGGTATGCAATATTCATTTACACTGCTTCTGCTTAGGCACAAAGATAAACACTTTCACTGGGTGTCACATTTTGCCTTTAATATGGGGCATAGTCATTGGGCTCCCCATTCTGCACATGTGTGCTGCTTTATCTTCTCATCAATGATTTTCCCTTCTTCTTTCTGTTATCCTTCCAATCTAATCAATACCATACATTCTGGAAGTCTCAAAATGTGACTGCCAAAGAGAAGAAGGAACCAGGATAAGAACTGATAGGTGAGTTAGAGAACTGAGCCTTATTAATCATTGAAGCTGCTGCTTGAGATAACCCGAATCCAGGATGCATATATTCCAACTGGATATGGGCTGGTGCTCAAAAGATATTTTCATAATAAAAGGACATTATAAATACATTAAACACAAAATAAAACCAAGACTGTCTTCTCCATAAAAGGAATATTCTAAGGATAAATCTGATAAACTGATTTAGATACTGAACAACCAACTCCAAGACTCTGAATAAGCTGTTTCTAACATGTCCTTGGAATGATTTCAGACTGACATTCATTAATTTCTTTAAAGTCAGCATAGTAAGATAGCTAAGTGCATGTTTTCTATATAAACGAACCCTCTGAAAAAAAGTCCTGGCCTAACTACTTACCAGTTCTTACCTTTCTATTTTTTTTTATTTCCTTCCCTTAAAAAGACACCATGACAATTATACACCTTCATAAAGCTGTTTTTAAAAATAAGGAGACAGCATACATGAAGAGCTTCTAATGATTTCAAAAACACAGAGAGAATTTAAAATAAGCAAGGGAGCATCACTGGTCTCACATATGATGAATTCTCTCCAGTTGAGGCTCATGAAACACCACTCATTTCTTAATAATTGTTCTTACCTGTATTCTATTTTGACAAATCATAAAAGAACGCAAATCTATGATTATTCACGTGCTCACATCACCTAGAATGTTCTAGTATTTTCATGGCAATTTCTAGATAAACATTCACATGTTGAGATCCGCACCCCTGGTGGCAACTGCTCCAGGACTCCCGTCCTCCTCGACATCCCCGCCTTCCCTTGCGGTGGCCCGCCCCTTCTCTGCCTCCCTCCGCAGCCCAGGCGGCGGTTGTCTCGCCCTGTCTGGGGTGCTTCCTGCGACTGGGCCCAAGGATCCAAGATGCCCGTGACGCCTCCTCTGGGCGCGGGCTGGGGCAAGAGTGGGCCTGGTCCCCAGCCGACAGACAGGACATGCACCTGGAGGAGATCGCCCAGCTTGCTGGGGTGAAGGGTGGGACAGGACGGAGGCGGCCCTGTGAGTGCCAACCCGGCCAAAGTGGAGAGCTACGACTTGACTACCCTGCCACATGGGTGCTAGGGCAAGAGAACTAGGCAGCGGGGAAGCGTTGCTAGCTGGACCTGGGGCCTGGAGGAACTCCAGCCGCCACCTCACTCACAGCTAGGCGCCCCACCCAGCACATAACAACCACGGAGCTGCTCACTGGGGGACTCTTTTGGCTCCGCCCACACGACCCAGCCAATCTGCCTCAAGAGCGGTAAAATTGAAAATGATGTAATAGTTCTGGTTGAGGGTGCTCGCCAGAAGTGCTGGAGGTAGCCATTGGGCTCTAGGGAATTCCTGGAGAGCTGTGGTGGTGCTGTGTGTGTGTGTGTGTGTGTGTGTGTGTGTGTGTTAAAAATAAAGTTCGTTCCTGCTTCAAAAATCCTTTCTGCTTGACAAGTGGCTCAAGAACTGTGCACAGCCAGACTGTGGCATTCATACACTGAGGATTTGTGAACCTTTCATTCCTTTAACTTGAATCAAACTTTTCAAGCATGGACTGCCTGAACAGTTTATGATCTCTTAAAGATCCTCAAACCCCACACAGGTTTGGAACACTTCATTCTGTCAAGCCAACTTCATGTTTCCACAGTGACAGGCCTACTGCAGGGACTCTCAGAACATGTGAGTCAGTGGGAAAAAACCTGCCAGTGACCCTCAAAAGCAATGCTCTGAGACTTGGCTTCTGACTCCTCTCTCTGGGCCACACCCTTCTTCCCACACAAATGTAATAGAAGAGCTGTCAGTAAAAGACTTACACTGTCCAGGCAAACTTGAAGCCATACAAGTCAGAGCTTTGTGACACTGTCTACTTTCTCTCAAGAACATCAGAATTATTTCCACAACTTCATTCCATTTAAAGTCAACTATGGAATGTATTCCTCAGATCAAATCTATACTCCTCCAAATAATCTTGACATGTTTACAGTAATATTCACTATAGCACTGATGCTGAGCCTTTTTCTGCTTCCTAAATATCAGAATGGTCACTGGAAAATAAAGCATCCTGTTCATTAACCAAAACCAACTTAATGGCTCAAACCCAATGACTCCCAGCACCTGCACAGCAGAGAAGGCCTAACATTTGTGGGCATCCATGATGGAAGCTATGACCCACAAGCACATGCACAATATCAACTTTAGTTTTAAATTTTTCCTCCAGTCTCATTACTGAGAAAGCTCATATTTAGAACTTCACTTTCGAAGAACTTTGCTTGCCCTCCCTGTGACCGTGCTCCCAAGTCATGAAAAAAAATTTAATCCTCACAATGGGCTCTTCAGAATGCCCAGATCACAGCAGAACATCCAGCTTGTCACCGTGGCTGAGTACAGATAGCCACTTGCCTCTCAAGAGTGTGCAAACCATTCACTCTCAGTCACAGTGATTCTGGCTGTGTACATGTCTGGCCCAACTTCCCAGAAGAGTGCCCCAAGTAACTAGACAGGTGGTTCATGCTTGCCTTATGGAGACACCAGTTTCATCCAGATATGTGGACTTTGGCAAAAGCTAAAACTTTCACCTAACAGCATGTTCATGTGCCTCCTCTTTTCAAAACTGAAACTGATTACCCTTCTCCTCATCTTGACAAACATCATGCAACCTTAGGAAGAGAAAAGACTCTAAGCCAACCTCAAAGCAGTATCTGGCCTGCTGGCACTGGAGAGGCTGTGTAAAATCAATTAGGTTTCCTACCAAGGTATCTACCAAACATTTTGCTTCCACAGATGTGTCTGCCTAATTCACTTAAAAACCAATTGCAACAGGGTATCACATTTATGGCAATGGATGTGTGGCATCCCAACCAACCATGTTGTATAAATGGATATCTAGCCCATGTCATGCCATTTGCAAACTGCTTACACCCTGTATTATTTGGTATTATTTGGCTGGAGGCAAGAGTTCCTGCTGGGTTTAAGAGCTTTGGGTGGGGGGGAATTTGGTGGCAAGGTGCTGGATTATATGGTGGGAAACAAGAGATGGAGGGAGGGCATGCAGCAAGAAGGCAATTACTGAATATGTGGCACACAAATTGGAAGGAAATGGAATTCTCAGGAAGTTGCCAAGTAAGACAGGAACTGCAAGATTGAATAATTGTTGGGGAGGGAAGACCAGAGAGGTATGACTCTGAAGGTGTTTTCCTTTTTTGAAATTTTTTACTGGGATAAAGGTCATCATCCTAAAGTACACGAAAGAGAAAGCAGTTTGTAGTATACTCCTGGCCTCTGGACAACCATCACCATGTCATATTTGAAATACTTCCATCACCTTTGAAAGAAGACCTATAGATTCTGCAGTCACTCCAAGAACCCCCACTCTCATCTCCCAATAGATCCCCTACTTTCTTTCTGCATGAATTTACCAGTTCTTGACATTTCCAATAGAGGGATTACACCTATTCTTTGATGCAAGTGTCTTTCTTTAGCTCAAGGTGTGGAGGAGCCCTGCGGGACACATATCACAACTGTCTTCCTCTTCAACTGGAATATTCCGTATTCCACCTCCCTCATCCTCTCCATTGTTCTCTCCATTCTTTATTTGGGTTGTTTCTGTTTTTAGGCTTTGTGGATAACTAACGTGGCTCCCTGCAGCTGCATAGCCAGCCTACTGGTCCCTGTTATGAAGCAAAGTGGCAACAGAGCAGTGGAGCAAGGAGTGGTGGCCCCAGTGGGGTCCAGGTGACGAGCAGGACCTACAGCCATGTGAACCCGCCATTCAGGCACTGTTAACCATAGCCCAGGCCAGTCACCATGTTAACCATGTCCACCTGTCACCCTTGGTCAGCCAGACCTGGGCCCAGTACTAAGGCCTATGGCAGAAGCCCGCTTCCTGCAGTGCTGCATTCCCATTCCAGCATGTAAACCTTCCCCTTCTGACCTGCCCTGAGGAATTGGAAGTTGTCAGATCTGAATGGAAGTCAGGACTCCAGAGCTGACCAATAGCATTATTGCCTTTCCAAGTTCTCATTAGCATAAGTTTGGACCAAGAGCTATATACAACCTGAAACATGCCTTCCCTGACAGGTCAAATCTGCTGTTGCTGTCACCAGCATCTTCTGTTTTATGACAATAAATGCTATGGTTACATTGATTCATCCTGGTTTGTGGATTCCATTCATCAAATGCACCAGATAATAAGCCCAAATAGAAAAAAATGGTGGTGAGCTGCTGAAGTCTGCTGCTGTACATCTTGGCTCCACCTGCCAGCAACCATAGTGAGCTTGGTTTTGTCTCAAAGCCATGGTTTTGTAATGTAGCTATAGACTTCACACACACATTATTATCTCATTGTCTGGCTTTAGTTCTCAAGAGTGTATACTTAGAGGGGACTTGTTGGGTTACATGGCAACTCCCAAGTTCCACTCCTTGAATAGTCTCTCCTGATGTGACATAATAAAAACAGGACTAATGGAGGTGGGGCATCTCTGTTCTCCTTGGTGCCCCAGAGCCCCTTGTGTCTACCACTCTGGAGGCTCTCAGAACTGTAGCTTTTAGGGTCAACTGGAGGTTCCATTGTGTGGGTGTGGATGAGGACTCACTGGCAGAAGTGAATATCAATCCCTGTCTCCCCTCTCTTCCTGGAGATACAAGAGTTAGCTCAAAGTTCCACCCTCCGATTACATGCTGGACACCCTGGAACCCAGCCTGGTACTCCAAAGGCTCCTCATGATCCCACACTCAGGTAAGGCCGACAGGGTGTACTGAGTAAGCAGCCAGCCAAGCACTGTGCCTTGACACTCCGTTGTAAAGGGAAAGCATGCCCCGTGGTGGGAAAGGCCAAGGCACACCAGAGACCACTGTCACTGCAATCACTCTGACTCTGCTGCCACCACCACAGTGACTCTCTCAGGACTGCTGCAAAAGCCCCCACTGCCCCAGCAACCACTCTGCTCCTCCCAACATCTGCTCCATTTAACAACCAAAGTGATTCCTTTAAAACCTGTTATGTCACTCTCTAGTCAGAGCCTCCCAGGAACTGTCTCCCCACCACACCACAGTCCTCACAAGACCTCTGGAGCACAGCATGATCTGGTCCTCTCTGCCTCACACCCATACTGGGCTGTCTCTGACTCACCTTCCTCTTGCCCTGGCTCCCCTTGCTCCTCCAGAACTTCATGCACAACCTCATTCAGGAGCTGCACAGGGTCCCACAGTCCCCTGACTAGCCCTGTGACCCCCTGCCTTTACAACTGTGTCCCACAGAACACCCTGCCACCAGCACTTGTCCCCCAGGATGCCTGCCTCTTGCATTGTGCTCCCCAGGACTCCCTGCCTCCAGCACTGAATTTGCAGGATCCACAGTCCTCCTACACCTTTCTTCAGGTTTCTGCTGTTACCATCTATCATTATATCAGGAATCCCTAGAAAGTGTTGAGTTCCTCTCTCAATGCCCTCTCTGACCCCTTCCTAGGTCTGACTATGTCCTTCCAAGTTCATGTGCTGGAAACCTCATTCTGGGCAACAGTTCTAGGAGGAGGAATCTTTAAGAGCTGACTGGTCTGTGCATGCTCCACCCTTCTTTCTCTCCCTTAGCCTTGGTCTTCCCAGCCCCAAACTGTGAGCCAAATAAATTTATTTTCTTTATAAATTATTCAATCTGTTTACATGTTGTTACAGCAGCACAAAATAGACTAAGAAACATTTAACCTGGCTTCACAGTACTAAGCAGTTCAGAAGACACTACCCTGTTACCTGCATGCTTGCTTAGGCTTCTGTCCCCCAGAAATGAGAGCAAGGACTTTGTTTGTTACTGCATATGTCCATCAGTGTCTGGTGGATGTTCAGAAAATATTTGTTGGTGATTAAATCCCTCTATGACTTATATAGACATTGTCACTCTGCATATGAAAAAGAGAAAAGAAAGAAAGCATCAAAAACACAGGAAGCATAATGGCCACAGCAAGTTCCTTATTATTAAGTGTGACCTTCAGAGATAAATAAATGCAAACTCACAACACAGATAGTTTGATAAGGCTGGAGAAAGTACAAAATAAATAGTCACCATTTAGACTGCCTTGGTAGTCTAGACATCCTGGGGTAGTGAGAGCTTCAGGCTGTCATATGCCCCCTGTGGCTGAGTTAGTGCCAGCCCCACAGGCCTGAACCTGACTCTAAGGACAGCTTCTTCCACTCAGACCTACTGTGGTAAGAAACTCCATGCACATGTCAAGCAGCTGTGCTCTCACCAGGCTCTGATTCCCTTTTCTGTGTGGGCCATAAATACTGCCCTGTGGAATGTAATGTAATTTTGTTGACTGGAGATAAAGTCTTTTAATTCCCATAAATTAGACCATAGCCAATGATTCTGGTTGTGGTCCAAAGCCATTAATTACATGCCAGTGAGGAGGTACAGAGTTGGGAGAAACTGTTGCAGATGTTAATGGTTTAAAGCATCTTCTTTTCCTCTCTCAAGGTCTCACCTACTCACTGAAATTCTGCACAAAACTGTGTAACCAGGAATGTTACAAATATCACTAAACATGTTATTTGTTGTGACTCTAACAGGAAGAGTCTGTTAAACTAGACATTTCCATCTGTCCCATGAAGGTCCAACATGAGGTAGGCAGAATGGCAAAGATGGAAAGCATGTGAATTTGGCAGTCTGAAGACAGTTCCTTGGGTTCTATAATCCTTACAGGTTCTAGGCCAGGTGTGGAGAACACAGAAGGGTGAGAAGAAGGGCCATGACCTTCCTGGGGCCATGATGGGAACATGCCTTCTGAAAACATTCTAAGATCCATGTGCACTGTGTGCTGGAGACTTTTGACTATTCTGTTCTCCAGAGTCCCAGGCATATTGTGCCTGGCTCACAGCTCCTCAGGAAGTATTCCTTGAGTGCTAGCACCTGGCAGAGGCTTGCCTGCTGCTGATACATTAATGAAGAGTGGTTATCCAGCCACACCAAAAAGTGCTGTGAACACTCAGGCCTTTGGGCAACAGAGCAGACTATTGTGAACCATTGGGTGGGGGTGGTGGCTGCAGGGACATGGGGAGCCCCAGTCATGGGCTCCCAGGGGCCTAGCACACTCACACTGCCTGTCAGGGAAGTCTTGGCTTCTTCGTTATGCTGTGAATCTTAAAGCAGCACAAGTTCAAGCCTGTCCCAATCAAGCCAGGGAGATGTACTCTCTAGGTCACTCACCCATTGGTTTGGTTTAGGCCAGGCCAAGATAGAACTTATTATGTGACATTCTACATCATAATATCACCCAATTTGATGTAACTAAAATGCTAAAGTTCTGTACAATTTTTAAAGAGCTAGTGCATTATATATGTATATGTGTACCACTTGCCCTTTTGTTTCAATAACTTATTCCTTTCTCTCCCCTCATGCCTCCTCTCTTTTCTTCTTCTTTCCTTCTTTCTTCCATTCCTTTTTTGCAGTGTTGGGAGTTAAACTCCAAGGCCTTCTACCTGCTAGGCAACCTCTCTACCACTGAGCTTCATCTCTAGCCCTGTTGACACTTTCTATAGACGTAATATGAACTATTTCTATAGGAAAAACTCTCCTATTAGACAATTTTAACAGTAATTTTAGAAGAGTTGCTAACATGGGAGCAAATCAGTTATGAAAAGTTATTTTAAAAAGTATGTAATGTTTTAAAAAAGATGAAGCTTAAAACTTCAGAGGGTTTTTATGTCAGTTTTTCTAAATGACTATTTAAGAGTATTCAAAATCATTTTTTTCAGATGTTATTTTCTTTTGACTTCTCATAGAATATAAAAACTTCTAAGTAGACTGGTCATCAAATGTATAGAAAATAGAAGGCTATAGTATGACTCTTTGAAGTGGATTTAACTCCTGAAGGTGAACTATGTTTTTGTTCAGATAAAGAGTTCATTTCTTGATGTAAATAAAGGACATCCAAATTTATTTTTCTTCCTAGTTATTCTTAATTGTTAATAAGCCAGATCTAATGTTTAAAGAAAAGAACTCACTAGAAGTCATTGCTTTTCTAAATATCTCTAAATACATGAAAAGTTCAAAGGCATTATGTCACCATGTATAATTGGAATGATTATAATTCTATGGCCAGAGCTGTATCAATGTAAACTGAAACACTTATCCTGTTCAATAAGGCATGTAAGTTTAGAAACTTTTTGACAAATGTAATTATGTGAGGTTATGAATGTTAATTAGTTTGTAGTGAATATTTCACAATGTATATTCCTGTGTCCGAGTCAAATTATCAACTGGGCATAGTATCACAAACCTGTAATCCTAGCCATTTAGGAGGCAGAAGCAGGAGTATCACAAAATCAAGGGCAGTCACAGCAATTTAGCCAGGCCCTAAGCAATTTAGTGAGACCCTGCCTCAAAACAAAACAAAACAAAAAAGTACAAGCCCTTCAGGGGACATTTCAGACTGAAATCATAACCCCATGTGCTATCTTCTACCACCTTATGACCCATTAAGACTCAGCAGATTCCAGTGCCATGCTTTTGAACTTCCAAAGCCAAGAGCTAATAAATGTCTTTTCTCTATAATTACCAAGGCTGATATTCAATTATAGCAACACATATCATACTAGGTTTCAGAGAGATAACTGGTCAAGGCATACCACTTCAAAGCAATAGTTCTGGGACTCAAAACAATTTTCTTCAGTTCCAAACTCCAATAGAAGCAGTTAGCTATCAAGTAAAACACACAAAAACCTGACTGCAGATTCTCTTTACTTGCCAGAGCTGTTTCTGTTTGGATGTAAAAGTCACAAAATGAGAGTAGCTTCTTTGGATCTACTACACCTGAATCAAGCTAACTACTTTCAAATCAACTTCCTGAGCATTTTCTTCATCTGAATGTGCATCTCAATCACACTTTAGTAATACTTATACTAATATTCACTTACAGAGTTATTCTCATCAATAAAAGGACAGAACAGACATCAAATGCTGTACCATTCGTTTTCACTCTCCTTTTCGCATTTTTAACTAGGGGAAAAAACGTGAGAATTCTTAAAAATTATTTTTCTTTGAAGGATTATAGGATTTATGAATGGCAAAGAAACTTTGACAGCATGTCAAATAGTAATAAGAAACTGAACCACACCAAGCTAAAAAGTGAAGACTAGGGCAATACCTTTGAGACTTTCCACTCTGTGACATGGGCACCTGGTCTTACCACTTATTTAAATGTGAGAAAGTTTTGCACTATTTATATCATCATTCTCCAGATCACCAGAGATGATGATAACAGATGTAGTGCCCCATGTACTTCTTTCACATTTTCAGAGTTAAGAAACAGCTATTCGTGCACTTTTCTACAACTTGTATTTTCATTTCCTACCAAAATTCTAGTACTGAACATTTTTTCTTTGTAAAATGCAAGCATTGTGTTGTAGGAAATCAGTAGCATCCTATATTTAGAAAATAAGCTGGATATGGTGTCGCATGCCTCTCGTCCAAGCAGCTCAGGAGGCTAAGACAGAAGGACTGTGAGTTCAAAGCCACGTTCAGCAAAAAGCAAGGTGCTAATCAACTCAGTGAGACCCTGTCTCTAAATAAAATAGAAACTAAGGCTGGAGATATGGCTTAGTGGTTGAGTGCCCCTGAGTTAAATCCCTGGTAGCCCCCTCAAAAAAAAAAGAAAAAAAAAAAGATTAGTGTCTACTTTCTGACACATTACCCTAGGAAATGGGGAATCTTCATTCCAGAGAAGCTACTGTGCATAACTTTTTAACTGAGAGATGTCAATTTTCTTGACAAAAGGTGAATCCATTACAGTACCATAAGGAGTTTGAAGGAGACATCAGAAGACCCAAGGAGAGATGATATGGGCATCCAGGGAGTCTGAAAGATGATTCTTATGAGTCCCAGCAGCATCCATGAATCAAATATAACCAATAAAGGCTCTCTTGATTAAAATGATTCTTACAGTGAAAAGTAAGTATCCCTCTTGGTAAACATCACTGGACCTCCCCAGGGGTCCTCCACAATCACTCAGACCACCCACCCTCCAGAACTGTGGCTGCCAGCCACTCTGATTTACTGGTACTTATTCCAAAGAAGTTGCAAAATATTTTGAATATCACTCCTGGGTATCATCAAAACTGCTTAAATAAGAATCTTTCTCACCCCTAAAAACTCATACACTTTTCCCTTGAGCTATTTGACAGTGTTTTCTTCTTAATAAATACTAGCTTCTGAAAGTAAGATCCAGCTCCATGAAGTGCATCTCTTTCTTATAGTAGGTTTTCATCAAATGATGCATGTTAAAATTTAATTTAGAATTCATTCACAGCCTGTTTAAAGTCCTAAGCTGTGATGCTAAAATATTTTAAACTATAGGGCTATAAGATTTGTACATGGATGGTGCAAATATATGTTACAATACAATTCATCATTCATTTTATTTAAACCATGTGTTATTAATCTCTTTTCTGATCTCAAATAGAGTAATAATTCAACAATGATAGCAATATTAGATCATTAATGAAAAAAGAAAAATTTTGGTTATTTTCCTGGAAATACTCCAGTTTATTAAACTACACAACAGTAGCACTTAGAATGCACCTAAAAATGTAGAGAAGACCAAAAATGGTGAACATTTATCCTTCTGCTTAACTATAAACTGTATGAATTCATTAGAAATAGCCCAGTCAGTAAGAGCATGTCTCATGAAAAATAATTAAAATAATTAGACAGACTTTTGAAGGAAAATATCTGCATTTAAATACAGACATAAAAGTTTTAATTTTCAAAAGAAAATAATTAACTATTTGCAAATTTACGATTAACTAAAGCCATTTCACTGTGATTTCATTATCTAAAGTATATAATAGTGCCATAAAATTTTATTTGCCAAACAAGAGCTTAGAACATAGCCACATAGTTAAAGGTATTTGACAATAAATAATGGTCAATAGCAAAGAGCCATTCACAAAATAACTGGTCAAAATAGGAACAGTCAGAGCTCTAAAGATGCAGGGAGACACACAGATGCACAACAAAGGCTGTTTCCATGAGCACAAGAGGCAGCAGACACAGATCACATTGCACTTGGATTTGTTTTTTCAAGTCAAAGATATGATGGGATGCTGGGTAAAGCAGAAGGTAAACCCCAAGGGAGTCAAAAGTGAAAGTCATTGACTTATCTCCACAAACATGATTGCCTATACCTGTAAGAGCCACCATCCCCCAGCAGCTGAGCACACTAAAATACTCCAATCCAAAGTGTACTTGCCCCTTCCAACTTCTCCACTGTGTTAGCCAGAATCTCCGCAAACACGATTTCCAGTACCTGTAAGAGCCACCATCCCATAGCAGCTGAGCACACTAAAATACTCCAGTCTAAAGTGTACTTGCCCCTTCCAAATTCTCCACCATGTTAGCCAGAATCTCCTGCAGGATCTGCAACAAGATGGACCGCTCCAGCTTGAAAGCATAGATGGACAGTTCCTGGGGGATATTCTGCAAGGAAAGTTGGAGAGCCATAAGTATGTCACCAGTGTCAAGTATCCAGGCCCCATCTACCTTGGTGTCATCCAGTTGCTGTTACAGGAAGAGTAATGGTGCTTTTTACTTCTGCACTGTGGGGGGCCCATCACCACAAGACACTGTCACTACTGCTCATGTTTGATACATTCTTAAATTCAGGATAATAATACCTGCCATATTTGCAGTGTATATCCTGACATGCACTACAGTGGAGCTTTGTAGTTCCTGATGTTCTCTACAACAAGGACTATTACTACCACCAGAAAATAAGAAAACAGTCACAAAGTAAATTCACAGTCACTTTTTTCTAAAGTCACAAAGTCACAAAATAATCAATCCAGGCTTGAAAATTGGATTATTCCAACTCTCACATTGGTTTCAAACCTACCAAGCATTCTGTTGACTTAAAAAAATAACATCTAAGGCTGGGAAAGTGGGAGGCAGTTGCATACTTTGTGTGTGTGCATGTGAGGGGGGGCAGCATAGAGGAGTCTTGAGGGCACCGTGGCATCAGAGACACAGTTAACAGTGGGCAAGTGTGTGCTGGGCAAGGGGCCACAAACAAAGAGGAGCAGTCAGGATGCCAGAGCAAAGTCCAAAAAGCATGTTACAAAAATCATTTTAAGAGCTGTAGACAACTATGAACATTTCTGAAGACCCTTTCTCAGCACAATAGATCAATATGGATGAATTTGCCTTCTTGGATCTTTTGGAGTGTCCTGTGTGTCTAGAACACCTGGATGTTTCTGGAAAATCTTGTCTTGCTGGTACAAGTTGTGAATGATGTTTGCTGGGGATCCTAGGTTCCCTCAGTTGTTCTGAGTGGAGCACTCTGGTTGGCTTGGGTGTTGAGGAGCTTCCCAGTAACATCCTGCTGCACAGGCTTCTGGACAGCATCAAGCAGAGGCCTTGGAAACCTAGTCTTGGTGGAGGCAGTGGGAACAACTGTACAAATGCATTCAAGACTCAGGGCAGCATTATGGCTAATTGTAGCACAAATGATCTATAGGGTTCCCAGTTTGGACAGCAGCCTCAGGTGCAAGCCTGGATTCCCCAATGAGGGGTACAGCTCAGTTACTATGTGCCAAAGCATTATAAACTATCCAGGAAAGGAACCTAGTGACTTTAAATTCACCAAAATGACATCATCATTTTGCAACAAGTTGATGAAAACTGGTAACATGGGGAAGTCAATGGGATCCATGGCTCTTCCCCCACCAACTTTTATCAGATTATTCAACCATTACCTCAACCCCCACCTCAGTGAAAAGCACTTTATGACTTTGAAGGAAAAAATATGGAAGTGGACAAACATTGTTTTCTGTTTGCAAAGGATGTAATTTTGACTGTTATCCACAGAGTGGAAGAAAACTGGGCTGAACGAATGTTGGCAGACAAAGTACGCATATTTCCAATTTCCCACATTGAGTTTAACTCAGCTGCTAAACAGCTGATGGAATGGAATAAGCCTCCCAGGCCAGGAGTTGATGCTGGAGAATGTCCCTCAGCAACAGCCCAGAGCAGCACTGCCCCAAAACTCTCCAACACCAAGAAGAACACCAAAAAGTGGCAATCCTTTACTTTCCTAACCATGGCAAACAAGTCTTCCCAGGCATCCCAGAATCGCCACTCCATGGACATCAGCCATCCTGTCCTCATCAGCTCTAGCAACCCCACAGCTGCTGAGAGTACCAGCGAACTGTGTGGGGTTCCTAAAGTGCCCATTCTCAAGTTCATATGAGTACCACTGAGTTAAATGTGACCTCATTCTCAAGCATCTCAGTGACAACTGGCTCCTCATTCACTTTCCCATTGGATTTCCTCTACCCACCTGCCTTTGGAACTGCGAATCCTCCCCTCTACCACCCCATCTCCTGGCTGCCATTGTCCTCACCTCCACACCATCAGCTAGTATTGCTGGTGTTGCTGCTGATGAAATAGGACCCAGACCCAAGGCAGGATTCACTGTACTGATTGCACATTTTTGGACTCAGACTCACCCCAGTGTGTATGTGGCTATCCACCCATACACTCCCAGAAAGAAGATGAGGTAGATCTGAGAATGGGAGAGACAATTTTAGTGTTTCAGCATTTCCAGGATAGCTGTTTCCAAGGGATGTCAATGCATACCACTGAGATTAGGGTTTTCCTTGGTAATTATGTGGCATGTGTCACAAGGGCAGTGACAAATGCTATGCAAATTAAAGTTCCTACATCTATTATGGGTCAGACAAGTTAGGGTGTAACAAAGGCCAATCCTTCCATTGCAGGAGAACCTGCCCAGAAACTGCGGAGAAATGGTGTGGCTGGGACACCCAGTGTTGTCTCTACAGCTGTAGTGTCAGCAGCTCACATCCAAATAAGTACTCAGACTAAGGTCCTGTTGCACATGCCTGGGCAGATGACAGTCAACCAGGCCCACAATTCAGTGAGGGCAATTGCAGCACATAGTCAAGAATGCCCCACAGTAGCACTGACACCCATCAAGGTACAGAATGTTACCTGCATCTGTGAGCCTATCCCACCATTTGCTGGTCTCCCCACAGCCTGTGCCACCAATGGCAGGCTCTGCTGCCCATGCTGCTACTGTCAGTTTCAGTCAACTCAGTGCCTCCCTGGCTTGTGCTTTAGCCACTTTGTTGACCTGCTCAAGTATCACCATTGCCTCTAATTAAACAAAGCCCAGTGTCCAGACAGTAACCATTCTCCCTGGACTTCCCACAACTCCAGATGGTTCTTCATCAGTTTGTGGGATCAGTTCAGCAAGCAAACTAGACAAGGACAGTAAAATAGAAAAACAGTGTTTATGAAGTTGCCTTCTGGTACCACAACCAAATGTAAGTCCCGAGTATCCCCTCCAGCATTGTTGAAGTGGAATTGGAGCTGGAAGTGGGGCTAAGTGTTGACAAGTTGCCCCTACAGAAAGCCATGTTCCTGAGCTACCACTTGGGTTAGGCCATGGCAGGGCCGGCTCCTGCCTCATGGACAGGAATGGTCCAGTCACTGTAGCACCAGCAGGCACAGCCTTGGACAAAGAAGCCTTCCATCTGAAGACTAGCTCCCTGGACTTTGCATTCTCCATTGCTTCAACTCCTAGTCTGGCATGCTCCTCGCTGGGTCCTGTCATGAATGAGTCTAGCCTGTCGTTTGTGAAAGGCACTAGGTGGTGGTTTCCTATCCTCCCCAGAGTGAGGCAGAACATGGGAACTTAAAGGAGATGTTATTTTTGTTCATAAAAAGTGAGAGGATGGCTGGTTCAAAGGCACATTGCAACACAATGGGAAAACTGGGCTTTTCCCAGTAGGCTCTGTGGAAAACTTTGGAGGAGACAAACACTGGGAAGACTTAAAATCACATCACACAATTGAAGAGCACAAAGCAGTATGATGGAAATAGCACAGGTGTGGACTTCCAGAAAGTCAGGAGCTGAATAGGGGGTTAGTTCCCTAGTCTCAACAAAGCCATACCAGCCAGCAGAGTGAAGCAGGTGTCTGGGTTTCACCACTCAGTTGGGATTGTAAGGTGTGCCTGTGGTTAGCAACCATTTTTTTTTCAATGTATAACTAAATAGATAATTGTTTACAAGGCTTAGCTAATGTATTTGCTTCTTTTAAAACTGATATTTTTGGTAATAAATAAACTCTTTGGATTATAATTTTAAGAAATTAATTTATGAAATGAGAGCAAGGAGAATTTGGATTATCTCCTGCTTAAAGCAGGAGATTCATTGTGGTGCAGAATGCATCTTCCCTCCCTCACCTCTGCTCCCCATCATTATATTTTGCTTCCTTAAGACAGAAATGTTGGTTCTCTAATTTGTGTTTTTCATTTTGGGAAACTAAATATATAACTCAATCAGAATTAGTAAGGGCCTGTTCTAGGGGAAAAATCTCAAGAAAAGAAAAGTTAATTATACTTTCTTTCTAGTTTTGATCATGAGTCAACCTGAAGACATAATCTTCAAATTTAGTTTTATAGGTTTTTAATTTTTCTAGAATGAAACCAATGAAGTGTTGGGAAAAACAAAGCACAAGCACTGCCTAGAAATGTATTCAGAAATACTATTCAGTTTTATGACAGAAGCAGCTCAATTCCTTGGTTACAAAGTAGGCAACATTAATCTTATACTTGCTGTCTGAGAATGGCTCTGCAATGTAATTTCCACTTTACCCCATGAACTGCATGTCCAGAACATTTTTGAGATGTGGTGGTAAGTGATGAACTGTTGTTCAAGTCAAATGCTGAAGAAACAATGTGCAAAATTTACATTCATCCATTGTGGCTTTTTCTCAACCGCCTTGCATGTCCCACAGTAACAAGGACATGCATGGTACATTTCATTGTAGTTTTCAGCTGAGGTTAGTTTGCATTCAGAATTGACCAATGCAGGAGATATAAAATAAATAGCATTCTTTACTCCAAAGTCACACCTGACAAAGGTCTGCTGAGCCCACTTGCTCCCTCCCTGGCTAAGGTGTCCATCAGCCATCACAGGAGTCATGAATACAAATGCTCTTTGTGTTCTCCCAGCAGATAGAAGGAAAGAAAATGTTTATACAGAAGCTGTTCCATGGAAGTTCTAGAAGTCTTGGAAGGAGCCAGTCTTCCCACACCTTAATTGTGGCTGGATCCAGCTGAATCTACCTTTTTATATTTATATCCATTCTTTGTCATTAGCCTCTTCCACAAATTTCATTATGGTGCCATACAGTCATGGGTTTGTGGAGTCCTGAGAACAAAAGGAGAGAAAGCAGCCTGGTAGTGAGGTTGTTACCACAGTTTTCCCATGGGAATTAAGTATTGAAATAAAAAATTAAAAAAAAATAAGAATTAAGGCTTGGAAATAGAAACATTGACTGAAAAGACTTCATCCAATAGCAAGAGGGTGCATCATGTTAAAAAGATGTAGAATGTGGGGCTGGGGCTGCAGCTCAGTGGTAGCAAACTTGATTGGCATGCATGAGACACTGGGTTTGATTTTCAACACCACATATAAAAAAATAAAATAAAAATCTATCAACCACTAAAAAATAATGTAGGATGTGGTTGAAAATTAAATCATTCCTAAGGTAGCATTAATTTTATAAAACAGTGTTTTATATGTTCTTGTGTTTTATTATGTTCCTTCATGTTGAATTAAAAAAATATATTGGGATATCCATGTAATATATGAAGTTTGTGAAATAAACAAGTTAGGCAAAAAAGCTGATGCCAGCTTTCATCTGTGTAAGTTGACACCAAGGGGTTATAATATTATTTATTTTGGGAAATTAGTGTATTTTACAAAAATTTTAAAAGGTAACTCTACTACAGGTTGAGTTAATTTTTACCTGTCTTTTCTTCATATTTTAAGCTATGTGATTGAAGTACTTCTTTTAATAGTTTCCTAGTATACAGTTGTCTAAAATTTTATTTGTTAATAGATCATTAGCTCATATCATGTATGGGTTTCCTTTTTTTTTTTTTTTTTTTTTGAGACAGTAGATGAATTTTGTAAGAAGGGCTTGTTACACAGTGATATGGCAATAATAAAATCATAATTTATCATTCCTTTATATGTTGATAATTTGAGGATAAGATAAAATGTTTCAAGATTAAAATTTGATGTTCAACCTTAAAAAATAAATAACATTTAAAGGACAGAGAAACAATACTTGCCTAAAATCGATAATGTAGTTAAACAAATATAAAATTGCACTGGTATGCAGTATTCATTTACACAGCTTCTGCTTAGGCACAAAGATAAACACTTTCATGGGGATATCACACTTTGCCTTTAATCTTGAATACAGTGATTGGGCTCCCCATTTCGCACATATATGCTGCTTTATTTTCTCATCAACGATTTCCCCTTCTTATTTCTGTTAGCCTTCCAATATAATCAACATACATTCTGGAAATCTCAAAAGATTACTGCAAAAGAGATGAAGCAACCAGAATAAGAACTGATTGGTGATTTAGAGAACTCAGCCTTATTAATCATGCAAGCTTCTGCTTGAGATAACCAGGACCCAGGATGCACATAGTCCCAGTAAATAAGGGCTGGTTCTCAAAAGAGATTTTCATTAAAAAGGACATTATAAATACATTAAACACAAAATAAAATCAATACTGTCTTCTCCATAACAGGAATATTCTAAGGGTAAATCAGATAAAATGATTTATATACTGGACAACCAAATCCCAGACTCTTGATAAGCTGTTTCTAACATGTCTTTGGAATGATTTCAGACTGATATTCATTAATTTATTTAAATTCAGCATATTAAGATAGCTAAGTGCATGCATTCTATATAAACAGAGCCACTGAGCAAGAATCCTGGCCTCACTAATTACCAGTTCTTACCTTTCTACTTTTTTTAATTTTCTTCCCTTAAAAAGATACCATAATAATTCTACCACCTTCATAAGGCTGTTGTTAAAAATAAGGAGACAGTGCACATGAAGAGCTTATTATGATATCAAGAACACAGTGAGAATTCAAAATAAGAAAGGGAGCAAACATTGATCTCACATATGATGGATTTTCTAAAGTTGAGGCATGCGAAACCATTCATTTCTTAGCAATAATTTTTTCCTGTATTCTATTTTGACAAATAATAAAAGAACACAAATCTGTGATTATACACCTGCTAATATCATCCAGAATGTTTTAGCATTTTCATGGCGATTTCTAGATAAACATTCACACACTGGGGATTGTAAACTGTTTCATGCTGACTCCAAACAAACTATTGAAGTATGGAATGCCTGAACAGCTTATGATCTCTTAAACATCCTCAAAACCCACATAGGTTTGGAACAACTTCATTCTGCCAAGCCAACTTCATGTTTCCACAGTGACAGGCCTGCTGCAGGGACTCTCAGAATGTGTGAGTCAGTGGGAAGAAACCTGCCAGTGACCCTCAAAAGCAATGCTCTGAGACTTGGCTTCTGACTCCTCTCTCTGTGCCACATCCTTTTCCCCACACAAATGTAATAGAAGAGCTGTTAGTAAAAGACTTACTCTGTCAGGAAAACTTGAAGCCATACAAGTCAGATCTTGTGACACTGTCCATTTTCTCTCAAGAAAAAAGGCCCTACTTATCATAAGCATCAGAATTATTTCCACAACTTTGTATAATTTTAAGCCAACTATGGAATGTATTCCTCAGATCAAATCTATACTCCTCCAAATAACCTTGACATGTTTATATATATATTCACAATAGCACTGATGCGGAGCCTTTGTTCTGCTTCCTAAAAATCAGGATGGTCACTGGAAAATAAAGGGTCCTGTTCATTAACCAAAGAACAACTGAATGGCTCAAACCCAAATGACTCCCAGCACCAGCCCAGCAGAGAAGGCCTAACATTTGTGGACATCTGTGAAGGAAGCTCCAACTCACAAGCATATGCACAATATCAACTTTAGTTTTAAAGTTTTTCTCCAGTCTCATTACTTAGAAAGTTCATATTTAGAACTTCACTTTGGAAGAACTCTGCCTGCCCTCACTGTGACCATGCTCCCAAATCATGAAAGAAATTTTAATCCTCATGATGGGCTCTTCAGAATGCCCAGATCACAGCAGAACATCCAGCTTGCCACCATGGCTGAGCATGAATAGCTACCTGCCTCTCATGGTGCACAATTCATTCCCTCTCAGTCACAGTGATTCTGGCTGTGTATATGTCTGGCCCAGCTTCCCAGAGTGCCCCAAGCAAGTAGACAGGTGTTTCATGCTTGCTTTATGGAGACACAAGTTTCATCCAGACATGTGGACATTGGCAAAAGCAAAACTTGGCTAGAAGCATGACCATGTGACTCCTCTTTTCAAAACACAAACTGGTTATCCTTTTCATCCTGACAAATATCATGCAACCTTAGGAATAGAAAAGTCTCTAAACTAACCTCAAAACAGTACCTGGCCTGCTGGCACTGGAGAGGCCATGACAAATCAGTTAGGTTTCCTACCAAGGTATCCATCAAACATTTGGCTTCCACAAATGTGTCTGCATAGTTCACTTATAAACCTTATGCAACATGACATTGCCTTAACTGTACCACAACAAACAATTTAGGATAGTAAGCAAAATCAAGCCACCCCTCATATTACCACTGTATAAAAACTGCATACTCATAAACTACAGTTTGAGCATCCCAAGGCCTTTTCCCATGGATTTTCTGCCCTCAGCCTGAAATGGCCACTTCCAAGTCTCTAGTTAAAAAAATCCATATTTTCAAATCAAATATAAAAATAAGCACATTTTAAAACACCTTCTTTACAGAGAAAACAAACAACACTGAAAATTTATGATTTTCTTTACAACTACAATTATACTCATTTCACTTTCTAGAGGAACTACTCAACATTTTGGTGTACGCTTTTTCAAGCCTGTTTTGCTATACATTTACATATATTAATATACATGGAAATGCAGATTGGCTCTTTCCATTAATGGGCTCACTCTACAAACTACAATTCCTTAATTTACTAGTATACTCTGGAAACCACTGCCTGTTAGTAAATATAAATCAACTTCATTCACTATGACTTCTATACAGTCTAGAGGCACCATTCTCCTGTCGAGGGCTGGCTCACACATCATACCATGCAACATGAGGTGTTCACTGTGGACACCTCACCACCCCACCAGCCTTGCAAAGTGATGCACACAGATAAGTGCTCCACATTTGATCAATTTACCTCAAACTCTGCATTCTATTTCTAGAAAATTAAGTAATTGTGCACATAAGAAGTTACACCCCTCATGTCAGGAATCTCTACTTTTAGTTTTAGTAAATCTAATAGCTTTCTATTAGATTGGCAAACAGGAAACACACAAGGTAACATAGAGATACCTCAAAGTGTTTTTAAAATTAGCAATGTGTTAAATTTTGATAGTTTATGACAGCTTGAAGCAAAGGAGAAGAAGCTCAGAATTCAAGTCCTTCAGTAACTAGCCAACCACTTTTCTCAAAGTCAACCTAAGCTTCCCTGTAAGTGGAAACATACTTATCTACATCCAAGAATCAGTGAGATTCAAATAAAAAAATCAATACACTATAAAATGCCAATAAGATATAATTTTATCTGTCTCAGTTAAGAAAGCACTAAATTAAATTCAAAACTCAAAATCTCAGAGATATAAAAAGAACAGAAAAGCTGCCCACTTCCCAAAAACTGTGAAGACATCACACTTTGAAATGACAGATGGCCTGCTGCTGAGGTAGGTTTGCTTTACCTCAGCCACCCATCTGCTGAGCAGGCCTGGGCAAGGCACTGGCACTATTTATGTCAAATTTTACCCCAAACCAGAGGGATATCAAACTACTCCCAAATACAAACTTGTCAATTTACCAACAAAAGACATAACCAAGGAAGGCCAAGTTTCACCCACCACAAGGGGAATCACATCCTACAAAATGTTGGTACGTTCCCTTCAGTGACAATAAAACCATTGTTGGTATGTCCCACCAACTTGTATGGAACATGGTGGAAAGAAACCATAAGTACAGTGTCTTTTAAGCGTAATGATACACAAATATGCTCAGCTGTCATATTTTTACAATGCTTGAAAAAATTTAAAGACCCAAATGTGTCAGTGCAAAACAAGAAGTGCCTCTCACTCTGTTACAAGGTAAAGTTGTTTCAGGTCAAGTCTATTTACACACATTTAGCATGGAAGCCATCAGTAATGAGCACAGTTACAGGGAATTCTGATATCAAAACATTCACACTGAGGGTCTGGTGATATATCTCAGTTGGTAGAGTGCTTGCCTTGCATGCACAAGGCCCTGGGTTTGATTCTCAGCACCACAAAAAAAGAAGGAAAGAGAGAGAGAGAGAGAGAGAGAGAGAGAGAGAGAGAGAGAGAGAGAGAGAGAGATTCACAGGGAAACCAGTAAAGAGGCTTCTCCTGCTATGCATTTAGATTCAAGAAAACCTACAGTTTTCTTAAAAGTGGCCCATGCAAATCAGTAGTTCAGCTCATCTTAGGCCAATTGAGTTCTACCCTATGGCTCAGGCAAACCAACACCACTCACAACCTCAACTACAGCAAGACACCAACTCTTCAGAAATCAGGGAACATTCCATTCACCTAAGTTGCTTTTAAAACACATATTTTCTAGTTATTGAAAACCATCTTAGGATGATGTTTTGAGAAGCTCTAGGAAGAAAAATATATTTAGAAATCATGGAGCTTCACTCAAGAAATTACAGTGTTTTGAATGAATTACATAAATAAATAAACCATAGAAGCAAAATAATTAATGGAAACATCTGAAACACTGATGCAGTTCAAGTAGTCATAAGTTACTGTAGAGCAGTTTTATTCTCTGCTCAAGAGATTCTTTTAAATTAGTGCATATGTAGCAAGCATTAGTGCATATGTAGCATTGTCAGGGTAGCAGAGGTAAAGCAATAGCAAAGACAAAACACCTATGGCCCAGATACTTTGTGCATATTAGTCAGTGAGATCTCAGTCTAGTCCCCTGTAAGAGCCCAGGGAACTGAAATTCATGAGCAAACTTGGTACTGTATTTAGTGAACACTTTTGATGATCAACAGTCTTTCTCCAGGGAGTTTTGTGACAAACGGTTTTAGACAGAAAACATTCATAGGTTCACTGCCTGCAAGAGAAGAAGAAGTAGAGATATTTGTTACAGTAACCAGGTCAATTTTACCACCTGCAATATGGCCTTGGCCATAAGAGCAATAGTCCCTATCCTCATAAAAAGGGGAAGAGCTCACCTAAACACAGAGGCGAGAGCAAGCCAACAGATTCTACCTTGTCTGGAGATGTGCAGAAAGTTAAAAGATGACAAAAAGGTGAAACCAACAGTCCTGGCTTCCAAATTGAGCTGCATAAGTAATATAGAATCTCTTTAATTTTAATTAACTATATAATACAGTGCAGATTTATTCAGGCACAACCATCTCATTTTTTGCAGGCATCTCTTTCTATGAAAACTGTGCTAGATTAATTTTGTCTGAATTAAAATGGCCAAATCTAAGCTACTGTTTCTGAATAAATATAACCAGAATCAATACAGAAACATCATTTAGAACCTTAGAACTATAAACTCAAGCAGACTCAGAAAGAGGGACTCTATACCTTGGAATTCTCAGTAAAAATTATGCTAGTATGGAGTTTCAAGGATATAAAAAATAATCCTACACACACAGTCATGTATGTTGGAATGGCTACATCACTGTTGATGTATTCTGTGTGCTAGGGCTTTATTAGGCTAAGTCTTATTAATCCCACTTTAGAAATGAGTAAATGTGAGTCAGAAAATGTAATGACATATTCCAAGCCAGAAGCCACAAAGAGGCCTGTGCTGAGCCTAAAGCCTCCAACACATTGCCCCCCTCCAGAGCATATCACACTGGCTCCTGCATGTTTTCTATTTTCCTATAATTTTGAGATAGGCTGGACATTGCTAAAATAGCTCTCAGTGTGACACTGGCCTGCTCTAATGGAACACAGAGGGTGGTGAACCCCAAATCTAAGGGCACATAGAACTTCTACATTTGCCTTGACCTCTCTGGGAATACCATAGAAGTAACAAAAGAGCAGGAAGGCACAACATGGATACTTTCTGACTAGATATATTGTGAATTTATTTGGACATGGGGGTCTTTTCCCTCCTGTCTACAGAGATAGCCACTTCTTCATGAAAGCTACAGTATTTTATGGTTGAAGAATCTTAAAAAAAAAGTGGAATTAGACATCTAGGTCAGGGTATATATGTTAGGTTATGAGCACAGAAATGTCACATGGAATTCCAATTAGAGCCGTGAGACTTGACTCTGACTTCACCTTACTGATCTGTCCACACTGCAGAGTCTTAGTAACCTACACGTGCTATAAGTCACAATCACAGCTGAACCTAATGAAACCACAAATACGATCAGGGACCCAAACATTACACCCCACCCACACCATAACTTGGCTCAGAAGGTGTCCATGGGTAACACAAGGAAGCCCCAGAGCAATTTAGGAAGGTAGCTCTAGCAGCTGGCTCCATGATGACTTAGGGCCATGAAGTGATGCTTTTTTAAGTCCAAAGATCAATTCAGGAAAGAAAAAAATTATGAGCTGCAGTTTTTTTTAGAAATTATGTAGATTTCCCCCAATGGCTGAGGGAGGAGGTTGGTATGTGCTCTACCTAATTTCCAACTTGGATGAATTCAACAAAAATAATAATTTCATGGCTGTGGGAAGTAACTTAAAGCACATAAGAAACTCTTATATTTAAAAAACTGCTGAAAAGCCTATGGAGGAACATGGTGGCGGGTGCAGAGAGATTAAGTCTCTGACCTCTTCAGCTGTGAAGGCATAGGGAGTCTTAAACCATCTAAAGGCTGTTTGCTCAGGATCACTAGGCAATTCTGAGCTGACGTGGATCTGGGGTGAACAGTCTGTGCCTCTCAGAACACACACCGAGCCCGGATCAGCTAAATTCAAGCTCCCGTTCACCTGTGTTTCACAGACAAACCGCTGTGACTCAGCACTAAATGATCATACTGAAACAACTGGTTGGCCCTCCTGAACCTGCGGAGGTTAATACCAACTGAGCCATCATAGGCAGTGGCCACAGGATTGAGACGGGGTTTGGGAGAGCCAGTCAGGACCCACCCGTTGCATTGGTCACTCGGCAAAGGGAACGAACTGTCGCGATTTGCATGGGATACCACCATGGCAGAGAACTGACATCACCAGAATGCGGGGGAGGAGATAACTTCATTGAAATGGGCGGTGACAGTGACTTTTTCCCTTCCCTTCTAATACCTTTCCTCCCAAGCATCAAATAAATTTATAGGAGTAAACAGTAACTCAGCAGTCAAACAGAACAAGAAGTAACATGAGCAGCATGAAAAAGCAAGGAAGAAAAGGAGAAAAACAATGCAGGACAGCCTAAATATTCAGGAGGACCTAGAGGCATCAGAAAAATGGTCAAATAAAGAACTCAAGGAATACCTTAGACAGATGGAATGGAATCTTAAAGAGGATATGAGACAGCAAATTCAAGCAATGAAAGAACACATTGAAAATGAATTACATAAACAGATAAAAGAAGCAAATAAGCATCTTTATGAGGAGATAGAGATTATAAAAAAAATCAAACAATAATTCTAGAAATGAAGGAAACTATAAACCAAATAATAACTCAATGAGAGTATCACTAAGAGAGTGGAGCAAGTAGAAGCCAGAAAGTCAGATAATGAAGACAAAATATATCATCTTGAAAAGAGTCTAGCCAACTCAGAAAGGCTCATAAAAAAATCACGAGAAAAACATCCAAGAGATATGGGATAACATAAAAAAAAAAAAAAAAAAAAAAAACATAAGAGTCATCAGGATAGAGGAAGGTATAGAGGTTCAAACCAAGGGAATGAGCAACCTGCTGAATGAAATAATTATAGATAACTTTCCAGAAACAAAAAAGGAAACGGATGTACAAATTGTAGATGAATATAGGACACCGAGCATACAAAATCACAGTAGACCAACACTAAGACACATTGTTATTAAGATATCCAATATACAGAACAAAGAGAAAATATTAAAAGCTACAAGAGAAAGGAGGCAGATTACATTCAGGGGGAAACCAATATGGTTAGCAACGTTTTTTTCATCACAGACACTGAAAGCAAGAAGATCCTGGAACAACATATTTCAAACACTGAAAGACAATGGATGCCAACCAAGAATTTTGTATCCAGCAAAATTAAGCTTCAGGTACAACAACCAAATAAAAATCTTTCATGATAAACAAAAGTTAAAAGAATTTGCAGCCAGAAAACCAGCATTGCAAAGCATCTTGAGCAAAACACTACACGAGGAAGAAATGAAAACCAATAACCAAAACCAACAGTGGGAAGTACCTCAGTAAAGCGAGAGGGCAGGGGGAAAGCTAATCATGGAGAAACAAACCAAATTTAAAAAAAAGATAAATAATCAAACATGGCTGGAAGTACAAACCATATATATATAGTAACTCTAAAAGTTAATGGCTTAAACTCTCCAATAAAGCAACATAGGCTGTTAACATGGATTAAAAACACAAATCCTACAATATGCTGCCTCCAGGAGACAAATCTGTTTGGAAAAGACATACACAGGCTGAAGTTGAAAGGTTGGGAAAAAATATACCACCTACACGGTCCTCGTAAGCAAGCAGGGGTGGCCATCCTCATATCGAATAAAATCGACATCAAGACTAAGTTAATCAAAAGGGTTAAGGAAGGACATTATATACTGATAAAAGGAACCATTCACCAACAAAACATAACAATTATCAATATTTATGCACCAAATAAGGGTGCTGTGATGTTCATAAAACAAACTCTCCTCAAGTTCAAGAATCAAATAGACCACAACACAATAATTATGGGTGACTTTAACACACCTCTCTCACCATTGGACAGATCCTCCAAACAAAAGTTGAATAAAGAAACTATAGAACTCAATATCACAATCAATAACCTAGAGTTAAATGACATATATAGAATATATCAACCATCATCAAGTGGATATACTTTTTTCTCAGCAGCACATGGATCCTTCTCAAAAATAGACCATATATTATGCCATAGGGCAACCCTCAGTAAATACAAATGGGTGGAGATAATACCATGCATTTTATCTGATCATAATGGAATGAAACTGGAAATCAATGATAAAAGAAGGAAGGAAAAATCCTACATCACATGGAAAATGAACAATATGTTACTAAATGAACAATGGGTTACAGAAGACATAAAGGGGGAAATCAAAAAATTCTTAGAGCAAAATGAAAACACAGACACAACATATTTGAATCTATGGGACACAATGAAAGCAGTTTTAAGAGGGAGATTCATCGCCTGGAGGTCATTCCTCAAAAAAAGAAAAAAAAAAACAACAACAAATAAATGAGCTCACACTTCATCTCAAAGCCCTAGAAAAGGAAGAGCAAAACATCAGCAAATGTAGCAGAAGGCAAGAAATCATTAAAATCAGAGCGGAAATCAACGAAATTGAAACAAAAGAAACTATTGAAAAAATTGACAAAACTAAAAGTTGGTTCTTCGAAAAAATAAATAAGATCGACAGACCCTTAGCCATGCTAATGAAAAGAAGAAGAGAGAGAACTCAAATTACTAACATACGGGATGAAAAAGGTAATATCACAACAGATGCTACAGAAATACAGAAGACAATTAGAAATTATTTTGAAACCCTATATTCCAATAAAATAGAAGATAGTGAAGACATCGATAAATTTCTTAAGTCATATGATTTGCCCAGACTGAGTCAGGAGGATACACACAATTTGAACAGACCAATATCAATGGATGAAATAGAAGAAGCAATCAAAAGACTACCAACCAAGAAAAGCCGAGGACCTGAAGGGTATACAGCAGAGTTTTACAAAACCTTTAAAGAAGAATTAATACCAATACTTTTCAAGTTATTTCAGGAAATAGAAAAAGAGGGAGCTCTTCCAAATTCATTATATGAGGTCAACATCACCCTGATTCTGAAACCAGACAAAGACACCTCAAAGAAAGAAAACTACAGACCAATATCTCTAATGAACCTAGATGCAAAAATCCTCAATAAAATTCTGGCGAATTGGATACAAAAACACATCAAAAAAATTGTGCACCATGATCAAGTAGGATTCATCCCTGGGATGCAAGGATGGTTCAATATACGGAAATCAATAAATGTTATTCACCACATCAATAGACTTAAAGATAAGAACCATATGATCATCTCGATAGATGCAGAAAAAGCATTTGACAAAGTACAGCATCCCTTTATGTTCAAAACATTAGAAAAACTAGGGATAACTGGAACATACCTCAACATTGTAAAAGCTATCTATGCTAAGCCTCAGGCTAGCATCATTCTGAATGGAGAAAAATGAAAGGCATTCCCTCTAAAATCTGGAACAGGACAGGAATGCCCTGTATCACCACTTCTATTCCATATAGTTCTCAAAACACTGGCCAGAGCAATTAGACAGACGAAAGAAATTAAAGACATAAAAATAGGAAAAGAAGAACTTAAATTATCACTATTTTCGGACAACATGATTCTATACCTAGAAGACCCAAAAGGGTCTACAAAGAAACTACTAGAACTAATAAATGAATTCAGCAAAGTGGCAGGATATAAAACCAACACGCATAAATAAAAGGCATTTCTGTATATCAGCGACAAATCTTCTGAAATGGAAATGAGGAAAAACACCCCATTCACAATATCCTCAAAAAAATAAAATACTTGTGAATCAACCTAACAAAAGAGGTGAAAGATTTATACAATGAAAACTACAGAACCCTAAAGAGAGAAATAGAAGAAGATCTTAAAAGATGGAAAAATATAACCTGTTCATGGATAGGCAGAACTAACATCATCAAAATGGCTGTATTACCAAAAGTTCTCTATAGGTTTAATGCAATGCCAATCAAAATCCCAATGACATTTCTTGTAGAAATAGATAAAGCAATCATGAAATTCATATGGAAAAATAAAAGACCCAGAATAGCAAAAGCAACTCTAAGCAGGAAGTGTGAATCAGGCAGCAAAGCGTTACCAGATTTCAAACTATACTACAGAGCAATAGTAACAAAAACAGCATGGTACTGGTACCAAAACAGTTGGGTGGACCAATGGTACAGAATAGAGGACACAGAGACTATTCCACAAAGTTACAACTATTTTATATTTGATAAAGGAGCTAAAAGCATGCAATGGAGGAAGGATGGCATCTTCAACAAATGGTGCTGGGAAAACTCGAAATCCATAGGCAACAAAATGAAACTGAATCCCCTTCTCTCTCCATGCACAAAAGTTAACTCAAAAAGGATCAAGGAGCTTGATATCAAGTCATAGATTCTGTGTCTGATAGAAGATAAAGTTGCCTCCGATCTCCATATTTTGGGGTCAGGCTCCAAATTCCTTAATAGGACACCCATAGCACAAGAATTAATAACAAGAATCAACAAATGGGAATTACTTAAACTAATTTTTTTTTTCTCAGCAAGAGAAAAAATAAGAGAGGTAAATAGGGAGCCTACATCATGGGAATAATTTTTTACTCCTCACACTTCAGATAGAGCCCTAATATCCAGAGTATACAAGGAACTCAAAAAATTAAACAATAAGATAACAAATAACCCAATCAACAAATGGGCCAAGGACCTGAACAGAGACTTCTCAGAGGAGGACATACAATCAATCAACAAGTACATGAAAAAATGCTCACCATCTCTAGCAGTCAGAGAAATGCAAATCAAAACCACCCTAAGATACCATCTCACTCCAGTAAGATTGACAGCCATTATGAAGTCAAACAACAACAAGTGCTAGTGAGGATGTGGGGAAAAGGGTACACTTGCACATTGCTGGTGGGACTGCAAATTGGTGTGGCCAATTTGGAAAGCAGTATGGAGATTCCTGGGAAAGCTGGGAATGGAACCACCGTTTGACCCAGCTATTGCCCTTCTCGGACTATTCCCTGAAGAACTTAAAAGAGCGTACTATAGGGATACTGCTACATCGATGTTCATAGCAGCACAATTCACAATAGCTAGACTGTGGAACCAACCTAGATGCCCTTCAATAGATGAATGGATAAAAAATAATTGTGGCATTTATACACAATGGAGTATTACTCTGCACTAAAAAATGACAAAATCATGGCATTTGCAGGGAAATGGATAGCACTAGAGCAGATTATGCTAAGTGAAGCTAGCCAATCCCTAAAAAAACAAATGCCAAATGTCATCTTTGATATAAAGAGAGCAACTAAGAACAGAATAAGGAGGAAGAACATGAGAAGAAGATCACCATTAAACAGGGTCAAGAGAGGGGAGGGAAAGAGAGAGAGAAGGGAAATTGCATGGTAAAGGAAGGAGACCCTCATTGTTATACAAAATTGCATATAAGAGGAAGTGAGGGGAAAGTGGAAAAGAAACAAGAGAGAGAAATGATTTACAATAGATGGGGTAGAGAGAGAAGATGGGAGGAGAGGGGAGAGGAGGTGAGGGGGGATAGTAGAGGTTAGGAAGGGCAGCAGAATACAACAGACACTAGTATGACAGTATGTAAAAAAGTGGATTTGGAACCGATGTGAATCTGTAATATGTATACAGGGTAAAAATGGGAGTTCATAATCTGCTTGAATCAAATGTATGAAATATGATATGTCAAGAGGTTTGTAATGTTTTGAACAACTAATAATATATAAATAAGTAAGTAAGTAAGTAAGTAAGTAAATAAATAAATAAATAAATAAATAAACTGCTGAACTCTGCGTAAGAATATGAGATCTGCAATGTTCTCACCCAGGCTGACTCCTGTCTCTCTCTAGCTCAACTGACTGAATGTTCTGCCATAACTGGCATAGAGTAGTCTCTGAGAACCAGCATCCATGCCACCTTAGCAAAGGAACTGCTCACTCTGCTTGGAATGCACTATACACACTGCATTATCACAAAAATTACACGTTCCTGAGAGACCACAGCTTCACTAGCCTGACTCAATATATTCCTGACAGAAGTTGCCCACATAAAAGAGACACACACACAAGACCTAGCATAAAGTACTTCTGGGCATACCTGAAGATGATAAAAACTTCCTGTGTACTTGTCTACCCACACATGGCCCCACTGTACTGAGTCAGATGGGATAGAGAGGCAGTTAGGGACATGGGCCCTATCACAGCATTTTTTTTCTTTTTAATGAAAGGCTACTCCATGAAATTAACCTGTAGAAACATTCCAGCCAAGGCTTTGTCCCAGAGAAGCAGGAAAATAGAAGTGGGGGAGGATCTGAATAGAGGATACAGGTGGAGACAGCATAGATATGTAACCTCCCTGTATGTCCCTCCAGGCCAGAGTACCACCATTCAGCAACATGCCACACACAAGCCTCAGCTACAGGAAGACTGGCCCACACCCCCACTCCTTGTTCCCGAGGGGAATTCTCCAAATTGTCTCCCATCTACCTGCCTGAATCCTGACCAGTTGGGAGGATTCCCTCAGCCCTGATGGGCCACGAAGCCCATGCACACCACCACAGCCCACAGCCTTTTCTTGGCCTATATGTTCCTGTAACATTCATGGGCAAAAGGCCCAGGATGCTCTTATTTGAGAACACTTTATTTTGCTGATGCATCTGTAGTGAATCCACACACTTGGTTTATGATTGAAATCTTAAATGTAGCCTGATGGCTTTTTCTCCCCTGCTCACTTTCACTTAGAGGAATAATAACAGCTTGAGTAGATGATTGGCTAAAAAAGTGAAAAAACTGAAACAGATGAAATACATACTGAATGACTTTAAGACCTCTCTAAGGGCTGCAGGTATAACTCACTGACAGACCCCTCCCCTGGCATGCATGAGGTCCTGGCTCCTATTCCCAGCACTACAGAAATAAAAAAGAAATCCTCTCTGGACTCTGGAGTAATCATTCCTCTATCAACAGTGAGGCTACCTGTTTTGTGTTTGTACAAAGAAGGTTTGTGTGGTGTTATAAACTGCAACTCATTTGACACTTCTCTGATCCTACCTGATATAATTAATTAGCCTCTCACATTTTTTGTGAATTTTACTGCATTATGTATCTGTATAAAATATTATTTTGCTTGTTAGATTTGTCACTTTTTGAGCAAGTAAAAGCATGATGGCTGAAAGCTGGCAGGTAATTGATGAGAGTGAGCCTGAGAGAACAAAAAGGAAAAAGGTCAAGGCTGTACTTGCTGATGCACTGATCTAGAGACTGAAAGTCCTCCTGGTTCTGCCAACAAGCTGAAAAGGAAGGACACCCTTCAGACAGGTAGCAAGGGGCCAGGATGTTTCAGACAACAGGGAAGCTTCTGGAGCCTGGGGCCCCTACCAGATGCACTTGTTAGCTCAGGAAGTGAGGTGGTAGACCACCCATCCTATCACATGGTGACAAGCCAAGCAAAACAGAGATTATGAGACAGGCCAGGTTAGGCTTCAGGGCCTGTGTAGATGGGACAAGAGCCCAGGAAGAGGCAACACTGTACCCTATGACGGAGCATATTTCCTGCTTGGGAACCTGGAACCAGGATAACTTCACAGGTACCCAGACCAAAAAAAGTAAGGCTCAGTGCTTGGCTCTGGGAATCTCAGGTCCCAAAAGCTGTTCTATTGGGGATTCTGTGTATACAGCAATTGCCCACTAATATTCCATATAGGAACTCCCTGAAGGCCCTGCCCATGTAGGGCTTGGTAGGTACTAAGAGATGAAGTGAAAGAGGTTCGTGTTCTTCCACCCATCCATTTCCTTCTCTCCTTCCATTTTCTTTGTTGCAAATCCCATATCATCTTCTACCCTGTACCCAAGTTTGCTCCAGTGGGGATCTAAGAGAAAGTAAAATAACCCATTTCTAACCTACATGAACAGGAGGAAGAGCTCAAGAAGGAAACTATGGTGGGCCCAGTTGCCTGAACACCAGAATTGAGGCCATGGTGGAGGATAACCTGAGGCAGTCACTGGGGAACCCAGTGGTGCCACAGCTCTCAGCTTGGACTGCAGGCCACAATCAGTACATATCCCAGTTCTGCTACAGGCCACTTAACCTGTTAAGCTAGAAAACTGCTCTCTGAGCCTCAGACTCCAGGTGTGTAAAGTGGAAGAAAAAGGGAATGCCTGCTTTATAATTTGGGGGAAGATTAAAGATTAATTATTTCAAATAGTGTCTGGCACTCAGTATTTCATCTCTTCTTTCTTTTTTTTATTTTATTCCCAAGTAAATACATACAGATGTTGCATTTTCTGAGCTCTTTATTTTAATGTTCTAACTACATTCTCATTGTTAAAGGATGATTATTGAGCTCATTAATTTATTGGGGCTTCATGTGGCACAAAACCCAAGCAGACAAGGAGCCTGTCCCTGTCATATGGGGCTTGTGACATCTGATTCTGGGTGAAGACAGTTGAGCTGTGCCCCAGGACAGACCCTCTCAGGTCCTCATAGTAGTTGGCAGGGTCTTCTCTAAGTCACAGGGCTTCTCTTTCATTCAACACTGCAGAATCTAGTCTTCCTGCAGAACCACTCTGGATCCTCTGGCCAGCATCTCCCTCCCCCCCGCCATGCTCCTGGCTAACACTCCCTCAGTGTGTGTGTGTGTGTGTGTGTGTGTGTGTGTGTGTGAGTATTAGGTATTATATATAACAAATATATAATATTTTTGTCAATTAAACCTCCAAAAAGCTGGAGGAAAAAAATTAAAAATCTATCAGTAGGTTAACTAATCAATAAGAAATGAACTAATACCCCCACTTGTGTGTTCAAGAATTTATAACCAAATGACTTATGAAATTTTCTATATTTTCAAGATCTTCAATGTAATTTTCATACATGAATAATTGAATATTTACCATACTCCTGGCAAATGCACAGGGTGTAAAAGAAATTATTAAAATTGATCTTGATTTTCATCTTCAAGCATAGAATTTTTAATGCATTCATTTTAATAAATGGTAAAGCAAATGCAATTTGAAATATCAATCATGACCTCACATATTTATCTAAAATATAAATGTGAACCCATGACATTACTGTAGCACCAGGTCTAAAGGACCAGGCTCTCACTTGCAGTGGGATCACAGAATAGGCCAGGTTTGTCCCTCTCCAGCCCAAGCCATCCCGGGGGGTGATGTTGATGCTTTGGGATAGCAACACTTATCTTGGATGGACAAAGAATATTATCATAATTGGTTTAAAAATTAACTTCCCAGATGTAATGCAATAGAATTTTTTACCTAAGCCCATATCCTGCTGGCCAGAAACAAACAAACAAAAAATTAAAGCTGCTTGATAGCATTACAAAATATTTTCCTTTTGTCTTGTTCCAATCTCTTGTACTAGAAGGTGGCATGGTGAGGTCATCTGAGAAGCAGAAATGGGTATTAAGTAGCAATCTCTGTAAAGAGATGAGAGAACCAGAAGCCAGAAGTACACAGCATTGTTCCTTCTTTTATAACCTGATTTAAGCAATGGAATAGATTTCAAGAGTCACACAAAAAAAAGGAAACCAGTTCTGCCATCTGGGGTTCACTTCCTCATTAAAAATTAATGCACAGGAATGAAGAGACAAGCAGGATGGAGTCTTCTGGATCCTTCTGCTCACATATCTCTGGTTCTTCCCCTTATAATTCAGGGTCTTAATGAAATCTCTATACCTTTTTTTTTTTTTTTTTTCGGGGGAGAATTTAGCACTGATGGAAAAGGTCAGTGTGACATCTTCAAAAAATTTTCGCCCTCTACTTTTTATCCACTAATAGACACAGCTTGGATCTTTCCCTACGCTGGACCACCTGAATCATCTGACTTGGGACATGAGCCATCCAGAGGTCTAGAAAGGAAACACATATTCAAACTAAATCAATCCAACTTTAAGAAGGCCTTTAGTCAACCCCAATTTAAATAAGTGTTTAAATCATCAGGAGAGATTAAATAGACATTAAGGACCAGTGTAACTGGTTGCACTGCCCCCTGAGGACATGTTTCCACTGCTCCAGGTGTAGGATTCCTGTTTCAATAGCACCAAGTAGAAAGTATTTGGGAAGCACACCCCACAGATTTAGAGGGGACATGGGTCAGGGCCCTCAAGGGTTGAAGGCGGAGACAGATTCCAGACACACAGTCATCTGCTGAGGGGCAACAGGGCTGGGATGGCAATGACACTAGTGCTCCTGTGTTTCTGTATCTCTTCCTTCATATGCCCATTTAGCTGTCATGTTTTAACACACAATGGAATCTAATTTATGTTTCCTCTATGAAGAAGGAAGGCTTTCAACACCTAGTTATTCACAATACATTGGGTGCTCATGTTACTGCGACATATTTTTACACAAAGTAGTGTGTGTGTTGTATGAAGCAATTACTCTTTAAAGCAGACTGGGATCCAAGGCTCTTTTTTACTATTCACAAAACTATGCTCTGTGCCATGAACCAAGCAAATATTTCTACAGCAGGTTTGTGAATACAGGCTCACTCAAATGAAAGGTGTGGAATCTTTCCTGTTACATTCTGCAATGTTTTGTTCTTTCCCAGTATTTCCCTCAGCTGTGCAGTGGCTACTGCACATCAGACCTGTCACACACCTGTGCAGGGCACCTCATGTCTGAGGAAGGCAGGCTCTGTGATCCTGCTGAAATTGCCAGGAATTTTTGCGAGATCTGCTCTAAAGTAAGAGTTTTTAGAAGTCTATCCAGGTGACTCAAGAAGACACAAACTGTTATTGTCCTGAAGGGTATGTCTGCACTCTGCTGCACCCAGAGCCAAAGCTGAGCAATGCACCAGGAGGTATTCTGTATCAGAATACCCATCACAGGCTCAGACTCAGGCATGGTGAGTGGGCTGTGATCTCTAATTTCTGTGACATGATTATTTCCCTGTCTCCCAGAAAATATGAAATAGGTGAAAGGATTGTGATGATAGTAATGATTTGCTGTCATGGTTACTGCTGTTGCCTCCTCCATCACCACCATCTTCATCTCCATCACTCCAACATCATCACCATCATCACCTCCACAACGACGACTACCACTCCATCACCATCACTATTACCAACATCAACTATATCATTCCCACTGCCTCCACCTCCATCATCACCATCACCAGCTCCATCATTATCACCATCACTACCACTACCACCACCCCATTTCCATTACTGTCACTATCATCACCACCTCCTCAATACCAACACCACCTTCTGCTCCATCACCACCCAGGGGCTTCACCATCACCACCACTACCACCATCATTCTGTCACCTTCACTTGGCAAGTATCTTGAATGTGAAAGGCAGACGAGTCTCTTCATCTTTCTTCATCTCCATTAAAGCTATGTTTTTCTGTGGTGAAGTGTAATTATATATATATATATATATATATATATATATATATATATATATATATATATATATATATATATATATATAAAGTTTTTTATTGTCCATATCAGAACTTGAATCAAGTGTCTCTTTGATTAACCACTAAGCCATATCCCTGACCCTTTTAAATTTTTTTCTTTGTTTTGAGATATGGTCTTGCAAAGTTGCTTAGAGCCTACATCAAGAAGCCTGGCTTTAAACTTGCAATCTTCCTGCCTTAGCCTCCTGAGATTCTGGATTACAAGTGTGCACAACTGGGCTCAGCTTATATTCTGAAATTTTACTGCTGCTCTCCAGTTAACCAGTCCCAACCCTGGGAGACATCCTGGGCTACTTGTCTCCAGTTACTTCAGCCACCTACAGTCCTATTGCTATGTCAGATCTATGTCTTTCTCTCAATTCCCAGCCTATTTTCTTAGTTTGGGTCTCATGACATCTCTGCCAAAGCACGGGGGTATCTTTAGTAATGAGCTCACTGTGGGAAATAAAAGGTACATATGGATGAATTTGGTTCAAATGGCAGCTCTGATGCTGTGCTGTCTCATAACTTCCCTGAGCCCAGGTGCTTGTTCTGTGAAGCTTCACAGGGATGCCTAGGACAACCTCTTGTTCCTAGGATTCACTGAGGTAGTGGCATACCTGTGCTTAGTGCAAAAAGGTGCTCGACAGACAGAAAATTTTTTTTTCTATCAATGCACATTTGATAATTGGACTAGTTCTGTGGGGGGCCCCTGCCTCCTATCATTTATAGCCTTCAAATCCATTGCCACTCCACTATGAGAAAATGCTTCCCTGACACATATTTCATACTGTGGATCCAGCTCCTTCCAACCTCTGAAGTCCTGCCTCCCACCACTAACACTGGGCTACTTCTTCCTGCCATGTGGGGCAGTTTGTAGTTCTTCAAACTCCCCATAAATAATGATACTCATGTTCCATTATGGAGAGATTCAAACCCATCGAAATAGAGCTGGAGCCACATCCACATAATAAAGAGCCCACTGGGTGAAGAATATGGACCTTGAACTGAAGGGAGAGCCACTACCACAGCCCAGCTCTGCAGCTGACTCCCTTCCTAGTAAAGCTTCACACCAGTCCTTCTTACATGGGAAAAGCAGGGGAAGCTGCCTGCTTTCCTGAGCAGAGAGGGAGGTGGGCTGAGCAGTTGTGGGAAGAGAGAAACAGAAATCCTGCAAACATTCTCTGATTCATTCCTAGAGGATATAGTCCCAGAAAGAGCTGAAGATATGACAAAGAACACCACAAGGGGGAAGAAAAGTGACATGGAACCCAGGAGCATCCAAAAATGTGTCAAAAAGAAGAGAAGACACTAGAGTCCTTTGGGTATAGACAAAGGAGAGGGATGGCTGGGTCAGATGGTGGTTTCATTCCCAATTTTCTGAAAAATCTCCATACTGCTTTCCATACTGGCTGCACCAATTTGCAGTCCCACCAGCAGTGAATGAGTGTATCTTTTCCCCCACATCCCCACCAAAACTTATTGTTGTTTGTATGCATAATAGCTGCCATTCTTACCCGAGTATGAAATCTTAGAGTGGTTTAACTTGCATTTCTCTAATTGCTAGTAAGGATGAACATTTTTTTCACGTATTTTTTGATTGACATTCTGAGAAGTGTCTCTTTAGGTCCTTGGCCCATTTATTGATTGGGTTATTTGGGGATTTTCGGTGTTTAGATTTTGAGTTCTTTATATATCATTGTGATTAGTGCTCTATCTGATGTGTGAGGGGTAAACATTTGCTCCCAAGATATAAGCTCTCTATTCACCTCACAGATTGTCTGTTTTGCTGGGAAGAAACTTTTGTCCCTCTCCTCAGACTATGCCTGAATGACTTATAAATAGCATACTACAGGGACACAGCCACATTGATGTTTATAGCAGCACAACTTCCAATAAATTAACTGTGGAACCAGCCTAGATGCCCTTCAATAAATTAATGGATTTAAAAAAAATGTGGCATATATTCACAATGGAATATCACTCAGCAATAAAAGAGCATGTAAATGGATGGAGTTAGAGAAGATAATGTTAAGTGAAGTTAGACAATCCCATAAAACCAAATTACAAATGCTTTCTTTGATATAAGGAGGCTGATTCATAGTGGGATAGGGAAAGCATGGGAAGAATAGACAAACTATAGATACAGCAGAGGTGTTGAAGGAGAAGAAAGAGAATATGGGATAATTTATGATGGTGGAATGTGATGATAATTACTATCCAAAGGACATGCATGAAGACATGATTGGTAGAAATATACTGTGTATATTTCTACCAATTCATATATATTTATACTGTGCTCTATATATGTAATAAGAATTGCAATACATTCTGTTGTCATACATAAATAAAAAAATTACATAAAAAAGAAAATATGGAAATAATTTGTTACTTTTCCTATTGTACATATGTAATATAAATGTTGTATGTACAGTGCTATGAAACATCTTTCAAAAAATCTTGTTAATAAAGTTGTATGGAAAATTAAAAAAAAAAAAAAAAACACACACCAGAGTTCTGCTTACTGAACTCAGCCTACAGACATGCAGCCTGCTTGGGTTCAAACTCTTTTCTTGCATAGGTGCATAGGTTGACACAAACAAGGACAGGATGGGATCCATACTATGATGATCTGAAATCTAAAATGCTCTGAAAGCCAGAAATTTTTTAATGCTGTCATGACAACCTAAGCTGAAAATTCCACACTTGACCTCAGGTGATAGATTACAGCCCAAACACAAGCTGACTGAAAATATTGTGTCAAGCTACATTCATGCTATGTGATCCAACTGTGCATGAAACAGACAAACTACATGCTTAGACTTACATGTGTTGCATCATCTCTTATTATTATTTGCAAACATTCTAGAATCCAAAATCCAAAACACCTCTTATTTCAATCATTTTGGATAAGGGATACTCATATTGTCTGAAACATACAATCTAACATACCTGATCTGAAGAATACCATGGGGACTGCCCAGAGCATATTTCCACTAATTAAAAAACTCAGAAACAACTTCCTTGCTTTGGCAGTCACCATTCCTTCGGCTGGCCCACCTTCCCTTCCCCTTCCACATAGCTCCTTGCTCATCATCTGGAATGGACCTCATGTTCATCAGTGTTACTCTTGGCAACACCTCAGCTCCCAGACCCCTATTTCTCCCTCACTGGCAAAACCCCAGTCCAGCTGAGTCCCCCTCAGCACACAGATACACTGCCTGGCTCTTATGCAGGCCCCACCATGAGGCCCATGTGTGCTTCTGCAGTCTCATGATGGATGGATCCTAGACCAAGGCTCTCTTCTTCCCCTGAGGTAATTTCATGTCTAATAATAAAATTTAATAAGAAAATGACAGCAACCTGAAAAGAGGCAGGACCATGGGGTACCCAGACCTCTTAGAAATGAAAGTTTACATCTCCTGTGGTATGGCGCCCCATGGCCAAGGGTAGCTATGAGTTGTGAGATGAGGCAAGAATGGAGAGTGTAAGCACATGGCCACAGCCCCCAAACCAGCCACACAGTCCCTGCAGTAGGAAGGACATCTTCCTTGTCTACTGTGTGTGTGTACGCAGTATGAGTGCATGTGTCTGTGTGTGTATGAGTGTGTGTGTGTGTCTGCATGTGCACATGTGAACACATGTGTTTATGCATGTGGATAAGAAGATCGAGTGACAGAGCCATCAACAAACCTGTCATTTCAGCTATCAACTGCCATTCCTGCTTTCCTGCCCTCTTTAACCAAAACTACTCCCACAATTGCCACATTTGCTAAAAGAGCCCCCAACAAGCCCCCTCAATGTTTTACCCTCCTTGCTCCCACACTGCCATGAAGTTCACTTGAGACAGAGAGGGGTCTGGAAATCAGAGGCCCTCAGACCTTGGGCTCAGAGTCAGCTCACAATTCCACTGATGATTAGATTGCACCCAACTGGGAAATGAGCCATCAATCATAGGCTGTTTCTATGGCAACTGCTAACTAAAGGACTCAGAAACAATCAAGCATCAATTGGGGATTTCCCATAGCACCCAAGATGGCCTCTGTGATAACCATGTCTCCCACAGATGTATACACTGCCTGAGGAACTTCCAGGAGCACAAATGCTCTTGCTATCTGGAGCCCAGCTCCAAATAATTCATTGCATGAAGCATGAAGTTTGAGGATTTAAAAAGCAAATCAATTTCCTGCCAGTCCCAGTTGGATTGGGAAGCTGAATGTCATATATATAGTTGGTCTTCCTTCAGAAATGGAGGCAGAGGAACCGGCATAGAGTCCTCATCCATCTTCAAGATAACAGGCTTCTAAGTTCCTTTCTAAATTGAAGTCACTGGTGGAAATAGACAGTCAAATTCTGGGTGATGGCTTGTTGCCCAGAGATAAGGGGAATTCACCCTGAGAAGAAACCAGACTCAGGGATCATGGTTTGTGCCAATCCTCTGCAAGTCTGACACCTGAGAGCACAGAAGATGCAGAACATGTTCCAGGAGCTTCACTTTGAGCCACCACATGGGTGGTCTGCCACTTGAGCAGGGCTACCTAAAGAGCAGCACTGTCCCTGACCAGCAAGTCCTCAAGTCCTAGAAAAAACATTCTACAGTTGCAGACTCCCCTCAACACTGTACCAGCTTTTCTTGTACATCCCGGCCTATTTTGATTTATTTGTCACCATGCATACGAGGGAAATGGCAAGACACAGGGTACCTGGTTTTTGTTTCTGCTCAGAGCATATTTAATGGGCTGATGCTTCCCCTCTGCCTCAGCTAGACAGCATCTCCCTTGTGAACTAGAGAAAGGGTGTGCTTGCTGGGTCTAGGACTGGACAGTAGAGAACAGACCTCCTCCTGATCTCAGAGAAGTGAGCAGCTTGCAACCCCCTGCAGGAGTCCCCTTTCCTGGACATAGTCCCAAGAGGGAGCTCATGATCAGAGCTAGTTGCCCAAGCATGACCAGCAGGACTTTAAACAATTTTAGGGGATGAAGTACAGTACAAAAAGTTTCCACATTTTTCCAGGAAATGGCTTAGAGTAGGCAGAGAGGGACAGTGGGAAAGGACAGCCAGAGGTGGGGTGGGAGAAGGTCAGGCAACTTGTGGGTAATTTGTAGTATTTTTCCATTTGCTGAACAGTTTTGTAGATAGTCTATCTCATCTGAACAAGGTGGAAAAAGTCAGGAATGTGGTTTGGAAGCAGATAAGCCCAAATTGGGTCAGATGAAGCCTCTTGCTCTTAAGTGCATGCTGTGGAGATGAGTCAGTGTTGGGAAGCAGCCATAGAGTGTCACCATCCAGTGCTGTCAGAGTCGTTTCAGGCACTCATGAATGTCCATTTTACAGCTTACAAGGACTGACGTGTGCATAATCTCATAATAACATCACACAAAAGCCAGATAAACTTCTCACAACTTAAAAGACTGAGGCCCAAAGATGTTAACCAGTTTCTGACAATCCAAAAGCTCTGATTGCTGAGGCCTGCCAAGACTTCTCACTTTATTCCCAGGGAAGAGAATTTGAGGGCCAAAGAGGTGAGTCTAGAAGCAGAAGTGGGGGAAGCCAATCCCACTAAAAACAGGGAACAGAGGACACAGAGCCAGCAGGCCAGCACAGGTGCTTCTTGGGGACAAAAGTTCTCTTCTAGTGGCAGTGCTTTGTGCTCACATGGCAGCAGAGCACTTACCATCCAACACACCCCTGCCACCTTTCCTCTCTGGTGTTCAGAGCTGGCAGGAAACATTAGATGCATGACACTCTGTGCTCAGAGCTCCAGAGGTCATGGGGAGAGGAGTGAGACATCCAGAGTACAAGGGCCTTCAGCTTCCTCTCAGTGCCTCCTTGCACCACCTGTGTAAAGTCCACGGCTGCCTGTGCATGGGAACTTGGCAGTGAAGCAGGATGGTGGAGGGTAGAGAGAAGGAGGAGCCTCCCTCTGGGTGTCTCAGCTCAGAGAGGGTGCTGGGCTCCCTTATCCAGCCTTGGCCCCTTCATGCTCTCACAGGTGGGGTTTTGCATGGATGAGCCCTGCAGTGGTGGCACCAGGACATAAGATAACCCTAGCTCATTTCTGACACTAATGGACAGGAGCCTCCCTTCTTATAGTCAAAGAAAGCATAGTAAAGCTTGACCCAGAGCCATCTCAGGGCAGGCAGCATGGAAGAGATGGGTACCAATGTGGCTCAGAAAAACCAGCAGTCAATACAAAGTTCTCAGGCCCAACTAGGTCCTTTTCATCCCAGGAACACGAAGGTAACAACTTCAGAGAATCACAGCTGTGGGATTTGGAAAGGAAAAGTGGGAAAAGCACTGAGTAGAGCACATAGTGAGACAAATGTGCAGATCAGAGGCTGAATGGTCAGAAGCCACAGCCTAATGTGGTGTTTTTGAGCTGGAGGAGGACAGCAGGGACTTTGGATAGCACCCTGTGTACTTTTGTTTTGCATGAAGTTGCAGGATGTGACACATTCACACACCACTTGTGTGATGATAAAGTCAAGTGAAATGAGCAAATTCAAGTGAAGTCACTGTTGCACATGGAACTTTCTGGTGCTGAGCGACTCAGTGGTGGGTCAGGAATACTTCAGAGAAATCCTCTTCTCCAACATGTGCCAGATGGCTCACATGCCCTTCCTCTGGGCCACTGGCCAGAGATTCTCTCATAGCTGTGGCCCTCTCTGAGGAAGAGGTGGGCCTGTTTGCTGAACCAGGTCTGCCTGTGAGCAGGGCACAGCCCCAACCTGGGGATGCTGATGAAGGAGATTGCAGAGGGAGGCAATGCTGGCCTTCTCCTGTGCTGAGTGCTAGAGGCACAACCACAGCAGTCCACTTCTGTTTGACAGTGTATTGCCAAACCTGTGGAACTAAGAGTCTCTTCATAATGCACCCGCTGCTTCTGTCTAGGCTCTTTATACAAGACTTTATAGCACTCCATCTTTCCACATAATTAAAAATACATACGATCTACAAATGAAGGCCATCCTTCAAAAGGAGTTTGCTTCCACAGGCCTGTGTGCCAAGGCCGGGCATCTTGTGCACAGCTTTTCCACTCTGGCCATCAGATCCCCTCTGGTAAGTTGTGTCTCCCTTTCTTTTGTGTTCTGCACTCCACCACTTTTCTCCTGCTGTCTACTTCATGGGTGACACAGGTACTCAGTGATTGATGTCTGGGAGTTTAGAGCCCTGGACCACCCTTTCCAAGGACAAATTACCTAATACACTTCCCAGAACCCACAAATGACCCCTTCCTGTGTCTTCATGACAAGCCTGACTGCCCCAGATCACACCTGATCCCCTCTATGCAGCTCTGCCTATCTCCTCTGCTCTCCATGCCCACCCTCTCCACCCTCTTATTGTTGGGATGGCCAATCGAAGGGATTTCTCCCTGCCCCCATCACCTGGGATCTCTCTCCAAATCCCTTCTCCAAGCTGCTCACCTTCTCACCCTCGCCAGGGCCCACATACACCCTCTCTGTGCCAGCCACAAGGTCCACATGAACAGTCACTACTCGTCCTCTGTAGTTCCTCGTGGGATGTGGGGGTCCCTAATGAGCACAGGATGATACTCTGCTACGTTAACTCACAGCATACAGTGCACAGCAGTGCAAAATATATCAGAGAAACAAAACTGGAAAAAAACTTTTAATTTGGGGCTCTATCAAACTCTATTAAGCAATACATTACAATAGGGTTTTTTAAGTTGATTTTTGAAAACAAATGACAGTGGAATGCATTACAATTCTTATTACACATATATACCACAATTTTTCAGGTCTTTAGTTGTATATAAAGTTGACACCAATTTGTGTCTTCATACATGTACTTTGGATAATGATGTCCATCACATTCCACCATCCTTACAAACCCCTTTCCCCCTTCCTTTCTCTCCTACCACTCTGCCCTATCTAGAGTTTCTCTATTCCTCTCATGCACTCCCTCCTACCCCACTATACCTCAGCCCCCTTATATCAGAGAAAACATTCAGCATTTGGGTTTTGGGGATGGCTAACTTCACATAACATTACCTTCTCTAATACCATCCATTTACCTGCAAATTCTATGATTTTATTCTTTTATTGCTGCATAATATTCCATTGTGTATATATGCTATATTTTTAAAAATCCATTCAACTACTGTAGGGCATCTAGGTTGGTTCCACAGTTTAGCTATTGTGAATAGTGCTGCTATAAACATTGATGTGTCTGTGTCCCTGTAGTATGCTGTTTAAGTTTTTTAGGTACAGTCCAAGGAGAGGGCTAGTTGGCTCAAATGGTGGATCCATTCCCAGTTTTCCAAGGAATTTCCATACTGCTTTCCATATTGGCTGCACCAATTTAACAGTCCCACCAGCAATGTATGTGTGTAATTTTTCCCCACATCCTTGCCAAACTTAATGTTGTTTGTCTTCATAATAAATGCCATTCTGACTGGAGTGAGATGATATCTTAAGAGTACTTTTGATTTGCATTTCTCTGATTGCTACAGATGATGAGCATTTTTTCATTTATTTGTTGATTGATTGTATATCCTCTTCTGAGAAGTGTCTGTTCAGGTCCTTGGCCCATTTATTGATTGGGTTATTTGTGTGTGTGTGTGTGTGTGTTTAGCTTTTTGAGTTCTTTATATACCCTAGAGATTATTGCTATATCTGATGTGTGAGGGGTAAAAATTTGCTCCCAGGATGTGAGCTCTCTATTCACCTCACAGAGAGTTTCTTTTTCTGAGGAAAAAAAAAAAATCTTTCTATGATGAAATCAGGGACTACTTTTTCCCTCTACTAGATGTTTCTGCTTTAAGTCTTAGGTCATTGATCCACTTTGAGTTTTGTGCATGGTGAGAGATATTGAAGGCATTGACAAATTTATTATGTCATATGATTTGCTCAGATTGAATCAGGGAGATATACACAATTTAAACAGACCAATATCAAGTGATAAAATAGAAGATGCCATCAGAAGTCTAACAACTAAGAAAAGCCCAGGACTGGGTGAATACACAAGCGAGTTATACAAGACCTTTAAAGAAGAGCTAATACCAATACTCTTCAATCTATTTCAGGAAATAGAAAAAGAGACAGCACTTCCAAACTCATTCTATGAGGCCAATATCACCCTGATCCCACAACCAGATAAAGACACATAAAAGAAAGAAAATTTCAGACCAATATCTCTAATAAAATGCAAAAATTCTCAACAAAATCCTGGCAAATCAAATACAAAAACATATCTGAAAAATCATGCACCATGATCAAGTGGTATTCATCCCAGGGATGCAAGGTTGGTTCAACATATGGAAATCAATAAATGTAATTCATCACATCAATAGGCTCAAAGATAAGAATCATATGATCACTTCAATATATGCAGAAAAAGCATTTGATAAAATGCTGCACACTTTCAAGTTCAAAACACTATAAAAACTAGGGATAAAAGGAACATATATTAACATAATAAAAGCTATCTATGCTAAGCCTCAGGCCAATATAATTCTAAATGGAGAAAAATTAAAGGTGTTCCCTCTAAAAACTGGAACAAGACAGGGATGCCCTCTTTCACCACTTCTATTTAACATAGTTATTGAAACAATGGCCAAAGCAATTAGATGAAAGAAATTAAAGGGATATGTATAGGAAAAGAAGAACGTAAATTATCACTAGAATAGTTTGTGAAGAACCTTAAAAGAAACCCAGTCACTGATGCAGAACTGCTTACTGAGCACCTTCTGTGTACAAGTCCAAAAGTAAAGAAGAGATCCAGGACTGGTGTCCATGGAGCCTATGTTCTACCAGGGGGAATAATGATAACACAAACACATAGATGCACAAAAATATGTCAAAACAGGGAGGCAAAGGTGGGAGAAGGGATGGGGGTGTTCTGGGAAGGTCAGGAAGGCAAGACAGAGAATGGAGAAAGGCTCCTGTCAGGGCCAGTTGCAGTCTGAGCAGAAAGCCATGTGTGTACCAGGCCTTGAGATAGGTGCCTGGGCCCCAATGAAGCTCACTGTGACAGTGAGCCTAAGAGAACAGAGGGAAGCCAGACCTCAGGGACCTCAGAGGAACTGCAGATGTGCTTCTGTGTGGACTAAGGGGCCATTCAGAGGCTCCTAACAGAAAAGCAATACAGTTCCTTTCATATGTTGAAAAGCTCTTCAGAGCCACTCTGATGCATAATGAAGAAAGAGTAAGTGGTAAACCTGGGCTGGAACGAAGTGTCCCAGGAATGTCTGGTGTGGTCCTGGTGAGTTCACTCAAAATCTTGAGCCCTTGGAGGGACAGTTAGCTATGGTGACCTGAGGCCCCCTCTCAGTAAGAAGGTACCATCCAGGATGGTTGATCATCAATTGAGACCTACTGTGACCTTGGGAACCAGTATGTGGAGCACTCAATAACCCACAAGCACACCCAAAAGTCAAAGGTTTGTCATTGTCACCAGCAACTGGGCTGGCAATGGGCATGGCAGCTTTCTGAAAGCCCTAGAGATGGGAAAAAACCCTCCGTTTATATGGCTGATGTTAGGTGGCAATCCTGCCCACCCCCATATGTAGGCAGCAGCTCCACTCCTATAGTGCTGGAGTGATATTGGGGCCAGAAAGGCAGGCAGAGAAGGAGAGGAACATCTTCCTATTCACACTTGTGTCAAGCCCCTCCCTGCCAACTTCAAAGAGGTCAAGTCATGTTCACAGAGCATTCTCATGAAGTTCCCAAAGGCCCGTGCACATGATGTGATCAGAGGGTCAATTTATCACACCAAGGGAAGACTGAATAGCAGTGGCCAACAAAAGTCTGTCCCCCATTCCAACAATGGAGTGGCAACAGGTCAGAAGTTCAAGCTGCAGGAGGGGCCTGCTGGTGAACATGGCTGAGGCCTTATGGTCAGCTCTGCATACTCTGCCATTTCTCTCCCTCTCCAGGTAGACTCATCTGAATTGTCTTCCATACCTTGGCTATCATCACACTGGGAAAGTTTCCAATGGCAATTGCTAACCATCTCTTATCTGAGATAAGTGTATGCCACCAAACAAATCTTTTATCACCCATAAAAACCTTCCCACCAAGACATCCCATCAATTGGCAGTGCTTAGCTATTAATAATGTGAATCCATGTTCATGTTGTATTACACAAGGGGTTTTGTAGGACTAAATGCATATAAATTTCCCCTTTCTTCAGACCCACACATCTCTGTTTTCAATATTAGCATTCTGTCCATCAAGGAAAGAATAGATTTTTTTTTTTTCTGAACATATACAGATGTGTTCAACCAGCCCAAACACAGCTGGTCTCTGCTTTAGAATGCATGAATAACCCCAGGTGTCTGTGTAGGAAGGCCCAAATTCCTGGGCAAGATGCTCAGAGCCCTCCTAATCTCACCCAAGTGTTCACCCTGATTAATTTCTCCCATTCACCAGGAGACACTGCATGCTGAACTAAAAGAGCAGCCTTCTGCTCTCAGAACACAGCACATCTGATGAGGGGTGTCATTCAGTATTAGGGAGGGATACAGAAGAGAGTGGGCAGCCAGGTCCCAACATGCCCAAATCAAATGGGAAAAAAAATGCATTCACTCACCCATTCACTCACCTTCTCATAATTTTACCAGGCACCCTGCTAGGATGATCTGGAAGGTCTGAGCAAAATCCACCATGATGCCAGCTGATCTCAACAATCCTACACTATGTGGTTAAAATGTGCTAAATTGCTGCTGCTTGAATATTTTCTACAGGAATATCTCATGGACAATGGAGAACTCCCCTCCCATGGGCTTTCAGGGAAGCTAACAGAGCCTCCTGACCAGTCTGGGCAAAGCACTCTGAGCACAGAAGTTCTCCATGACACAGCCAGAAGCCCAGGGCTACTGGTGTTCCACACACTGCTTTCTGGGGATCCTGCAGTACGCAATTTTGGCTGATTTCCACTCTTCTGGACACTCTAGTCCTTCTCATGGATGAGAACCCCAAGGGCTGCTACAGCACACACCTGTGAGCTGCTGCAATCTCAGAGGGCTCTGATGTATTCAGCCATGCTAAGAGACACAGAGATCTTTGTGGAAATCCATCTCCCACTCCACCTCTTTGCTACTCTAGAAACACAATAGCTGGTTTTGTTCTTAAGTAGAACAGAATCAAAGGAGCTGACCATCTTGAATGAGTCTGGAAGCTAGGGATGCACTCAGCCATCAGGATCTTTGCTAATTTTCTTGCTATAAATAAACAGTAATGTTCTCTAAAAGCCTTTAAATGCACATAATTTCTTTTTTATTGGTTGTTCAAAACATTACAAAGCTCTTGACATATCATATTTCATACATTTGATTCAAGTGGGTTATGATCTCCCATTTTTACCCCGTATGCAGATTGCAGAATCACATCGGTTACACATCCAGGTTTTTACATACTGCCATACTAGTATCTATTGTATTCTGCTGCCTTTCCCATCCTCTACCATTCCCCCTCCCTCCCCTCCCCTCCCCTCCCATTGTCTCTCACTACCCCCCTCCCCTCCCCTCCCATCTTCTCTCGCTACCCCCATCTACTGTAATTCATTTCTCTCTCTTGTTTTTATTCTTTTCCCCTCAATTCCTCTTATATGTAATTTTGTATAATGATGAGGGTCTTCTTCCATTTCTATGCAATTTCCCTTCTCTCTCCCTTTCCCTCCCATCTCTCATCTCTGTTTAATGGTAATCATCTTCTCATGCTCTTCCTCCCTGCTCTGTTCTGAGCTGCCCTCCTTATATCAAAGAAGACATTTGACATTTGTTTTTTAGGGATTGGCTAGCTTTACTTAGCATAATCTGCTCTAATGCCATCCATTTCCCTGCAAATGCCATGATTTTTTCATTTTTTTAGTGCTGAGTAATACTCCATTGTGTATAAATGCCAGATTTTTTTAATCCATTCATCTATTGAAGGGCATCTAAGTTGGTTCCACAGTCCAGCTATTGTGAATTGTGCTGCTATGAACATCGATGTAGCTGTATCCCTATAGTACACTCTTTTAAGGTCTTTGGGGAATAGTCAGAGAAAGGAAATAGCTGGGTCAAATGATGGGTCCATTCACAGCTTTCCAAGAATCTCCAAACTGCTTTCCAAATTGGCCACACCAATTTGCAGTCCCTCCAGCAATGTACAAGGGTACCTTTTTCCACACATCCTCGCCAGCACTTTTTGTTTGACTTCATAATGGCTGCCATTCTTACTGGAGTGAGATGGTATCTTAGGGTGGTTTTAATTTGCATTGCTCTGACTACTAGAGATGGTGAGTATTTTTTCATGTACTTGTTCATTGATTGTATGTCCTCCTCTGAGAAGTGTCTGTTTAGGTCCTTGGCCCATTTGTTGATTGGGTTATTTGTTTTCTTACTGTTTAATTTTTTTGAGTTCTTTGTACACTCCAGATATTAGGGCTCTATCTGAAGTGTGAGGAGTGAAAGTTTGTTCCCAGGATGTAGTCTCCCTATTTACCTCTCTTATAGTTTCTCTTGCTGAGAAAAAAACTTTTTAGTTTGAGTGAGTCCCATTTTTTGATTCCTGTTTTTAACTCTTGTGCTATCGGTGTACTATTAAGGAATTTGGAGCCTGACCCCACAATATGTAGATTAGAGCCAACATTTTCTTCTATCAGACGCTGAGTCTCCATTTTGATATTAAGCTCCTTGATTCATTTTGAGTGAACTTTTGTGCATGGTGAGAGAAAGGGATTCAGATTAATTTTGTTGCATATGTATTTCCAGTTCTCCCAGCACCATTTGTGGAAGATCCTATCTTTTCTCCATCGCATGCTTTTAGCACCTTTGTCAAATATAAGATAGTTGAACTTTTGTGGATTGGTCTCTGTGTCCTCTATTCTGTACCATTGGTCCACCCGCCTGTTTTGGTACCAACACTATGCTGTTTATGTTAGTATTGCTCTGTAGTATAGTTTGAAGTCTGGTATCGCTATACCGCCTGTTTCACTCTTCATGCTTAGAATTGCTTTTGCTATTCTGGGTTTTTTATTTTTCCAGATGAATTTCATGATTGCTTTATCTCATTTCTACAAGAAATACCATTGGGATTTTGATTGGCATTGCATTTAACCTATGGAGAACTTTTGGTAATATCGTCATTTTGATGATGTTAGTTCTGCCTATCCATGAACAGGGTATATTTTTCCATCTTCAAAGATCTTCTTCTACTTCTCTTTTTAGGGTTCTGTAGTTTTCATTGTATAAATCTTTCACCTCTTTTGTTAGGTTGATTCCCAAGTATTTCATTTTATTTTTTGAGGATATTGTGAATGGGGTGGTTGTCCTCATTTCCATTTCAGAAGATTTGTCGCTGATATACAGGAATGCCTTTGATTTATGCATGTTGATTTTATATCCTGCCACTTTGCTGAATTCATTTATTAGCTCTAGTAGTTTCTTTGTAGATCCTTTTGGGTCTTCTAGGTGTAGGATCATGTCATTTGCAAATAGTGCTAATTTAAGTTCTTCTTTCCCTATCTTTATGCCTTTATTTTCTTTCGTCTGTCTAATTGCTCTGGCCAGTATTTTGAGAACTATGTTGAACAGAATTGTTGAGAGAGGGCATCTGTGTCTTGTTCCAGATTTTAGAGGGAATGTCTTCAATTTTTCTCCATTTAGAAAGATGCTAGCCTGAGGCTTAGCATAGATAGCTTTTACAATGTTGAGGTAAGTTCTTGTTATCCCTAGTTTTTCTAGTGTTTTGAACATAAAGGGATGCTGTACTTTGTCAAATTCTTTTTCTGCATCAATCAAGATGATCATATGGTTCTTATATTTAAGTCTTTTTATGTGGTGAATAATATTTATTGATTTCCATATATTGAACCATCCTTGCACCCCAGGGATGAATCCTACTTGATCATGGTGCACAATTTTTTTGATATGTTTTTGTATCTGATTCGCCAGAATTTTATTGAGGATTTTTGCATCTAGGTTCATTAGAGATATTGGTCTGTAGTTTTCTTTCTTTGAAGGGTCTTTGTCTGGTTTCAGGGTGATGTTGGCCTCATATAATGAATTTGGAAGAGCTCCCTCTTTTTCTATTTCCTGAAATAATTTGAAAAGTATTGGTATTAATTCTTCTTTAAAGGTTTTGTAAGACTCCGCTGTATACCCATCCGGTCCTGGTAGTCTTTTGATGGCTTCTTCTATTTCCTTTATTGATATTGGTCTGTTTAAATTGTGTGTATCCTCCTGACTCAGTCTGGGCAAATCATATGACTTAAGAAATTTATCGATGTCTTCACTATATTCTATTTTTTGTAGAATATATGGTTTCAAAATAATTTCTAATTATCTTCTCTATTTCTGTAGTGTCTGTTGTGATATTGCCTTTTTCATCCCGTATGTTAGTAATTTAAGTTCTCTCTCTTCTTCTCTTCATTAGCATGGCTAAGGGTCTGTTGATCTTATTTATTTTTTCAAAGAACTAACTTTTAGTTTTATCAATTTTTTCAATAGTTTCTTTTGTTTCAATTTCGTTGATTTCTACTCTGATTTTAATTATTTCTTGCCTTCTGCTACAATTGCTTTTGTGTTGCTCTTCCTTTTCTAGGGTTTTGAGATGAAGTGTGAGCTCATTTATTTTTTTTTTTTTTCTTTTTTTGAGGAATGACCTCCAGGCAATGAATTTCCCTCTTAAAACTGCTTTCATTGTGCCCCATCGATTGTGATATGTTGTGTCTGTATAGTCATTTATCTCTAAGTTTTTTTGATTTTTTCCTTTATGTCTTCTATAACCCAATGATCATACAGTAACGTATTGTTCATTTTCCAAGTAATGTAGGATTTTTCCTTCCTTCTTTTGTCATTGATTTCCAGTTTCATTCCATTATGATCAGATAAGATGCATGGTATTATCTCCATACCTTTATATTTACTAAGGTTTGGCCGGTGTCATAATATATGGTCTATTTTTGAGAAGGATCAATGAGCTGCTGAGAAAAAAAGTATAGCCACTTGATGATTGTTGATATATTCTATATATGTCGGTTAAGTCTAGGTTATTAATTGTTTTATTGAGTTCTATAGTTTCATTTTCAACTTTCGTTTGGAGGATCTATCCAATGGTGAGAGAGGTGTGTTGAAGTCACTCATAATTATTGTGTTGTGGTCTATTTGATTCTTGAACTTTAGGAGAGTTTGTTTTATGAACATTGCAGCACCATTGTTTGGTGCCTAAATATTGATAATTGTTATGTATTGTTGGTGAATGATTCCTTTTAACAGTATATAATATCCTTTCTTATCCATTTTGATTAACTTAGTCTTGAAGTCGATTTTATTCGATATGAGGATGGCCACCCCTGCTTGCTTCCAAGGACCGTGTGCGTGGTATGATTTTTCCCAACCTTTCACCTTCAGCCTGTGTATGTCTTTTCCAATCAGATGTGTCTCCTGAAGGCAGCATACTGTTGGATATATATTTTTTAATCCAGGTTACCAGCTTATGTTGCTTTATTGGTGAGTTTAAGCCATTAATGTTTAGAGTTGCTATTTAAATATAGTTTGTACTTCCAGTCATGTTTGATTACTTATCTTTTTTTTATTTTTATTTTTATTTTTTTTTCATTTTTACTTTTTTTAGTTTGGTTTGTTTCTCCATGATTAGCTTTTTTCTTGTTTCTTTTTTTTTTCCTCCACTCTCACTTTACTGAGGTACTTCCCACTGTTGATTTTGGTTGTTGTTTTTCATTTTTTCCTTGTGTAGTGTTTTGCTCAAGATGCTTTGCAATGTTGGTTTTCTGGCTGCAAATTCTTTTAACTTTTGTTTATCATGAAAGATTTCTATTTTGTTGTCGTATCTGAAGCTTAATTTTGCCAGATAAAAAATTCTTGGTTGGCATCCATTGTCTTTCAGTGTTTGAAATATGTTGTTCCAGGAACTTTTCGCTTTCAGCATCTGCGATGAAAACTTAGACATTAATCTTATTGGTTTCCCCCTGAATGTAATCTGCCTCCTTTCTCTTGTAGCTTTTAATATTCTCTCTTTGTTCTGTATATTGGATAACTTCATAATAATGTGTCTTGGAGTTGGTCTACTGTGATTTTGTATGCTCGGTGTCCTGCAAGCATCTAGAATTTGTACATCTGTTTCCTTTTTTATATCTGGAAAGTTTTCCAAAATTCTTTCATTCAATAGATTGCTCATCCCCTTGGTTTGGACCTTTATACCTTCCTCTATCCTAATGACTCTTCAGTTTGTTTTTTTTATGTTATCCCATATCTCTTGGATGTTTTTCTCGTGGTTTCTTACCAGCCTTTCTGAGTTGGCTAGACTCTTTTCAAGATGATATTTTTTGTCTTCATTGTCTGACTTCTGACTTCTACTTGCTCCACACTGCTAGTGATACTCTAGTTTGAGTTTTTAATTTGGTTTATAGTTTCCTTCATTTCTAGGATTATTGTTTGATTTTTTTTTATAATCTCTATCTCCTGGTAAAGTTGCTTATTTGCTTCTTGAATCTGTTTATGTAATTAATTTTCAATGTGTTCTTTCATTGTTTGAATTTGCTGTCTCATGTCCTCTTTAAGATTTCATTCCATCTGTCTAAGGTATTCCTTGAGTTCTTTATTTGACCATTTTTCTGATGCCTCTAGGTTCTCCTGTAGATTTAGGCTGTCCTGCATTGTTTGTACTTATTTTCTTCCTTGCTTTTTCATGATGCTCATGTTAATTCCGGATCTGTTTGACTGCTGAGTTACTGTTTACTCCTATAAATTTATTTTGGTTTTGTGTATCTCCGTGGTCTCTCCTTTGTGATGGGAGAATATGAATAGAGATGATGAATTTTATTGCACTTTAAAGCAAATTAATCCATTTCATAAAATGCATATGAATTCTGATGGCATATTGCAATCTGCGGTTTGGTCTTGGGACTTATGTTTAGGTCGAGTGATGTGATGGTATAGAGGTTGGTATATCTTTGCAACCTTGGAAGATTGCTCTACTGATGAGGGATATTAACAGGAGAATGGTCCAGAGTATTTGGGAGTAGCTAGGGAATTGGTAGCACTATATAACACCTTGGAACATTTACCTATACACATTTAGTAAATTACACATAAACAGCATCCTAATACTTGGGAGGAAAGTTATTAGAAGGGGAGGAAAGAAGTCACTAAAGAGAATTTGAGTAAATAGGTAGAATTCAAGAAAAGGGGAATAAGGAAATTGAAAAGACAAGAAACAAAAAACAAAAATAATGCAGTTTTAAGGTTCGATTAACTTCTCTTCCAGTAGGTGGAACTATGCCCACTGGGCCAAGCTTCTCCTCTCGATATGCAGGAACCAATCCCTGTGAGGCGGCTCCTCCTCTCCCACTGGGGGGCTCTCCAATCCTGGGTGCCTAGGGCCTTTCCTGATCTCCAGCCACTTCCCCACTTTTCCTCTAGCCAGGCCCCGCTCACTGGTGGCATTCACCACAAAACTGGCTACATGCTGGGTCTGCTGCTCCTGGGAGCCCTATTTTCTTAAATGACTGGGCACAATCTTTCTGTTTGCCATTCCCCCAGACCCCAAGGTTGTGGAGCACCAGGCTTGGAACCATCAGATTATTTTGTCTGCTTCCCTCTGGTAGCCACACCCCCGGGAGCTGGCACAAGAGACCTTGGTTGTCAGCACTGGTGGGAGCAGTAGCCGGGGGTCAGGCGCTGCTCCTGACTCCTTTGTTATGACAATTGCGCTCACGGGAGAGCTGGGGGTGTCCCTTGAGATTTCCCCGCTGTGTGGAGATGATGGGCCCAGGCGTCACACACCTGCAGTTGCCAGTTTCGATGAAGCTGTCCCCTCCACGGATTTCTGGTGATGTCAGTTCTTTGCCATGATGGCGTCCAATGCAAAGGGCGGCCGTTCGTTCTCTTTGCCTGGGTGTCAAATGTGAAGGGTGGGTCCAGTCCGACTCTCCCAGGTCCCACCTCAATTTTGGGCCTGCTGCCTATGGAGGCTCGGTTGGCATCACCTCAAAAGTTTCACAGAGGGATCGAAGAGTTGTTTATCTATTCTGCTGGAGCATCTGTAGTGCTGAGTCATGGCGGTTTGGTGCCGAGACGCAGAAAATCAACCAGAGACTGCGTGAGGCATCCTGAATTCACCCGCTCCAAGCTCATTGTTGGCTCTGAGGGGCACAAACTGCTCGCCTTAGGTCCACTTCAGCCCAACATTGCCAAGTGTTCCTGAGCAAACATCATTCAGCTGGTTTAAGACTCCCTTTGCACGCACAGCTAAAGAAGTCACAGAATTGATCTCTCAGCGCCTGCCCCCATGTTTCCATAATTTCTTTAAAATAATTCATTTTATATAAAATGTAAACAATAAAATTTCTTTTTACACACACACACACTTCTTAATGCCAGGTACCTTGGAATGTAAAAGTCAGTTGGTTCCAATCTTGAAAAACATGTTGTTTTCCACTTTGCAGTCTGAGCTTTTGGAATGTGCTGTTGCACTTAGGATTTTGTGTCTCATGTCCATTTGGCAACCTGCAAACAGTTAAAGGGGATCCATGGGTTGTCCCAGCCATGCAGCTGCATATAGAATCTCCAAGACAAAATCTGTTTGTGAATGACATGCTCTGCCACACTTTTTAAAAGATGCTATTCCTCATCTCCAACTATGACCACCATCTAGAGGGACATTTCGTTAGCATTATGGTCACTTATTTTTAGTTATTTGTACTGGATCTCACCTTCTGCCTGCCTCTCAAAATGGTAAATTGGAGGCCCACTCAGAATACTGGCTATTCTGATGATAAGAAAGTAGTGCTCAGAACAGAGATCAACTCAAGTGGATATTCTAGAAAGAGGCCGAAAGCTTATTTACCCTTTCATAAGAAATGATTGGAAATCTGTGGGTCATCCTGCCCATATGCATTCTGAACAAAGAGAGTGACAGAAAGCATATGGATGTTACGGGAGCCCTCAGCATACAGTTCTGTGTTGGAGAATATGTGCAAGACATGTGGGTGCAGAAGCATGAGTTGGTCCCACAGGAAGCCTGCCAGGAAGGATGTGAATAAACATCATAAGAGCACACACCAAAGCTAAACCCAAACCGCCAACTTGAAGAAACTAAGAAGTACAAAGTGGAATGGGTAATAAGAATATGAACAAGGAGACAGCCACACAGGATCCATAGGTCTGAGCTGCCCTATCCAAGACTGCTCTGGGAATTGTCAACTCTGATTTGCTTAAACTCAGGCTCCAAGGAACTGCTGGTTTGGGTGTTGCTTTGTTGGAAAGATTTCTATGTTCTCTGCTCAACATGACCATTAGCATCTCTTTGCCCAGAACTAAAGGAGAAAAGTAAAGAGGAGCAGAGAGGGGAGAGACTTCTTCCTCTCTTCCTGCCTACTCATGACCTGAATGAAGATAGGATGTGTAGGTCTTCTTTCAGGGTTGGATTGCTTGGGGTTAAAAGAGACCCACTGGGTGTGGTGACCTCTGTCAATTGCCACTGAAGCCCATGTCTCAGCAGGATGCCCATTACCTCAGATTTCCACACACCTCTCTCATCAAGGGTGAGGCCATGCCTGGCTCTTAGAACAGAGTAGAGCACCACCAGCAAGCTGGCACTCTGCACCTTGCTGCCCACACTTGGCTGAGGTTTTTTGAGATACATATCCCGGGTTTAGCCTGAGGCAGGCAGTGAATGGAAATCTCAGAATCATACCATGCATGAAGCAGTGGAATTTGAAGGAATTCACAGAAAGAGCCACTTGACAAACTTCTCCCAGAAGTTGTCTTCTTTCCAAGAAGAAACCAAGAAGAGAATAAGAAGTACAGAAAAGTGAACTCCAGTTTGCCAAATTCTGCAAGATCATTTTGGGAGTGAGACATGAGTTATGTTGTGAATCTGATTTGTACATTAATATTGAAACAGACGCTTCTATGGACTCTTCAAAAAAACAGGGAGCATTTGCAAAGAAGGTGCCAAATTGTGACCCTGCATGGGGCTGGTCCTGGATGCTGTGGAAACTTTCATGGTATTTTACAGAGAACAGACAGAAGGACAGAAACTGGAAAAAAGTCCAAGAAGTGGCAGTGCACTGACTGGAAGAGTAGGTACTGCAGCTGAGGGGGCCTCCATGGTTATGCTGGAAAGATGTCAGCCACTGACAATGAGCCTACAGCCCGCTCCAACCCCTTCTCTCAGGACCTGGTTTTGAACAGAGGACACCAGCAGCCCATATATTATATCCCCCACCAAAACACTGTTTTGCAATGATAAGTTTCTCTGGAATAACCACAAACTTCCAGTTGCCTGAAGATTAACCTACTGTGGTGAATTGCCCAGGAATCTACATTCTTCTTGTAACAGGGTATCAGATTTATGGCTATGGGGGCTTGGCATCCCAACCAGCCATGTTGTATAGTTGGCTATCTAGCCCATGTCATGCCATTTGTAAACTGGTTACATCCTGTAAAATTTTGGTGAAGGCATGAGTTCCTGCTGGGTTTAAGTGCTTTGGGGGGAAAGTCTGGTGGCAAGGTGCTGAATATTTTGGTGGGAAACAAGAGACTGAGGGAGAGCGTGAAGCTAGAAGGCAGTTACTGAATGTATGACACAGAAATGGGAAGGAAAGGAAATTCACAAGAGGTTGCCAAGTAAGATAAGAACTGCAAAATTGAATAATTGTAGGAGAGGGGGATACCAGGGAGGTCTGACTCTGAAGGTGTTTTCCCTTTTTGAAAGTTTTTACAGTGATAAAGTTCATCATCCTAAAGTAAACAAGTAAGCAGTTTGTAGTATGGTCCTGGCCTCTGGGCAACCATCACCATGTCATATTTGAAATACTTCCACCACCGCTGAAAGAAGACCTGCACCTTCTGTAGTCACTCCCAGCACCCCCACCCTCATCTCCCAATTGATCCCCTACTTTCTCTCTGCATGAATTTACTGGTTCTTGACATTTCCAATAGAGGGATCACACCTATCCTTTGATGAAAGTGTCTTTCTTTAGCTCAAGGTGTGGAGGAGCCCTGTGGGGCACATATTACAACTGTCTTCCTCTTAAACTGGAATAATCCATATTCTACCTCCATGTTTCTCTCTGTTGTTCTCTCCACTCTTTATTTGGGTCTTTCTGCTTCTTAGGCTTTGTGGACAACTGATATGGCTCCCTGCAACTGCATACTGGCCTACTGGTCCCTGTAGGGAAGCAAAGTGGCAGCAAAGCAGTGTAACAAGAAGTGGTGGCCCCAGTGGGTTCCAGGCAGTGAGAAGGACCTACAGCCATGTGAGCCCACCATGAAGGCACTGTTAAAAATCACCCAGGCCAGTAAAGGCATGCCTACCTGTCATCCTTGGGTGGCCAGGTCTGGGCCCAGTACTGAGGCCTGGTGCAGAAGCTTGCTCCCTGCAGCGCTGCAGTCCAATCCCAGCACCTAAATCTTCCCCTTCTGACCTGCCCTGAAGAAATGGAAGTTGCCAGAGCTGACCAACAGCATTAATGCCTTTACAAGCTCTCATTAACAAAATTTTGACCAATAGCAGTAAACCAAAGAGCTATATACACCCTGAAACATGCCTGCCATGCCAGGTCAAATCTGCTGTTGCTGTCAACAGTATCTTCTGTTTTATGACAAGAGTTTTGTTTCCATTCTTCAATAAATGCTAGAGTACATCCTTAATAATCCTAAATAAACTATATCTTCAAAGACCATGAACCTCACATTCTAAAGTTCAAGGTGAACATGAATTGGGGAGTAAATCATCCAACACACTATAAAGACCAAGCAAAATAAATTACAAAAGGCACATGCTCCAAATCTAATTCTTCCTTCAAATGAAGAAGGACATGGTTTAAACACAGGCCCACTTGAGAGAACTCTAAAGCAACACTGGCCACACAAACACACACACACACACACACACTATACACAAACACACACATGGTTTAAATTTTCCAAAACAACCAAATCAATTCTGATGTGATCTGTGTATCAAGCACCCATAAATCTAAATATGTACTCATCAATATGAGTACTGAATATCTTCATGCTTTGCCCTGTTTCAGGTTATATTCACTTGTAACAGAAACTGACCCTTCATGAGAATCAAGCTCAACAGAAAATAATCTCATTCATCCTCCAACTGGCAAACAGAAACTTTGTTATATAATGAACAAAGCACTAGCATAGTATTTGTAGGTATAATTGTAAAATACGCTGTAGGTGTACTATTCTCTTTGAAGTCATGTGTATGTCAGTGAGTGTGTGTATGTGGGGGTGGGTGGGTGGATAGACAGATATGGAGAGATGTTGGACAGGATCAAAGTGAACAGCTGGGTGGGTGCCCTCAATTCCTGTCATCTCTTCCTGGCACAGCTCCCTTTGAAGTTGGGCTGGATGCATGTGACTGAGCTCTCATAGTAGATTGGATGGATCATTTCCTTCACATTCAGGCCTGGAGAAAACTCCTCTAGTTTCTCTCTTCTGTGGAGAAGAGACAGCTGTGCACCACAGGTGTCTGCTGTGCCAGACAGAACCAGCATGGATCCCTGGATCAGCATGGGTGGAGAGACCACAGAGCCACTGAACTCGCAACCAGAATGGGAGTGAGAAAAAGCTGTGCTTGTCCGTTTCATGGATCCTTTAAGTGTCTTTGCTTGCTATAGTTTGGTTATTGACAGATCCTCCAAGGCTCATTTAGTGAGGACTTTCCCACTGTGTGGGAAAAGTGGGAGGAGATGGAACCTTTGAGAACCTAGTGGGAGGTTGTGAGGCCTCTGGGGTGTGCCCTTTAAAAGGAGTGTGGGACCCTAGCTGTTTCCTCCACACCTTTTACTTCCTAGCTGATGACAGGAGAAGTTTTGGTCTACCACACCCTCCCACAATGATGGGATGCCCCACTAGAGTCCCAAAGCAACAGCACCAACCCATCATGGACTAGCATCTATAGAACCGTGGGCCCAAAGAAACACTTTCTCTTCATAAGTTGATTAGCCCACATATTTGTTACAGTGAAGAAAAGTGGACTAACACATTTATCAACTTCCTAGAGACTCTGAAGCAGTCACACACACCCTCCTCTTTGCTCTTACAGCCCAGTCTCCACAGTGCCTCCTTGCAGCAGGCCAGGGTCTATGCACGAACTCTTACCCCTGTAGATAGAACTCTTTTATGAGGTTGGATCCTCTGCCTTAATTGTTGTTATTGCCCAGTCTCAGGCATAATGAGCACACAACTTTCTGATTTGTCTTTCTGGATGAAAGGGAAGAATTTGTCAAAATGTCATTTATAAGCCAATTTTCAAGAAGAATTTATTATAAAGTAGACACTTCCATTATTACCACTGAAGTCTCATGCCTGAGTTGTCACAGGTCCAATTGAGTCTTTAGCCCCTGATGTTGCACTGTCTGCACTGGTTTCCAGACACCTCCTTTCTGTGCTTCCCCATCCCAACTCCAGCCTGCCCACCTCTCTGGGCAGACATCTTCCCACTTCCCAGGAATGAAGCTGACTTGGTAGGAATGGCCCTTTCCCATCTTGGCACAAATAGTTGCAGGAAGTCACACTCCTGTTCAAGTCACTTCCTGCAGCTTTAAGAAGTATTCCACCTCCTGTCTTTACTAGTGTCCTTTGCTCTGGAGAGTCTCTTGCTTGGTCATGTTCCACCCTGCAGTGTGTAAACATTCTCAAGATTTCCATTTCTTGTGAGAGATGGGGGTACAATTTTATTTTGTTGCGTACAGATTTCCAGTTTTCCCAGCACCATTTGTTGAAGATGCTTTCTTACCTCCTGTGTTGTTGACACCTTTGTCTAATATAAGACAATTGTAATTTTGTGGGTTAGTGTCTGTGTCCTCTGTTCTGTACCATTGGTCTACCAGTCTGTTTTGGTGCCAATACCATCCTGTTTTGTTACAATTTCTCTGTAGTTTACTTTAGGTCTGGTACAGTGATGCCACCTGCTTCGCTCTTCCTGCTAAAAATTGCTTTAGCTGTTCTGGGTCTCTTAATGTATCAAGGACCTAGGAATTAGTCCAGAGACTCTGAATCTAATAGAAGAAAAAGTAGGCCCTAATCTTCATCAACTTCCTTGATAAGACTTCAATAATGAAAGAATTAAAACCAAGACCCTCATCATTATACAAAATGCATGCACGAAGATGTGAATTTGGTGTCAACATACCTTATATGTAATCAGAAATATGATAAATTATTGTATAATGGTGTGTTAAGAATTGTAATGCAAAAAATTAATTAACTAATTATATTTTTAAAAGATACTATAAAATAAAATAAAATAAATTACAAAAATTACAAAAATAAATTACAAAAAAAACCCCAAGAATCAATAAATGGGATGGAATCAATCAATCAAACAAACAAACAAAAACCTGTGAGGTGAACAGAGCCTACATCGTGGGAGCAAATTTTTACCCTTCACACATCAGATAGAGCACAAATCTCTAGGGTATATAAAGAACTCAAAAAGCTAAGCACAAAAAATAAATAACCCAATCAACAAATGAGACAAGGACCTGAACAGACACTTCTCAGAAGAGGATACACAATTAATCATCAAATATATGAAAAAAATGCTCATCATCTCTAGCTATCAAAAAAATGCTAATCAAAACTACTCTAAGATATTATATCACTCCAGTCAGAATGGCAGCTATTATGAAGACAAACAACAATAATTGTTGGTGAGGATGTGGGGGAAAAGGCACTCATACATTGCTGCTGGGACTGCAAATTGGTGCAGCCAATATGGAAAGCAGTATGGAGATTCCTTGGAAATCTGGGTATGGAACCACCATTTGCCTCAGCTATCCCTCCCCTTGGACTATACACAAAGTACTTAAAAACAACATATTACAGGGATACAGTCACATCAATGTTTATAGCAGCACAATTCACAATAGCTAAACTGTGAAGACAACCTATATGCCCTTCAGTGGATGAATGGATAAAAAATGTGGCATATATATATATATATATATATATATATATATATATATATATATGCACACACACAATTGAATTTTACTCAGCAATAAAAGGGAATATAATCATTGCATTTGCAGGTAAATGGATGGTGTTAGAGAAGATAATGCTAAGTGAAGTTAGCCAATCCCTCAAAAAAAAAAAAAAAAAAAAAAAAAAAAAAGCAAATGCCAAATGTTTTCTCTGATATAAGGAGGCTGACACATAGTGGGGTAGGAAGGGGGAGCATGTGAAAAATAGATGAATTTTAGATATGGAAGAGGGATGGGAGGGAAAGGGAGGAATCAGGGGATTAGCAAGGATGGTGGAATGTGATGGACATCATTATCCAAAGCGTATGTATGAAGACATGATTATGGTGTCTTCCTACTTTATATACAACCAGAGACATGAAAAACTGAGGTATATATGTGTAATAAGAATTGTCCTGAAAAAAAAAAAAAAAAAAAAAAAAAACAAAGTGTATGTATAAAGACATGAAATGGCATGAACATACTTCCTTAAAAATTGTGCTCTCCATGTGTAATAAGAATTGTAATGCATTCTGCTGTTGTGTATTTTAGAAAATAAAATCAATAAAAAAAGTTTTCATTTCTTACAGGAAAACTCCTCTTATGGATCCTCCACGTGACAGGAAGGACAGGGGAGTTACACCTCATGTATACCAGAACAGGCAGCATTCCCTTTTGGCTGGGTCCTCTTTTCCAAAAGGACAATGTTTAGCAGATGGAGGAGGCCAGTGGACACTCTAGAACAGGTTTCTGCCATCACTGGCTTGACCACAGTCAGAGAGACTGAGAGCACCCAGAAACTTTCCTAAGCCTACAGGCTCAGGTTAATCCTTCTCTTCAAAAAAAATCTTCCATCCCCTAATGGTGGATCTGCAGACCACAGTGGCTCTGCCTCTGACTGTTGCTCTCTTCACCTGTGGAGTCCACCTGAGGATCACCACTGGGGAAGGGAGGTCCTGCCACTGCAAGGAATGTGGAGGGTGAGCCAGGCAGCCTCCAGCCAGGCCCTCTGCCTAGCGGTCACAAGGCCTGGCCCTTCTCCTTGTGGCCCTCACTCTTGTGGTTAGAGTGCACATAGATCTGTTCCTGTCTGCTGGGCAAGCTTTCAATCCACCTGTGCAGTTTTCCTATTCAGTAGCTCAATTCCTTCTTCCTGCCAGCAACATTTTGTGTTTTACTCCTGTGTGATCAATTCCCCTCTTGAACCCTGGCTTTGATAAACACAGCACCACAACATGCTCTTGTCATGCAAATGGCCTTGCCAAGAGCCTAGCATGTCCTTCTGTGATCTGCCTCCCTCCCTGGAATATCAGACCCCTGAACTGGGTGTTACAATGTGGTAGGTTCCCAGTGGGTTTTTGTTAAGTAAGTGAATGAGTAGAAGGAACAAACAAAATTGCTCTTTTTTTTTATCCCTACAGTTGTAACTAAGTTTGATCCATTCTGTTTCCTCAACAACTCTCATTTCCATCAGCTCTGTTCCCTGCCTGCCCAGAGTGAGTTAGCCCAGGTCTCATTTCTTCCTGCTGAGCTTGGAGCACAGCTCCTTCTACACCTGTCACTCAGCATCCCACCCTCCTTTTCAACACTACTCCAGACAGCCTGGGATGTAACACCATTACACTTCTGTGCTCCTCAGAGCCTCTGAACAGTTGCTCACCTCCACACTGGGTGGAGCATGAGGCTGAGGCAGGCCTTTAGGCCCTGCATGATGGGATCCCCTCCTATTATCAGCGACTCCCACATCAACTCCCACTCACTCTCCCTGCACCAGCCAAATGAAATCCTGTGTTCCATGCTCAGGCTTCTTTTCTGAAGATAAAATTTTAGTTTTAGTACAGTTTTAGTTTATACTAAAACTGAAAACACAGTGAAGAAGGTTAATGATACCTCTCAGCTAGTTTCACCAATGGTTAGCATAGACATGGCTTTGAATGTCTGTCACAATCAATGAATCTACGCTGACATGTTGACTAATGTCCATGCGCTACTCACTCTGTAGTTCTTGTCTTTCTTCTGTCTGCAGATCCCACCCAGAATGCTACGTTAGGCAGCGTGGCCATGTTGTGTGGGCTCCTCTGTGCAGTCATGGTATCTCAGACTTCCCTGGGTTTCGCGGACCTTCATAGAAGCACTGAGAGGCACTGGTAAGGGGTTTGTAGGACATTCTAAAATGCTCTGCTTTGAAGCCATTTCACAGCATATGATCTTGGGCTTTTACTCTGTTAAGAAGAAAGAAATTAATTCACAATGAAAATAATTTCTGTAACATTGAAATAAATTGCTGCTAATAACAATCTTCTCAAGCTAATAATCCTGGGAGTTATTTAAAGAGAAAGAATAAACTTCATGAGCAATTTAGAATTTGAGCTAACAGCTCATCCTCCAACTGCCAGTTTAGAATCCAGGAAAAATACAATTTCTAAAACAAAAAAATAAAAAAAATAGGAAGAAAGGAAAGAAAGGAGGCTGTGAGAGGGAAGGAGGAAGAGAGGGAGAGAGGGAGAAAGGAGGTGTAGTGCCTCAATTGAACTTTAGAGTTTTCAGTTTGGGAAGAACAAGGACTTAATAATAATAATAATAATAATAATAATAATAATAATAATAATAATAATACACCTGTGCCCATGATTTTATGGAGACTTACAAGTACAAAGAGAGAAGTTTGTTATGACAGAAGTAGAAATCCATCTGTAAGACCCTTCATCCAGGGATAAACAAATAGGAACCACAGAGGAACATGGAGCTTTTGAAAGTCCATAAAGATGAGTAGGAACAAAATACATTAAAAAAATAGTCAGAAAGACTGAAACTGCACCACCATGACATTCCCTGGATAACAGTAAGGAAGAGCCCTCTTGTGACTGGCGGTTTAGACTTGCAAGGGGGTTGGGGGTGGGAGCTGCTATGCAGGAGCTTAACCAGGTGGCTTCAGCAGGGCCTCAGAAGCACAGATCAACCATGTTGTCTGACTCAATGTCATTGTGTTAACTTTTATTCCTGCTTGACAGTCTCCTAAAGCAGCAGATACCAGGCTACCTTTCAACTGAACCTGCCCTTGAGTGAACCAGGGAGTCTGCTGACCCACTCTCCTCCTCTTGGAACTACAGAATTCACATTCCTCAGGTCAACCATCCACTTAGCAGGTGACTTGGATGCCAAGCACAGTGGAAGTATGTTTTTTTTTTTTTTTTTTTGTTTTTTTTTTTTCTGAGACCTGAATTTTAATCACAGGCTGATACATGGGTGTTGGGTTTAAGTTACCTGGAGAGAGGAAGGGAGTGTGATGGCAATCCTGTATGTCCACTTGGCCACATTACAGTGCCCAGGTGGTCAATTATCCTGGATATTGGTGCAAATGTATTTAAAGATATGATTGACAATGAATTCTGCAGACAGAGAGTCAAGCAGATTGCCTTCCATAATATGAGTGGGCCTCAGCAAAAGAAAGGCCTTAAGAAAGAAGACTGGTCTTCCTATGGAAAAGGAACCTCTGCCCACAGACTGCTTTCAGACTAAGCTGCAACCTCAGCACTTCCCTGGGCCTCCAGCCTGCAATCTGCCTTGCACATCATGTTAAACCTGCTACTCTCTACAGTTGATGAGCCAGTTCCATAAAACAAGGCTCTCTCTCTCCCTCTCCCCTTAATTACTACAACTTGACAGTTCAAGAGATACATCCTTCTTGACATGTGACCACTGTGATCCTACAGGTAGGTTGGGACATGCTAGGGACAGGGAGTTTGCTGTGCTGCAGAGGCAATGAAGCCATCAGAGGTTTCCTCTAAGGCCTGGATGGAAGTCAAACTGCATTGGACTCTGGTCCTGGCAGGCCCACACTGGGCATACACTCTGGCTACATTGCACTTGCTTCTACCTGGCCAGGTTGGGATATGTGCAGGAACAAAGTTTTGCTCTTCTATCATCTTCAAATCTTGGGATGCTATTTTTTGAACTATCACTGTAAGTGATGCTTGCAATTCATCCTCTCCTGAAAGGCAGTCTGTCATCCAGGAACACAACCAACAAGGAAATTACACTCAGATAAAAGGTATATGCTTAAGGAAATTTATCATAAAATCAAAGAACTTCCCAGATGACCCCAGACATCTGTCAAGGTGGGATCTGTGTTGAGGAGTGTCCACAGAATTGAACTCTAGCCAGTGCTCAAGTTTCTGTTCATATGACTGAGTTTTCTGGCCCAGCATTTCAGGGAGGTCAGCAGGATGATGTGGGGATCTCCATCTGGGCATAGCAATGTGTCCATGAGGTTGCCTGTCTCCTGCAGTTTGGCAGCTGCATTTCTGTCTTATCCTCCCAGCATCCAGTTCTACAGCTCCTGGGAGATGGGAGATGGCATGTGTTCTTGTAGCCACTATTATACTTCAATCCAGACCCTTGCAAATGGCAAGAAGTATGAAAGAAAAAAAAAGGAAATGAGAAAGCATAGGAGAAAAGTGGGGGATAGTTGGCACAAAGCAACCTGGAGATGGATTCCTGTTTCCCATGCTCCCCTGGGGCAGCCTGAAGAACTGCCAGATGGAAGGGAGGTCTCCCTTTGTCTCTGTCCTTCAGTGCCTTTCTAATGAGAGCAATGGTGACAGTGAACATTTTCCAGAAGATACCACCTTAGGTGTAGCCAATCTTCATTATTCATATTCTGTATTTGCAAGTTTACTGCTTGCTAAAACTTACTTATAACCCCCAAATCGGTGCCCATGTGCACAGAGCCACCTGATAGCTATGCTCCCTGCTGAGGCTGAATGAGGCATCTGCCTTCCTTTTTGTCCTTACACTGTTAACAAGTGTCTTTTTCTCCACCTGTCCACAGCCCTGTTTAAAACACCCTACATATGTCAAAGTCAAGTGTTCTTGTGCTCCTGAGAAAAGGAAGGCTTAGACAGCCTCACAGAGAACACAAACATCACAGAATCTCCCTTCCAACACAAGCTGTGACACTCTTGGCCCTGTTTCATACTAATCAATTAGTAGCTTGTATCAATTAAGGTGTCTCAAAGAGAAACCACTAGATGACATGTTGGTGGGTGGCTGCAAGCAAAAGCAACCAGAGACTGGCAGGCACCTGGCCCTGCTGATCCTAGGATCAGCACTCCAACATTCTATGGCTCAGGGTTCAAGGTGAATTTACAGAGAAGATCAGCAATGGGTAACAAGAACTATTATGCAGTTGACTACTGACTTTTGGGCATCCTGATCCTAGCCCCATACTGGATCCCATGGGCAGTGGCTCAGTGCTTACAGGGATGTGATGGAGCAGAGCCATCCTGAGTAAGGGTCAAGTGCTTCCCACATTGTTCTGTATAACCCTCTGAGGTAACCCTGAAAAGTACCTCATTTTGTTGCTCAGGACTTGAGTGGGGTTTCATGGGCTTAAGTGACTTGCCCAAGGTAATCACAGAACCAGTGACTGCTGGGTCCAGAAGTTCAGCCCTGGCAGTCAGACCATGGAGCCCTGAGTGGGACTGCCCACTCACCTTCCCTTCCTGCTGGGGCAGAGTCGTGGGTGTTGGGAGACTAAGACAGTGGGTATGCAGAGACCCTAGACTGATGCTCCCATGCAAATGACATATGAACTCTTGGGGACATACTCAACCCACAGCACCTGGTGTGCTTAGGCTCTCTTCTATTTGTGTTTTGTGCTTATGAGGTAAATTTTTGCTTTGTGGTTACTACAACTTTATAAAAATCTTAGACCATTTTATGCAGAAAACAACTTAATCATATACAACTCTGTGCTTTGACTATCTAGTTAAAACACACATTTTATGCTTTTGTTGTCAGCATTTCCATCACTTTGTACTACGTATCTTGATCATCTGTTTGGTCTATAGTTGTCTTAAATGTTTTTCTCTCTCCACATACTGGAGAGAAAGATTGACTCCATATTATTTATAGTATTGATGTCTGTGATTTAAAATGTTTTATGTTGCTAATTAGTAATTTTGTTTGTTTCAACTTCACTCCCTTCAGCAGTTCCAGGGACCTCGTGGTGGGGAACATGATTTTTTCTTTGGGAGAGTTATCACCTACTTCCTCCTAATTTCTGAAGGACAGTTTTGCTGGACAAAGGATTCTTCATTTGTGAGTTTTCCTTTTTTAAACTTTAGCACATTGAATTTATCTTCCTGCTCTCACCTAGCCTACAGGGCTTCTGTAGAATAAGTCCTTGTGTGCCACCTTGGGGCTCCTCTATCTGGGAGAAAGAGGTATGCTTTTAAAGCACCACAGATTCTTCGCACTGTAGACAAGCATAGTCTAAAAGATTGACAGGAAGGACTGTGCCAGGAGCTGCAGGAGTCTTGTGTGGAACAGGGCAAACATTATGGCTCAGCAGAGCTGAGTGAGGTCGTTGGGCTACTCCTTATACCTCCAGCATGGAGGCAGGAAATGTGTTCTCTCTCACTCGCACTCTCTCTCTATCTCTGCTTTTTTTTTTTTTTTAAATGTCGTTGTTTCTCTGATCAAAGAGACAGAAAACAATCTTAGATTGGGATAAGCAAAATAAAAGAAAATATAGTTGGAAGAAACCCTATGTGATGCGATTCCTCTAGCCAGTGTGAGACAGCCACAAATTTAATAGAATTAGAAACATTGCACTTGAATCAACTTAAACTTGAAATAAATTTGTAGCAGGTATCCAAGAAAATTAAATCCCACAAGAATCTTTGCCCAGAGTTGCCAGTGGCACCAATCATGGACCTCTGAGATGCTTCCTAAGACATCTGAAAGTCTGAAAAATGAGAAAAGGAATCTTCCTCTGCTTCCTGATCCAAGGCCTCATTTTATTTAAGAAACTGCATCAAATGATCTGGTCTGCAATTGTCAGTAGACAGGAATTTTAGGAAACACATAAAAAGAAATCCACTGTGATTCTGGTTAACTTTGAAGCACACCATAAAAGCTTGGTAACATAAAAAATGAAGAAAAATATCTTTTTAGAATATCAAACTATTTACTATATTTAAGCCATGTGAGTGATATAATATCCAAAACAAAAACAAAACTCAAAACATGGTTTTATCCTTTACTCACATGTGCCCCACATCTTAATAAAAGGGATGAGAAACCTGGGGATCGGTCTGCAAAGTGAAGGAAGATTTTTGATTCTCTCCTCCCCTCCATGTACATCACAAATTGAGAACATGCAGCATCCAGAAATCCAAGGTCAGTTTAGATCTAACCAAGAAATGATAAGATAGAGGGTCCTGAGGGGCCAGCTGGTAGCCTACAATGGTTGAAGAAGCCAGGAACACAAGCAGGAAAGAGCCAAGACAACACTCCTCCTCTGCCTGCAGCTACCGCCCTCAGAGCCCAGGGCCAGCTGTAGCTCTCCAAGGATTTCCTGGGTGTCACCTTCTTAGCCCCTTAAAGTTGCATGGCTCATTTGCTCAACACTCAAAATCACCTTTCCTTTTCTTTGTTATCCTCTAAAAACATTATAAGTTTCCTTTTTATTAAGTTAATTGTCTAGATCAGAGATCAGCAAAGTACAGCCCTCTCCAGCCAAATCTGACCCCCACCTGCTATTAATATTAATATTCACATTACATTTTGCTAGAGCATACCCAGGCCCCTTTGTCTGTGGCTGCAGGGGCTGTGGCTGCTTTGAATCATCAGCAGAAGGGATGAGGGTTGTGGTTGAGATGCAGGGGTCACAAAGCCAAGGATTTACCCTTTCTGGCCTTTGCAGAAGGTTTCCTATGTCTGGACAAGCTCCATAAGTACAGAAACAAGTTTGTTCAATCGTGTGTCCCAAGTGCTGAGCAAATAGTTGAAGCAGGAATGGATGAATGGTGCCTTCAGGTATAAGGTATTCTGTTTTTCAGTTTTAAAAGAGATGGAGATGGGGGAACTGAGTCACCACATCCCATACTAGTATTGCACCTGGAACACAGAAAGTTCTATGCACCAGCAGTGAAACCTTTATGTCTCTACTGATAAAAAAAAAAAAAAAAAAAAAAAAAAAAAACACTAGATGTTCATGAGAGTTTTTTCCATTCCTCAAGTTCAAGAACCACAGGAACAAGGGGTCAGTAAAGCAGGTTAATGAGGGTTGCCCTTGAGAACTGGGAAGCTGGAGAAACCTTCCAAGTCCCCACTTCTCCTGCTTTCCTCAGGAGTCTCAGTTCCAGTCCTCTCCCAGTGATAGAGGTGCACTTACAGATTTCTGTAGCTTGGTTCACAGGTCATTTTTTCCAGGAGAAAGAGGCTCCAGAACAGCCAGGTCACTGTCCCCAGCTTCTATGGGAGGAGGGGAGGAGCTGGTGGCAATATGCTCAAGTCTTGGTTACTCAAAATCCAAGCAGAGGAATGTCCTGATTCCATTTCTTCTTCTTAATGTATACTGAAAAAGTTGTGAATCTGCAGGCAAGAAGATGAATCAGGAAGCAGAAGCAAGAAAAGCCATATGTAAAGGAGCAAGAAGTGAAAACAACAGTGATCCATGTTCTAGGGGCATGAGAGGTATGTTTAGCAGAAAATGACCCAACTTCTAAATGTGAAGGCTATTTTCTCCTCAGCAATCAGTGGCAGCTCCTGGAACTTTGGAAAATATGGTTAGAAAAACAATTTGCCTTTGTTAAGAGCTAAACTTTGTGTTTTCTTTTCCTTTTGCTGAGATATCTGTAAAATAGTTGAGAAATATCAGATGCTTGTTTATTTTTTCTTTCTTTTTTTCAAAATTAATTTTTAGGGATAGGATTGTAGCTAAATGACAGAGCACTTGCTTGCATTGCATATGTGAGGCCCTGGGTTTGATCCTCAGCACCACATAAAAATAAATAAAATTATTTTTTTAAATTTTACTATTGATACAGGAATGCATTCTTCTTACTGCAGATTAAATTATCAAATATAGGTTATTCTGCATTTCCAAACTTCCTACCTCAAACATCCTAAATTATTGCCAGTACTAGAGTATCTTGACTGTTTTTACCCACCTTGAAAAATACTTTTATATCTGCATGGATATACATATGGAAAATACTTTGCATTATTTCATGTTTTATCATACAGAGCAATAATAATTTATAATACTGTGCTTGCTTCATTCCATACCTGGTTTTTCAGGAGAAGGATTATTGAGAGAGATACATTTTGTAAAGCAGATAGAAAAGAGATTAAAAGATAGACTTTATTCATTCTTTTTGAGTGCTCTTTAGTCCCCCCCCCCCCAAGCATCTGCTACTTGTTGTCCATTCATCCTCCCCTGATGGGCCCTGAATCTTAGGGCTTCTTCCTGTTATAATGTAGAACATTCTTACTTGTATATGCATGTGAGTCCCACGTGCATTCCACCAGAACAGATCTTTAGAATTTGAGCTGATAGGGCCTGGTGAAGCATGTTTATTGTGAGGTTTGGCTCTGTGAACTGCCCTTCCTGGGAGCCTGGTCAATCACCCCAACAGTAGTGTGCACGAGTGTTGACCCTTGGTAGCACCTTGGATTCTCCTACACCACCTGCTTTGACAGCATGAGGCCTGTGCAATCCTATCTCCCTGGTGCTGGGGTAGGGGGGCACCGAAAGCCTTGTGAGGTGTACTTCACTCAGTTGATTGGCTATTCTGATTTTCCTTTTTACCTACGGAAGGCTCAGACTTCTAATTTTCCATTTTTAGTCTTTTTTTACTGTTTTTGTAGGAATTCATTGTGTACCATCCTCTCAGCTTACGGCTGGATTTCTGTCTTTTGTCATGAAATTTCAAACTTTCTGGTATGGTTATATTTAACTATTTATTCCCTTTTATGCATTTTGCTTTTTATGAGTCTATTTGAAAAGGTGGCTCTCCTCCATGCTTAGCAAAAACACATCACATGCTTTGCCAATAAATGTAACATTTCCCTCTTTAGGTTGGGCCTCTAGTTCACTTGAGTGTGAGTTGTGGAACAAGCACAGGCTCACCCCTCAGGCAAGCCCATCTATGGAAACATCTGATATTTCTCAACAATGTGAAAAGCTGGCAATCACATTTTGTACTATTGTATCTGATGGCATAAAATCATAAGCTCTGCTCTTCAGTGACTTTGTAAAAATAGCATAAACCCCCAGCCTGCCTGTGGACTGAGACACAGCTGGACTTGATGGTACTCTCCTTGACCCCTAGAAGCCCAAGTAGATTAAAAGGCACACATTATTATATGCCACCTGTCTCTTTTCCATTTCCTACAAATATCTCCTTGCTAAAAATGAAGAGTCACCATATCTCATTCTCCAATCTCACTCTTCAGTAAGAGGAATCAGGATTCCCTGGCATGACAGCTGACTGTGGGGCAAGGGAAGAAAAGAAACAAGGTGTCCCCAGAGCCTCTGGTGGAGCCCAAAGTCTGGAAATGCTGAAAGAATACCAAGAACACAGAGTCCTGCAAAGTGATGGAATGTGTCAAAGGACACAGCAGCACCCCCCAAAAAATGCCTGGGGACAAAACTGGAGCAAAGGGGAAAGGTGACACAAGGTGTGGATCAATAATATCCAGGTCAATAACCAAGACAAGTATCAGGAGTCATATGACATAAGCAGGTAGGCGTGGCATGTAGATAGTCCTATCTCCTGGAAGCAATCTGAGTGACCAGCAGACAGTCACCTTTAAGGAGGAGGCTCCGTCCCTGCTCCTTGCTCCTCCAGGGTGGGCCTTGCATTGCACCTACTCCAATGTGCACAATATGGAAGGGAAAAGTGTCAAGGAGGACCTGCAGAAGGCACTGACTGGATTGAGCTCCTGTCCCAGGCCTGATGGAACACACAGTTAAGGTGTCCCATCTCTGTGACTGACTCAGTCAGAGGAGGCACTAACAGAGCAGGCACATGGTCCCTACTCCCTGCTCCAGTTTCCACACACCCTGTTCACACTGCTGGCTGGACCTCTTCAGGTTCCTTGGGATGCCTGATTTATAATCACTTTTGTTTTGCTCAAATAAACTCAGTTTAAGCTTGTCCAGGGGTTTTCCCTTTTAACAAGAGTCACCCATGTTTCAGAGAAACCTGTCTCATGCAGCCTTAGCTGGGTGACATAGGCTGACAGCAGCAGTGTAGTCAAGATGATGGCAGGCAGCATCAAAACCAGAGCATGGGAAGGGCCTCTGCAATCTTTCGCCCCAAACACAAACAGGAATGTGTTCAAGAGAAAATCAACAGGCAAATCCCAGCTGAGGGACCATCTAAAACATGCCTGATCAGCATTCCTAAAAATAATCCAGGTCATCAAAAACAAGGAAATCCAGGTCACACAGGAGCCAGCCTATAATCTCAGCTGGAGATCAAGCAGGGAGATCAAAAGTTGCCAGCCTCAGCAACTTGGTGAGATCCTGTCTCAAAATAAAAACCAGAAAGGGCTTGGGATATAGCTTGAAGCTAGAGCACCTCTGGGTTTAATCCCCAGGACCAAATCAAACAAAAAACTAAGAAAACAGAAAAACTGAGAAACTTCCACAGTCCCAAGAGCATAAAGAGGCATGGTGGATCCTGTAGGTGGTCCTGGGACACAGAAGGACTTATGGTAAGTAAGGACACCTGGATTTATCAAGCACCTACCTGGATGCTAATGCTTCCACATGGGCTCAGCATTGTGAAAATGTACCCACTCATGTATGATGGGAACCTGGTGTTGGGGACATGGGAACTCTCTGTACTGTGTGCAGATCCAAAAAACAATTATCAAATAAAAATGCTTCCTTAAGAAAGCAAAAATTGCAGGTCTCTATCCTCATGCCATTAACAACTCGATAGCCAGACTGGAAGCTGCATGCAATGATCACAGGTCACCCTGGGCACAGGCTGGCTCCCTGCAGGCCAGAGGTGAGGGGTTCCAACAGCTTGGACAAGGGGGAGACTCTTTGCTATTCCCAAGCCTGCAGCACCAGGAGGGCTTGATGAGGACAGCCAACCAAGAAGATGCTGGTACACCAAAATTAAAAGAGGACACCATCTGTGCTTACTTCCACCAAATGAGGAATAGGAGAGTCACTCAAGAGACTGAAAAGTGCACACCACTGTGTAGGTTATGCCAACCATCTGTGTCCTGCCATCTTCCTTGCTGGACTCTTCTTATGCACTGACTGGAGAAAGATTCTTTAGCTTTAGTACCTAGAAACAGTTGGCTCCCAACTGTAAGGCTGTCACCACGTTCTCAGTAACAACACAAGAACTTCTGCTACCCTAGTCTTCTCAAGTTTAAAATGAGAGTATCATCCCCAAACCCCACCAGGGTTATGAGGTCCAGAGCAAATATCTAAGCAAAGTACTTGGAGTCTTAAAAAAAAGCACAATACAAATGAAAACTTCCATCAGCTTGGCTGGTAACTATGATGATGCAGCCATGCACTCAATATTGGAAATTCAATATCTGATACTTATCTAAGGACCATCGCCTCATTCACATTTTCCAGAACATATTCACTGAGTGTTGCTTGTTTATCAAGGGCTGTTTAAAGGGACAGATACCACATTGTACTACTGGCTTTCCCAGTTAAGGAGAAATGTCCACATGCTAATTTAAGGTCTTCAGACATCACAAAGCATGATAACATCACCAAATGTGCAAGTACTCTGAGGTTTGCCGGTAGTCTCCCTCCTGCTCCTCTTGGCCCATTACAGGTACCATGCCTCAGAAGAAACAGCTTTCACCAGGGTTTGCTGTGTGGTCACAGAGAGCATGGGGCTAGCCCTCCCTGATCTCTGTTACTTTCCATTTGGTGGTTTCTGCAAGGATGCTCTTCTCTTTATTCTCCTGCTGAAGTTCCATTCCTTCTCTTTGTCTCATCATAAATTAAAGTATAAAACCCCAGTGGAATGTCATTGTCACTGTCAAACAGTAGTTCCCATCCTCCCTTGATGCAAAAACAGCAATGACAACCAGAAGAAGGAGATCTCATCATGAATAAAAACATTAGTTACCCCAAGAGCTCCATACCCATCCTGGCCTGTTCCTTGCAGCTCTGACAAAGGCCCCACTGTGCAGTCTCACCCATAAGTGTGATAATGTGCTAATTTAATTTTCCACTATAGAAACCAGAAATAGCTAGATTTTAATATTTCCATTTGTAGTGAATCCAGACCCTTCTTAGCTTCTGTTTCATTACCATTTTTGGTCACAGATCAGCACTTAACACTTGCTTTTGTACTTTAATTCAGAAATCAACAGCACTCCCTGTACACAGTAATGGCTTATCAAACCCTCTCTTGTGTTGTGGTGGGTGTCAGCATGTCTTTCTTAATAAGCCCTGTGGTACCTTGTGCAGGGTCATGCCATCAGGATGTCTGATAAAGACATTTCTGACATCTCTGCTAACCAGCAATCTGTCCTGGCTCACTGCCTCAAATTGGGAACAAAAAAAGCAGGTTGCTTTCTTAGAAATGTCAATACTGCACCTAAATCTGAAGCAAATTCAAAGTGAAGTCAACAAGGTAAATTTCACTTTAAATTCTGCTTTGGGCTGCAAGCATATGTACTCAGTGAAGCAGGAGCTGATGCTGTCATTCACCAACAACATGAGAAACAACCCATGTTTCCATGTTAGCTTGCAGGAATCATGAGTGGGGACTGTGCTCTCCATGGTGGCCATCCTCACTTGACAAATATTTAAATGTCCTTGTTACACAGAGACCTGCAATTTTGTGATGAAGGGATACATTCTGTGGTTTCATACAAAAAGGACTTTGCTGGGGAAACTGCTGCATTGTGAGTGTCTAGGGGTCCTTTTTGTTAGGAAAGGACCTTGCTCTAGAAGGACCCAGATCCTGACACTGAGAGGCTTTTGTTAACTTCCTCATTTGTTTTAACAAATCTTCAACTTCTGCCATGCTTGGTTTGGTGGTGCTGTGGGGACACAGATACTCAAGACACCACCCCTTTCTTCATGGGTTTTAAAGTCTAGAAAGCAATATTCTGGACATAAGCACTCTGCAAGACAGCCAGACACAAATTCCAGCAGAAACAGGTGCAGAGGCAGTGAGGAGGCTGGGCCTTCTCCACATGGAGGCAGTGCTTGCCTGAGCACTGGGGTCACAGCTCTGGGAGGAAGGAGAGCCAGGAGACATGGCCACCTGGGTAGGGCAGGAAGGGAGGACAGAGGCATTGTGGATGGAAAGGGCAACCAGCAAGAGCACTGTATGGGGGAGCTGAGCCTGTGCTGAGCCCCAATGACAAGAGCACAGGGGAGCAGGATCCCATAAAATGAAGGAAGACACTGACTGACCGGATGTATCCTGGTCCAAAGAAGTGGGTTTTGACCTCAAGGAAAGAAGGAACCCTGGAGGAGCTGGACAGAAAAGCAGCAAGACCACAGCTAGGCTTTGGGCAGTGGCTCCTGTGATCTGCTGAATTAAAGAGGGAGGCAGCCAGCAGCCAGACACCAAGAACAATTCCTGAAACCTTTCAAAAAGGCCAAAAAGGAGCAAGGTACTCAGACCACCATTCAGAGTGCTAAAGCATCTGGTACTCTCAGGAAGTGGGCAACAGGACCCAAGCTGGAAAACCGTCAATGATGCCAACATTGTGTCTCAGGAACACAGCTGGAATGAGGGTGCCCTGGCTACAACAGTCCTCTCTGTCATCTCCAAACTAAAAGAGCAGAAGCTGTACGTCAAACTCAGCATTCAACCAAGTGCTAAGAAGACTGTCTGCTACCATTTTTGATAAGCACTCACTGAAGGGCCTTGCAGAGATGTCTTCTCTTATCCACAGTCCTATCAAGAAGAACCATGGGCTTTGCCATGGAGGTGAAGAAACCCAGCACACAATAAGCCACTTTGGCTCCTTGCTAAATGTTTGCTAAATTACTCATCATTCCTAAGTATCAGGATGATCATTTAAGGACACAACAACAACAACAAAAACTATTTTTCGCTATCAGCAGATATTATCTGCTCTTTACATCCTTCCACAAGCCCCACATGACTATTTAAATTTAAATTAATTAAAATTAGATAAAATTTAAAATTTAGTTTCTCCATAAAATCAGCCACATTTACACAATCTGCAGTCACATCACCCAGCTGGACAGTACAGTTCAAGGCCTCTCCATCACTGCACAGTCCTCTGTAACCAAGCGTGAGCTCCTGGGCGAAATTTTCTCCTAAGTTGAAAATCATTTTCCTAGTCAGGTAAATTCACTCCTAAGTTGAAAATCACTTTCTTATCCTTGCAGAGGCTTCCACACTGCCCAGCCACACCTCCTGCATTCACCTGACTGTGTGCTGCATAAGGTGCAAGCTCATCAAGTGCTGGAAGGCAGAGGAAACTCAAATAGGGTTTCTGCCCCAAAGGAGTTTATAGTCTAAGAGAAAGATTGACCATATTAATGTAATTACAAGATTATTGTAACACATATGATGAAGCATGAACCAAACAGACAGGGCAGAGGAAGCTACCCACTTTGGAGAAGGATGACTGTAGTGTGGATTCGGGACCATGCCACAGGGACAGCTGGAGCCAGCACTACACATCACACATACAGCACAGCACAGCACAGCATGGAGGGATTGTAAAATCAGACAATGAGGGAAAAAGTAAACCATGGAACAGTGTTTACAGCATGAGCCATCAAAACATAAATACTATGTGTTATTTGTGTGCTATTTATGGATGTATATACCTATTTAGAAAGCTATGGTTTTTAAATTAAACTACACATAAAGCAAATGAGAACCCATTAGTGTGTCCATTAACACTTGGAATATTGTACTTCTCAAAACAAAAGAAAGAAGTAAAGGAACATACATAAATGGAAGAAAAAAGGATCAGTTATATGGTGCAAAATAGAATGAGGCCCCCTCAGATAAAGAAGGAGGAAGTGGATCTGGAGGGTAAGAGGATCAAAAAGAAGAAGGTGGAACTGGAGGTAACATTTGCCCAAAATAAAAATAGCATCAGAAAATTTGCCCCAAGTCATTAACCATCAAAGACACACAAATTACCCCACAAGTGAGAACACCTCCTGTCTCTTAGGATGGCTTCTATCAGAGGGTAGAGAGAAGGGAACCCTGCCTCTGTAGCTGGTGAGGGTCAGGGTAAATGGCATGAAAGTCTCAAAATATCAAACAGATCTACCAGATGGCCTGGCAAGCCCCCATTCAGGCTCATATCCACAGAAAGAAAAACCAGGACCTCATAGGACACCAAACCCCAGGTCAATGCAACAGAAATTACAGGACCCTGGGCACCTGGCCCACTGCTCACACAGGTGTCCCCATCCTCTCTGCATATTTCCATGATCTCCAGATAGCCCATCCTGGCCACCTGGGTGATTTCTTCCATGCCTCCCCTGAGGCATGTCCTTCAGCCTTGGGAAGGGTCACCTTCTGGGTTTGTCTGATGTTGGTTCTCCTCCTTCAGCACCCCCATACCTGTGGGATTCTCTCACTGGCATGATATTTCATCAGAGCTCAGTCATTCTATAATCAACTCCTATTCCATGCACCTGACTGTCCTGACACCCTCTGCCTACCAGACTACTCTCCCCTCTCACCTACAAACACTGGACAGAAATCCTTACTTCACAAATGGCTATGCCTCTGTGCCTGGCTCTGTCCCATGGTAAAATGCATCCATCAGTATTTTATCACAGAGATGTCTTAGGTGTGTCCTTCATGGTGAGCTCTAGAAAACATTTACCTCACCTTGCTCATAACAATCATTGTGTTAGTCACATATCATCACCATGACCAAAATACCTGACAGGATCCACTTAAAGGAGGAAAAGTTTATTTTGAGCTCATGTTTCTGAGATTCTGTCCATGTTTGGCCCAGTCCACTGCTCCATGTCTGAGGTGAGGCAGAACATCATGGCAGGAAGTTGTCATGGAGGAAAGTTGCTAGGCTCGTGGTTGCCAGGAAGCAGAAAGATAGAGAAGGGGCTCGGGAATACAGCTCAGTTGGTAAAATGCTGCCTCCTGTGCACAAGGCCATAGGTTCAATCCCCAGAACCACCCCTCCCCCAAAAAAATGAGAGATAAAAAGAGAGAGGAAGGGAGCCAGGAACAGATATCATCCAAGGCCACATTCATAGTGACCTATTTCCTCCAGCCACATCGACCTAAGTTACCACCCAGTAGTTCTTTAAAATTATTAATCCATCAGACAAACTAGCCCACCCATGAGTTACAGCCCTCCTCATCTAATAATCTCACCTGTGAACCCCCTACATGGCCTCATGAGGAAGGCTGTGTGGCTGGAACTGCGTGTCCTACCCACTCTGTTTCCTTAATCCTCCTGAGGGCCTTCAGATGTGCAGCATTCTATTTTTACAAACATTTGCACAGGAGGCCAAAGTGCCAGGATTCAAACCCAGGCAAACCACCTCCATGGCCTGCATTCTTGGTGCAGGATTACCATGTCACTTCCAATGTACATGTTGCCTGGGGTGGAGGGGTGATTTTTAGACCTAGAGGAACCCTAGAAATTACCATTCAAGTCTTTCACTTTTGGAGATGAGGAAAGGAGGCCACCAAAACCATCTATTCCAAGGTCACTGGGAGTCCCTGGCTGAGCCTGGGCCCGATGTGGCTGCTTGAGTTCCATTAAAGGCTCTCACTCCACCAGCCCCTCTGCACAGGTACCTGCCTCCCCTGTGGAATTAGCACAGAGGACTCACAGCCCCCTGGGCTGTGTGGACCCCTGAGTGAAGTCGATTATATCTGGCCTGGATCCCAGCTTCACCAGGCCCTGCTGTTCTGTCGCACTGGCAAGCCTTCCCAGGGTCATTCCACTGATGCAGTCTTTGCTCCACTTTCTATCTGGAGCTGCTGGACGTCCTGTCACCAGACGCACACAGCCAGGTCAACTGTGGATGCAGGCACACTCTATGTATGCTTGTGAGGCTGCCCTCTGGGCTATGCTTTTTCCTCTTCAGTCTTATCATCTGTAGAATGGGGACAATAGAAGTGTGTACTTCAGAACACTCTTGTAAAGTTTCACAGATCACACACTGAGTGCCTGCCTGCTCCACAACATAGATTATGAATTTTATGTATTAATCCATCACCACTCTTCTCCACTGTCCTACAAACATGGGCCATGAATAAGCAAGAGGAGGCCCTCACTGGAAGTGACAAAAGCTTACATGTGCCAGATAGTTGGCTGGTGGCTCCACTCATCCAGCGTCATGGTGACAATGAAATGCCCCTCCTTCAGGGCCACACAGAGCCCTGTCCCTTCTTGGTTCTCACTCTGGTAACCAGGCAACTGGCAGTGATCTCACTCAAGGAGAATGTTCCTTGGGCTCCACCTGCCATTGCAGCAGGGTCAAGGGTATAGCTCACCTTTGAAGAGCTATGCCCTTGACCTGCCACCACTACAGAAAATTAAGTTTTCTTTTCTTTAATTTGAAGTTACTCACAGGCTTTGATGAGCTAAGAAGTCCCTAAGTAAATAGCAAATTGAGCATTAGGCCAGGTGCAGGGATTTCAAGTACATTTGAATAACTGTGTCCCAGAAGGCTCTGCAACAGGAAGGCAAGCATGTGGTGGATGTTTTTCAGGAGCTGCTCAGGGGACTTGAAGAGCACCCTCTCATGTCCCATTTATTCCTTCTCCCCCTACCCCAACTCTAGATATCAGGCGAAATGCCCATGGAACCCAGAGCCTGACAAAGAGCCAGGAGAGGAACACTTGTAAAACTCTTTACACATCTGGATTGCTAAAAACGGGCTCCTATTCCAAATACAATCTTAGATACTCATTGCATTTATTCAGTGTGATGGAACAGATGATCTCAAAGGAGACAAATGGAGGAAGGGTCCCTCCTGCCCCACCCAGCAGCCCAGTAGTCCCATACCCTTGTCAACAGAGCACCAGGGCATTCTGGGGCTGGAGGGTCACTCACTGTGGCTCAGGTCCTGGGTTTGCTTCCATAGTAATTCCATTTCTCCTCAGTACACTGGAAGATTTGGCAAATAGCCAAGATTCAAAGGAAAAGAGAGTAATTTCTTTTTGAGTGACAAAAATTAACTGAATTACCTATTAATTTTATTCAACCTAGTTCTAAAAGAAGAGTCACAGCATTTCATAAAAATATATAATTCAGTGCAGCTTCTCCTTAAAGCCAGATTGAGGATTCACCAGAGGAGGCCATAGCAAGCAGGATGTACAGAGTTTTCTGACCAAAGGAAGACAGCCAAGAGCTCAGGAGGTGCTGAGCATTCAGTGAGTCAGAGGGCTGTGGGTTCCAGCTCTTCTGTTCACTAAGGGAGTGACTTCTTGGAGAGCCACTGAGGGTTCTGAGGCACAGTCACCAGAGAGCACAGGGAGAGATGGTGCTGGCTCCATGTCCTTGCCACCTTTCTAAGACCTGCCACCAGAATCATTTGACAGTCTGGCTTCTGCTAAGTGGGACATGGGGAGGGCCAGGTACTCCTCTAGGAAACCACCTGAACTAGAGATGTGCTCCTGCACCACACTGGGAAGGCTGGCAGACCACATTGTTGCCCTTGACCCTGGCCACAGCCCTGTTTCAGAATTACTCAGGCACTATATATGGAGCAGTAAATATTTTCTTGACATAGAGAGACATTACATCATATTATATCATATATATATATATATATATATATATATATATATATATATATATATATAATCTAATGTCTCATATATATACACACACAAGTTTGTTTTTTCAGCTTCACTGAGACATAATTGATAAACATTGTATATTCCAGAGGTACAAATTGATATTGAGATGACTTCCAGTCAAGCAATGAGCATATCCATCACTTGACATTGTTACCTTCAGATGTGTGGGGGGAATCACTAGTAAAACCAGATTTTTGAGATGAAATGCAATTCAGCTTGTGCAGGTAGAGTCTGAACAAGGTGCAGTTCTCCAGCCTAGAAATATTGCAGCCCTTAAAGGTGTGCCATGCCCTCCAATGTTGCACAACCCCATCAGATCACCCTCAGTTTCTTATTCCTAGGTGCTGCTCTGCAAACTTCAAAAAATAAACATCTTAGAGCAGGATGAGCATTAATCTCTAGGATATATAAAAAACTCAAAAAACTTAACACACACACACAAAAAAATAACCCCAATCAATAAATGGGCTAATCACTGAACAGACACTTCACAGAAGAAGAAATACAATGGATCCATACATGAAAAAGTGTTCAAAATCTCTAGAAATTAGAGAAATGCAAATCAAAACTAAGATTTCATCTCACTTCTGTCAGAATGGCAATCATCAAGAATACAGGCAACAATAAATGTTGGTGTAGATGTGGTGAAAAAGGTACACTCATACACTGCTGGTGGGACTGCAAATTGGTGCAACCACTATGGAAAGCAGCATGGAGATTTCTCAGGAAATTAGGAATGGAATCACCATTTGACCCAGCTATCCCACTCCTTGTTTATATCCAAAGAACTTAAAATCAGCAGCATACTGTAGTGATGCAGCCACATCAGTGTTGGTAGCACCTCAATTCACAATAGTTTGACTATGGATCCAACCTAGGTGTCTCTCAATAGATGAATGGATAAGGAAATGTAGACTATATAAATATTCAGCTTTAAAAAAGAGTAAAATTATGGAATTTGCCACTAAATGTTTGAAGTTGGAGAATATCATGGTAAACAAAATAAGCCTATCCCAAAAAACCAAATGCCTATTTTTTTTTTTTTACTATTATGAAGATACTAATTTTCAATAAGGCAGGGGGCAGTAGGGAAGAATAGCATTAACTTAAATTATGTAGAGGGAAGTGATGGGAGCAGAGGGGATGTGGGGATAGAAAAGATAGTAGAATGAAACAGACATTTTTACTGTATGTATATACATGACTGCATAACCTATATGATTCTGCCACATGTACACTCAGAAAAATGAGAAATAATATCTCATCTATGTATGATGTATTAAATTTCATAAATGCATTCTACTTTCATATATAACTGAAACAAAAAAAAAAAAAAGAACTAGAGCAGAGCCTGCAGACTCTAATCCCATTTTCCCTTCCTGTCAAAACCCTGTGAAAATGACCCTATTAGCAATATAGGAATGCATTTCTTTGTGTCATTTTATATTTTATATATATGGAATTATATAGTGAAAGAAGTAACTTCTTAACTTCAGTATTGTTTGTAAGAATCACATGTCCCACTGCCTGAAGCCCAAGTCTCTTCATCTCCTTTTTTAAAATTGATTCTTCTTTTAATATCTTTATTTTTGTTTATTTTTTTAATGTGGTGCTGAGGATTGTACCCAGTACCTCATGCTTTCAAGGCAAGTGCTCTAGTGCTGAGCTACAACCCCAGCCATCTTCATCTCCTTTTGATAGTTTCTTGTTGTGTTTTTTTCTATGAATATGTGGTGCCTTGAAGAGTTTTACCACCGATGGGCATTTGGGTTGTTTATTCTTTGGAGTTATCAAGAAGTATTCTCCTATTATTGCTGTTGGAAATGTGTTTGGGTAAGTAGCATGTTAAGTACTTTTGTTATTTATATACTAAGACGAACATTTATGGATAATCAGTTACACATACTTGAAATTTAGTATGTATTATACCAAATGCTTTCCCAAACAACTGTATGAATTCAATCCACTAGTAACATGGGGACACTCTATTCTATTCATATCCATCACTTACATTTATTACAGTCTGTCTTTTGTGATCTTAGTGATTCATCTGGGAGGGCAATAGTGAGATATTGTGTTTTAATTTGTATGTCACCAATATCTAAGAAACTTCTGTGTTTAAATAAATTTTTTAAAAAAATCTAGATGGCCGGAAAATGAAGTCTTTATTTAAAAAAATAATGTTTAAAATGTAACATAGTTTCTGTTGCTTTTAAAATTTTTCTTCAAGAAATATGATTAATACTGTTAATAATATTTTTCTGATATAGTTATTTTATAATTAAAATAAGTAAGTTAAATTTAACATAATCAGAATAATCTTCATAAATATGGCTTCTTAAATGAATATATTAGAAATTACAACTGACATCCAACTACTTTCTCTCTTTTTGTTCATTTGTTAAAGAAACAACAGGATCCTGCCTCAACTCTCTCTGCAGCAAGCTGAATTAACCTCCATTATCACGGAACTGAGATTATTTTCTACTACTTTAAACATTACCACAGATTCTGAATATATAGTTAAAATTGTTCCTCATATTTCTGTAGCTGTGTTATTCACTCACTTGGATTCCAATTTACTATCTCTTTTTTAACCCTTCAGACTCTTTCACAGCATCAAAATTTCCCATCTTCCTTGCTCATATGCATACCCACACCAAGATTCCTGGACCTCTGACAGAGAATAACACCCACACAGATACAGTTGTGAGGTCCCTAATCTTTTATTGTCAGATGCTGTAAAACTCATGGATTTTATCATCAAAAAACTCATGGATTTTCTGCTCATGAATGAAGATGTTTTCCATTTCTTCCCCAAAAGCTTAAGTCACGATCAATAACTATTCTCGCTGTACACCCTTCTGGGCCCCTATGTGGGAATCTGTAAACCCACAAGGACTACATTCTAATGCACTTAGGCAAATGGATGTTAACCTATTTCCTTTCTTTTCATCCTTATTCCTTTCTTCATATTTCCATTGATATCATTCTGAGTTTATATGGGCTACTGCATATTGATCTAAAAATTTACCTGCTTTCAATATGCATGTATTACTCTGCTTTGCCACTATGGGCAACCCTACTCATTTAAAAACAGATAACACCCCTGCATATATACCCTGTGCTTTTGCCCAATTTGCTACTCATTGAAACATAATTTTCACCCATGAAATTACTCATACTCCTACCAAATAATCCTTGCTTGAACAAGCACATTGTACCCTAATGAAGTGCCACTTATATAAAAAAATAAAAAAGGAGACATAACCCACAGTAGAATACAATTCTTAATTATATGAAAATGGGCATAAAATAAAGAATATAAGCAATAATGGGGATCAAGTGAACCTAAATGGTGGTTTACAATTCCTAAAAGTTTTCCTGAGAACTGGAAATTTCTTATATTTGAAATCTCCTGTTTACATGACAGTCATGTTTTCTTCTTTACACTTAAGATGCTCTGGTTATTCTAATTTATGGGAAAATGAGCTGATTTTTATTATCATCAATGCCAAACAAGGCTTCAAATCAATTAAAATCTTTCATTACGACATATAAAGTTACATTCGCATATGCTACAATCATAATAAGTATATTTCTTTGTATAAAGCATATGCTTTGGATTTTAAAATATGCCACCTGCAATATTTTGTATACAAAACTCCCATTGTTGCTTATGTAGTAATAAATTAATAAAATTATGTTACACTACCTAGAATAAAATAAAATGGAAATAATTTGCTCATAAAATTTATTTTGAAATTATCTTTATTTATAAAATACTATCCTAAGAATTATAATTCCTTTAAGCTTCAACTGGAGCAAAAGATTAATCACTTTCTTAAGTAAAAACACTTTCTCAACTAAAAATGAAAGATGTGTCAAATTACTTTGAAGAGAGATCAAAAATATCAGGTTTCCTGTTGTGGTCTGGATGTTCAGTAGCAGTCTCTTTTCAAGATGGAATCAACCCTGAATGAAACTCACTTCTACTTTCAGAATGTGGAGGTGGGAGAGGAATGCAGCTCTTGGGGGAAGATAATGAGAAAAACACCTCAGTGAATAGACATTTTCCAATGGGAATGCAGGGGGTAGTGGGCCTGGTACAAAATAATCTCCAGATACTCCATACATGTTTCCTGGAGGAGGTGCAGGAATAAAAAAAAGGTCCTCTTCTCATGAACTGACTCCTTGGGTCCACTGGAAACAATGCACCTCTGACTGGAGTGGAAGATGAAAAAAAAAAAAAAAAAAAAAAAAACTAGAGCCAGTTGCTTGGTTTTCAGCAGGGAGAGATGAATCAGGCACATTGGAATTACGAAGATTGACTTTGGTATCAGTTTTTACTAGATTCCATTTCTGAAGACAGAGGCCCATCCATCTTATGCAAAGAAGGCATATTCTTTGTTCCAACAGTCCAGATAGCCTACCATAATTAGAATACTATAAATCCTGCCTTTGTAGAGAAAGATGTGGATCAGAATATGGTTAGCCTAATGGAGGGATCATTATCCTACCAGCCTTTTCCCATCGAGGTGACAGGGGAACAATATTATACGGCACTCTGAGGATCCATTAACTCAACATAGCCTGATTTTATCCTTTCATTGATAATCTGTGGTCCCAGAGGATTCTCTTGGCCTCTTGAGCCACTTTCTCCTCCCAATGGCACCAAAGATGAGAATATGAGTGGACCCTTCTTTTTCAAAAGAGGACCTCTCATTTCTGATGAAGGTTGACCCAATAGTGAAGGACCATTTGGGGAATGCTCTCTGGCAAAGGCTGTATTTGAATCATCAAGTGCACAAGGTTCTTTTTCTAGAAAGTTTAAATTTAACTTCATTTTCAGTTAATTTTTGTCTGTTGTGAGCACTTTGTTTCCTTAAATCTTGAGGTATCTTTTAGCACTCTAAGCTATGAGCTCATTATCATGTGCTTTTTTTCTCATAGTACATAATTTGGCCCTGATAAAAATGAATGGTTCTCTCCAATTCTTCTTCAAGATCTTTGACTTGCTTTCTATGGTTTTCCAGCTATTCTTTGTATGGCTGATGTTTTCGTCCACTTCTGAAAGTTTCTCATCTCGCTGTACCCAGTAAATTTCCTCTCCTATTAATTTTCTTTGGAGTTTCATTACATTTTTTGATATATTTCAATCATGACATTAAATTTCTGCTGAAGATTATTATTCTATCTTTTAAGTTGTGTATTTTGACTGTGAAGATACTTGCTCTGTCTTAAGGTTGTTAATATGTTCTTTAAGGTCTTCCTTTACTTCATCTACTTCAGATAATAAACATTTCATTTCTTTCTCTTTCTAAGGTATTAAAGGGGCATATAACTTAGCACCATTAACCTGTTCCTTCAAAGCTCCTTTTGGCTGATCATCTAAGTGAACACCAGTTTCTGATTCACTCTTCATTTTCAATTCCAAGTTACCATCATATTTTAGGTCTTCTCCAAGCACAGAAACCCAATCTTTCATCTGCACCAAGTGTTCAGTCAGAGACTTAATGTGATTTTCTTTATCTCTTGGAACTTGTTCTGCATATACTATAGACTCTTCCAATGTTATTTTCTGTTTATTAAGGTTATTCTCTTTTTCTTTCCATACTTCAGCTTCTTGTAAAATTTGTTTCTGACTTTCATGAAGTTGGAAATTTTCTTTCAAAACCTCTTTTATTGCTACCTTAAATACTTCTGCATTCATTTGAAATATTCTCAAGGTTGTTTCACCTTTGTCTATTAATAACTTGAGGGATTTTGATTCATCTTCTAGAGACTTAATCCTTCTTGATATATCTGCCATCAATTCATCCTGTTGAGAATCTTGAGTTTTATCTCCTTTTAGCTCTTTTTCTAGAAAGAATATTTCATCCTCAAGTTTAGATTTAGACCTATCCAGCTTTGTATATATTGCCTCCAAATTTTCTGTTTCTATGGACTTCTTCTCCAAAATGGCATCCTTTAAAGGTGACTCTAAGCCATCATACTCTTTTTGAACAAGGCTAACTTTCTCAAGTAGTTGACATTTTTCTTCAATTAGTCCAGCAAGTTTTAGAGGAGGCTTTTTATCTCTTCTTACATAACACCTGCTTCTAACACATTGACAACATCTCCACAGAAACAAGAGAATAGCAAAAAATCCAATATCTGCATATATCACCAACTCCCAAGTATATTTATAAGGATGAGGGCCTAGTTTCATATCTACAGACAATGATGCCAAAGTCCTGTATATTTCTTACAGGACCTGCCCCAAATACAGCTGAGGGGGACCCCTTGGCCAGTCCATCACACTAATGCTGCTTTGCCTACTGCTGCTGCAGGCACAGCCTGCCCAGCCACACCCAGACAGGCTGTGGACACTCAGGTCTTTGGTGAGTAACTCAAACGTGCATCAGGCAGTGGAGCACACCATTGTGAAGCAGCTGCAGTGGTGGGGGGTGGAGCTGTGAGCATGGACATGGGAAGCCACAGTCATAGGCTCCCAGGAGATTAGCACACTCAAGTGCCTGTCACTGAAGTCTTGGCCCCTTCATTATGCTGTGCATCATGAAGCAGTGCAGGTTGCAGTCTGTCCCAATTGAGCCAGAGAGGACTCCTCTCCTTGTCACCCACCCCTTAGTTTAGTTTCAGGCAGGCCATGATGGAGTTTTTTTGTGCTCTTCCATTCAGTCATAATGTCAACTAGTTTGATGTAACTAAAATTTTAAAGCTTTGTAAAATAATTTACAGAGCTAATACATCATATATTTGTACCACTTGCCATTTTATTGTAATGACTCATTCCTTTCCCTCCCCTCCTGTCCACTCCCTTTTTCCTTCCTTCCTTCCCTCTTTCTCTCTTCTCTCCCTTTTCTTTTCTTGCAGTGTTGGTAGTTAAACTCCAAGGCCTTCTCCATGCTAGGCAAGCTCTCTACTATTGAGCTACATCTGCAGCCTACTGACACTTACTATAGAAGCAATCTGAACTATTTCTATAGAAAAACTCTTGAGTTAGACTATTTAAAAAGTAATTTAAGAAGAGTTGCTACCATGGGAACAAATCAGTTATGACAAGTTGTTTTTAAAAAGTACAGCAGATGTAATGTTTCTAAAAAAAAAAAGGAACTTGAAACTTGAGTTGGTTTTCATGTCAGTTTTACTAGCCTACTACTTATTTAAGTTTTCAAAATTGTTTTTCAGATGTTCTTTTGACTTCTTATTGGATGTAAAAACTTCTAAGTAACTGGGTCATTATAAATACTAAGCAAAAAGAAGGATACGATGTAACTCTCTGAAATGGCTTTAGCTCCTGAAGGTGAATTATGTTGTTGTTAAGATAGAGTTCATTGCTTGATGTAAATAAAAGACATCTAATATAGTTTTTTTTCCTAGTTATGCTTGAATTCTTGATAAGCCAAATCTAATGTTTGAAGAAAAGCATTCAGTAGTCGTCTTTGGTTTGCTAAAAGCCTCTAAAGTTCAAAGGCATTATGCCATCATGTATTAATAGAGCCATTCTACTTCTATGGCCAGAGTTTTATCAATGTAAACTAAAACACTTGTCCAGTTCCACAGGGTATGAAAGATTAGAAATTTTTTAACAAAAGTAATTATGTGAAGTTAAAAATATGTTAATTAGTTCATGGTGAATATTACTCAATGTACATACATGTATCAGAATCAAATTATCAGCTGGGCATGGTGTCACCCACCTGTAATCCTAGTAGCCACTTAGAAGGCTAAGGCAGGAGTACAACAAGTTCAAGGTCAGCCTCAGCAATTTAATGATACCCTGTCTCCAAAAAAAAAAGAAAGAAAGAACATGGGCCCTTACAGATCCATTAAGCTACAACACCGTGTGCTGCTGCCCTCTGCCACCTCATGATCCAGTAGGCCTCGCCAGATGCCAGCACCATGCTCTTGAACTTCCAGAGCCATGAGCTAAATAAAATGTCTTTTCTCTATAATTTACCTAGGGGGATATTCAATTATAGCAACAGAAATCACACTAAGTTTCAAAGAGATTACTGGTCAAGGCACAAAACTAAAAAGAAACAATTCTGGGACTCAAACCAATTGTCTTGAGTTTCACACAAAATAAAAGCAGTTAGCCATAAAGTAAAACACACAAAAAACAGGCTTCAGATTCCTCTTTACTTGTCAGAGCTGTTTCTGTTTGGATGTAAAAGTCACCAAATGAGAGTAGCTTTTTTACATATACAGCATCGGTATCAAGGTACCTACTTTCAAGTGAACTTCCTGAGCCTCGTCCTTATCTGAACATGCAGGTCAATAACATTTTATTCTTCATCATCATCATCATCATCATCATTATCATCATCCTTGCTATAAAATAGTTATTCCCATAAGTAAAGAGACAAAGAGTATATACATCAAATGCTGTTCCATTCCTTTCCACTCTCCTTTTCCCATTTGTTAGTAGAAAGAAAAAAGTGAGGATTCTTATAAATCATTTTTCTTTGAAGGATTATAGGATTTTCAAATGGTATACAAACTATAATAGCACATAAAATAATAATAAGATACCAAACCACACCCAGCTATAAAATTTAAGTCTTGGCCAATTACCTTTGACTTTCCACTCTGACATGGGCATGTGGTCTTACCACTTATTTAAATGTGAGAAAATTTTGCACCCTTCACATGATCATTCCCCGGATCACCAAAGATGATGATGAAAGATGCAGTACCTTATGTGCTTCTTGAACATTTACAGAGTTCAGGAACAACTAATTGTACACTTTCCCACAACTTGTAATATCATTTACTACAAAAAATCTAGTACAGAAAATTTTTCTTTGTAAGATTCAAGCATTGTATTTTAGGGAATCAGTAGCACCCTATAATTGGAAACTGGTGAACTGGGTGTGGTTGTGCATGCCTATAATCCCAGTGGCTTGGCAGGCTGAGACAGGAGGATCATGAGTTCAAAGACAGGTTCAGCAAAAAGCGAGGTGCTAAGCAAGGTGTGCAGTGAGACCCTGTCACTAAATAAAATACAAACTAGGGCTAAGAATGTGGCTTAGTTGTCAGGTGCCCTTCAGTTCAATCCCTGGTACTCACCACCACCACCATATAAAAAATATTAATGTTTCCTTTCTGACATGTTACCTTAGGAAATGGGAATCTTCATTCTAGAGAATCTACTGTGTATAATTTATTAACTGAAACATGTCAATTTGCTTGACAAAAGGATTCATCATGATAGTACAATAAGGAGTTTGAAGGAGACATCAGAAACTCTAGGAGAGATGCTATGGGCATCCTGGGAGTCCAAAAAGATGATTCCTCTGAGTCCCAGCAGCATTCATGTATCAAATACAACCAATAAACACTCTCATGATTAAAATAATTTTTATAGTGGAAAAAAAACTTTCCCTCTTGGTAAACCTCACTGGACCACCCCAGGGGTCCTCCATGACCCCCTGAAAATCACTCAGACCACCCCAACCTCCAGCACTGTGGCTGAAAGCCACTCTGATTCACTGGTACCTATGCCAAGGCAGTTGTACAATATTTTGAATATCACTCCTGGGTATCATCAAAACTGCTTCTTAAGTAAGAACCATTCTCCCCCCTAAAATTTTAGACAGTTTTCCCTTCATCTATTTGACAGTGTTTTCTACCTAAAAAATACTAGCAGCTGAAAGTAGGATCCAGCTCCATAAACTGCATCTCTTCCCTATAGTAGGATTTCATAAAATTATGTACATTAAAATTTTATTTAGAATTCATGCACAGCCTGATTAAAGTTCTAAGCTGTGATACTGTTTTTTTTTTTTTTTTTTTTTTTTTTTTTTTTTTTTTAACTATAGAGGTACAGGATTTGCTCGTGGATGCTGAAAAACTATATGTGACAACACAATTAATCACTAATTTCTTTGGAACCATGTATTATTAATCTCTTTACTCATCTCAACTAGAATAATAATTCAACCATAAAAGCTATACAGAGATCATTAATAACAAAAAAATTTGGTTTTATTCCTGGAGATACTTGAATTTATTAAACTACACAAGAGTGTAGCACTTAGAATTCTCCTAAAAATATAGAGAAGACCCATAATGTGACAATTTATCCTTCTGCTTAACTTTAAACTGTATGAATTTGTTACAAATGGGTACTACCCAGTCTGTAAGAGCTTGTCACATGGAAAATAATTAAAATCACCATATAGATTTTTGAAGGAAAATATCTGCATTTGAAGACAGAAATAAAAGTCTTAATTTTCAAAAGAAAATTATTAGCTATTTGCAAATTTACAATTCACTAAAGCCATATCACTGTGATTTCATCACATAAAGTGTATAACAGTGCCATGAAATTTTATCGCCAAACAACAACTTAGAACACACAGTTAAAGATATTTGACAATAAATAATTGTCAATAACAAAGAGTAATACACAAAACAATTGGTCAAAAGAGGAACAGTCAGAGCTCTGAAGATGCAGGAAGACACACAGATGCCCAAGAAAGGCTGTTTCCATGAACACAACAGGCAGCCACACAGATCACATTGCACTTGATTTCTGTTTTCAAGTTCAAGATATGATGGGGTGCACAGTAAAGCAGAAGGTCAACCCCAAGGGAGTCACAAGTGAAAGCCATTGACTTATCTCCACAAACACGATTTCCAATACCTGTAAGAGCCACCATCCCATAGCAGCTGAACACACTAAAATACTCAATTTTAAAGTGTACTTGCCCCTTCCAACCTCTCCACCATGTTAGCCAGCATCTCCTGCAGGGGCTGCAACAAGAGGGACTGCTCCAGCCCAAAGCTGTAGATGGACAGGTCCTGGGGGATATTCTGCAAGAAAAGAGGGAGAAGTGTGAATATGTCACCAGTTTCAAGCATCCAGGTCCCATCTACCTTGGTGTCTGTCCTTCAGCTGCTTCAGAGAAAACGTGAAGGTCCTTGCTACCTCTGCACTGTCAGCTGCCCATCACCACAGGTCACTGTCATTACTGCTCTTGTTTCGTACATTATTAAACTCAGGGTAACAAGTGCTGCCCCACCCGGAGTGTGTATCCTGACACACCCTGCATTGGAGCTTTGTCTGTAGTTCCTGTGGTTCCTTATGACAGGGACTATTAATACCACCAGAAAAAAAGAAAGCAGAGAAGTTAGGCCACTTTTACAAAGTCACACAGTCACAAAATATTCAAGCCAGGATAGAAATTTGGACTATTCCATTTCTCATGCATTGGTTTCTAACCTACCAAGCATTCTATGGATTTAAAAAAATAACATCTAAGGCTGGGCAAGTGGCAGACCATGACACCTGTGTAATATGTCTGTGCAGAGAGGAGGGAAGCCCAGAGGAGTGTCCAGGGGCCACCACACCTATGTAAGAAATAGAAAGCAGCAGGCAAGACTGGGTGGAATCTGTATTGGCCATGGCCACCACAGGGGGACCAAGAACAAGGAGGAAGAGCCAAGGTGCAAGAGCAAATTCTGAAATGGATGTTACATAAATCATTTAAAGAGCTGCACACAACTATGAACAATTTTCTGAAGCCTTTTTGAAGCCTTCTTAGATCTTTTAGAGTGTCCTTTGTGTTTAGAATGCCTGGGTTCTTCTGCCAAAGTCTTGCCTTGCCAGCACAAGTTTTGCAAAGGATGTTTGCTGGGATCATAGGTCCTCTCATTTGTTTGTACTGGATGACTCTTGTTGGCTCCCATGATGAACATCCAGATGACATCCTCCCTGTCAGTCTTCTGGATGACTTCAAGCAGAGAAGCCTTGGAAACCAGCTGGTGTGGGCAGTGGGACCAACTTCACAAATGCATTAAGGGTTCAGGGCAGCACTATGACTAATTGTAGTGCAAAAGATCTGTAGAGCTCCCAGTGTGGATGGCAGCCTCGGTGGCAAGCCTGGAGGCCACAGTGAGGGGTATGCCTGTTACCATGTCCTAAAGCATTATACAACTATGAAGGAAAGGAGCCTGGAGACTTTAAATTCAGCAAATGTGGCATCATCATTTTTTCACAACACATTGATAAAAACTGGCTCCACAGGGTAAGTCAATGGGATCTATGGATTTTTCCCAGCCAACTTAGTGCAGATTATTCAACCATTGTCTCAGTCCCCACCTCAGTGCAAAGCACTTTATGACTTTGAAGTGAAAGAGAAAAAAGCAACAGATAATGACCGCCTTCCATTTGTTAAGGATGATGCTCTGACTGTGATCCAAAGAGTGGATGCAAGCTGTGCTGAAGAAATGCTGGAAGACAAAATAGAAATATTTCTGATTTCCTATGTTGAGTTTAATTTGCCTGCAAAGCAGCTGACAGAATGGGATCAGCCTCCCATGTCAGTAGTTGATGCTGAAACATGTACCTCAGCAGCAGTCCAGAGCAGCACTGCCCTAAAGCACTCCAACACCAAGAACAACACCAAAAATCACCACTCCTTCATTTCCTTCACCATAGCAAACAAGTTCTCTCACGCATCCCAGAACTGCCACTCCATGGAGATCAGCCCTCCTGTCCTCATCAGCTCCAGCAATCCTCAACTTCCACAAGGATCAGAGAACTGTCTGGGCTGGGCTTACTTCAGTGCCTCTTCTCAGATTCATGTGAGTACTGCTGCATTCATTGTGACCCAACACCTAAGCAGCCCAGTGACAACTGGCCCTTCATTCACTTTCCTGTTGGATGTCCCCTCTCCAGGTACTTTTGGAACTATGAATCCTCCCTTTCCAGCACCCCCTTCTCCTGGCTACCACTGTCCTCTCACCTCCACCCTGCCAGGTGCTGTGATGCATCTGCTGTAATGGGACTCAGTCTCATGGTAGAATCCACTGCTCACAAATTAGAAGATTAAATATTATGAAGATGTTAGTTCTCCCCAGAACTATCTACAGATTTGATGTCATCTCATTACAAATTTTAGCAGCCAATTTTTTGGAAATCTGAATATTAATTCCAAAAGTATTTATTAATTCCAAAATTAAAGCAGATATAGATCATGTCAGAACCTGGGATTATAGTATAGTAAAATTAATTAGGAAGGGATGAGATTTGAGTATTAATTATTCCTAATTCTTATGTGATCTAGTTAATTTTTAACAATGGTTGGGTTTAACAATGATTTGAAAAATTTATAAAAACTACTCTCTTATAAGTAAATGTGGGCTGACTTTAGCAAACCAATGATATCAGGTATCCAGAGAAGTTTAAGTATCTATGATTTTCTTACCAGTCATTCTTAAGTACTGAAGAATATTAGCCTAATCAAGAAAAAGAAAGAAAAAATAAATAAAATGAAAGAAACTTCAGCCCCTGCCCCAGAATATATAATTTGATTTTCAAGAGGAAACAGGTTTTTGAAGTTATAAATAGCTCAATTTTTTTTTCTACTACATGGCTGGCTTTCCTTACAGATAATAGGTAAAGTCTATGGATTTAGACATGGATAAAACTTCATATAATGTTCTTCAAGCCATTTAAGAAAAAGAGGGTCATGAAGTGTTTATGGTTCCTTTAAAACAATATAAATTTTGCCCTAAGTCTACTCCTTCTGGCCACAAATTGTAATTTGACCATTGAAGTTGCAAATTGAAGACAAAGATAATTTATAATTAAGGTAATCTCAAAAGACTAGAAATTTGTTTACCCATTACATCATAACAAGTCCAGAATCCTTTTACCTATCAGATAAATATTGGTTGATGAATGAAAACTAACAAGCCATTAGTTTTCAATATGACTCAGGAGAGCCCTAGAAATGTGACTATGCTGTATACCCATCCGGTCCTGGGATTTTCTTGGTTGGTAGTCTTTTGATGACTTCTTCTATTTACTCAATTGACATTGGTCTGTTTAAGTTGTGTATATCCTCCTGACTCAATCTGGGCAGATCATATGACTTAAGAAATTTATTGATGCCTTCACTATCTTCTATTTTATTGGAATATAAGGTTTCAAAATGATTTCTCCTTATCTTCTGTATTTCTGTAGTGTCTGTTGTGATATTGCCTTTTTCATCCCATATGCTAGTAATTTGAGTTCTCTCTCTTCTTCTCTTTGTTAGCATGGGTAAGGGTCTGTCAATCTTATTTATTGTTTTCAAAGAATCAACTTTTAGTTTTGTCAATTTTTTTCAATTATTTCTTTTGTTTAAATTTCATTGACTTCAGCTCTAATTTTAATTATTTGTTGCCTTCTCCTAGTTTTACTGATGTTTTGCTCTTCTTTTTCTAGGGTTTTGAGGTGAAGTGTGAGATCATTTATTTGTTGTTTTTTTTTTTTGTTGTTGTTTGTTTGTTTGTTTTGTTTTTGAGGAATGAACTCCAAGCAATGAATTTTCCTGAACTAATACCAATACTTTGGAAGCTATTTTAGGAAACAGAGAAAGAGGGAACACTTCCAAATTCATTCTATGAGGCCAACATCACCCTGATTTCTAAACCAGACAAAGATATGTCAAAGAAAGAAAACTACAGACCAATATCTCTAATGAACATAGATGGAAAAATCCTCAATAAAATTCTCACAAATTGGATACAAAAACATATCAAAAAGATTGTGCACCATGATCAAGTAGGATTCATCCCTGGGATGCAAGGCTGGCTCAATATACGGAAATAAATGTTATTCACCACATCAATATATGTAAAGATAAGAACCATATGATCATCTTGATAGACACAGAAAAAGCATTTGGCAAAGTACAGCATCCCTTTATGTTCAAAACACTAGAAAAATTAGCAATAACAGGAACTCACCTCAACATTGTAAAAGCTATCTATGCTAAGCCTCAGGCTAGCATCATTCTAAATGGAGAAAACTTGAAGGCATTGCCTCTAAAATCTGGAACAAGACAGGGATGCCCTCTCACCACTTCTATTCAACATGGTTCTCAGAACACTGGCCAGAGCAATTAGACAGATGAAAAAATTAAAGGCATAAAGATAGGAAAAGAAGAACTTAAATTAGCACTATTTGCAGAAGACATGATTCTATACCTAGCAGCCCCAAATATTCTACCAAGAAACTTCTAGAGCTAGTAAATGAATTCAGCAAAGTGGAAGGATGTAAAATCAACACGCATAAATCAAAGGCATTCCTGTATATCAGTGACAAATCTTCTGAAATGGGAATGAGAACAACCACCCCATTCACAATATCTTCAAAAAATAAAATACTTGGGAATCAACCTACCAAAAGAGGTGAAAGGACCTATACAACAAAAAACTACAGAACCCTAAAGAGAGACATATAAGAAGACCTTAAAAGATGGAAAGATATACCTTGTTTATGGATAGGTAGAACTAATATTAAAATTGCCATATGACCAAAAGTCCTCTATATGTTTAATGCAATGTCAATCAAAATCCCAATGGCATTCCTCACAGAAATAGAAAAAGCAATCATGAAATTCATCTGGAAAAATAAAAGACCCAGAATAGCAAAAGCAATTCTAAGCAGGAAGAGTGAAACTGGCAGTATAGTGATATCAGATTTTAAACTATACTACAGAGCAATAGTAACAAAAACAGCAGGTTCTGGTACCAAAACAGGCCAGTAGAGCAATAGTACAGAATAGAGGACACAGAGACCAATTCACAAAATTACAACTACCTTATATTAGACAAAGGTGCTAAAAGCATGCAATGGAGGAAGAATAGCATCTTCAACAAATGGTACTGGAAGAACTGGAAATCCATATGCCACAAAATGAAATTGAATCCCTTTCTCTCACCATGCACAAAAGTTAACTCAAAATGAATCATGGAGCTAGGAATCAAAACAGAAACTCTGTTTCTAACAGAAGAAAAAGTTGGCCCTAATCTCCATCTCGTGGGGTTGGGCTCCAAATTCCTTAATAGGACACGTATAGCACAAGAGTTAAAATCAAGAATCAACAAATGGGATGTATTCAAACTAAAAAGTTTTGTTTTTGTTTTTTCTCAGCAAGAGAAACAATAAGAGAGGTAAATAGGGAGCCTACATTCTGGGAACAAATATTTACCTCTCACACTTCAGATAGAGCTCTAGTCTCCAGAATATACAAAGAACACAAAAAAATAAACAATAAGAAAACAAATAACCCAATCAACAAATGGGCCAAGGATCTGAACAGACACGTCTCAGAGGAGGATATACAATCAATCAACAAATACATGAAAAATGCTCACCATCTCTAGCAATCAGAGAAATTAAAACCACTCTAAGATACCATCTCACTCCAGTAAAAATGGCAACCATTATGAAGTCAAACAATAATGAGTGCTGGCAAGGATGAGGGGAAAAGGGCACACTTGTACATTGCTTGTGGGACTGAAAATTAGTGCAGCCAATTTGGAAAGCAGTATGGAGACTCCTTGGAAAGCTGGGAATGGAATTACCATGTGACCCAGCTATTCCCCTTCTTGGACTATACCCAAAAGACCTAAAAGGAGCATACTACAGGGACACAGCTATATCAATATTCATAGCAGCACAATTCACAATAGCTAGAATGTGGAACCAACCTAGATGCCCTTCAATAAATGAATGAATAAAGAAAATGTGGCATTTATATACAATGGAATATTACTCAGCACAAAAAATAACAAGATCATGGCATTTGCAGGGAAATGGATGGCATTAGAGCAGATTATGCTAAGTGAAGCTAGCCAACCCCTAAAAAACAAATTCAGAATGTCTTCTTTGATATAAGGAGGGGCGACTCAAAACAGAGCAGGGAGGGAGAGCATGAGAAGAAGATTACCATTAAACAGGGACCAGAGGTGGGAGGGAATGGGAGAGAGAAGGGGAATTGCACAGAAGATGAAAGGAGACCCTCATTGTTATACAAAATTACATATAAGATGGTGTGAGGGAGAAGAAAAAAAAAGAGAGAAAGAAATGTGTTACAGTAGATGGGGTAGAGAGAGGTGATGGGAGGGGGTGAAGGGAGGGGGGATAGGAAGGATAGCAGAATAAACGTGGCTGTATAACCAATGTGATCCTACAATCTGTACACGTGAAAAAATAAGTATTCATACCCCAATTGAATCAAATGTATGATATGTCAAGATCATTGTAATGTTTTGAGCAATTAATAAAAAAAAATTAAAAAAAAAGAAATGTGACTATGCTGCATTCTTGTAGGAGGTTTCCTTTCACCTATTATTCTCTAATTTAGAGATGGCACTAGCACAAATTCCTTAAATTTTAATTGATGGACAGCAGCCTGTGTCTTATGCATTGTGTAGGTGTCAGTTTCTGAGGTGTCAGATTGTATATATGGAAAGGAAAGGCCCCTGGCTAACATAGGAGTTTAAACAAAGGGCAGTAGAAGCTATTTTGTTCCACGAATATTTTTGGACATGGAATATAATGAAGAATGATGATTTGACTGCAGATGGACTTAGAAGGAGCAGTATATAAATAAGAAAAAAGTCTAATGAAAAATGAAGATCTCACTGCTCTGAACCATTGGAGAAATTACTCTTATTTTAAACTAAAGATAATACTGTGAACAGGCCAGATTTTATGTTAATATGAATCTATAATTTCCTTCTTCCATGCACTTGACTTCAACACATTTACAGAACACATCTACTGTGTTGTGTAACCTTCTGGCTGAGTCCTAATTCCTCAAGTTTCCAGATCTGACATATCTGTAACACCTCGAGTTACTGAGGTCAACCTGAGGGTCCTAATTCCATGAAATTAAATTCCATGCAATTAAAAACAAGTTAAAAGGAAGGGATTCATAACATAGGGTAACTACTTTTTGAAAAGTCAAGAGAATGTGCTATAAGATTTGAATTTTAAACCATCAACTTGATATATTTAGGGCTTTAATTTATGAAACAATCAGGAAATTTTTATATTTAACATTAAATACCTGAATATTATAAATCACCTTAGATGAACATTTATGGGGGAGTTTCAGTGAAACTTCTGAACAACTTGTCACTTTTATTGAACAACAATGAGTTGTAAAAAATGATATGCTAAGTAATCCTGCAGTATAATTTAGGGACATAAAAACAACTGTCAAGAAATAGGCAGAGATTCTGTTTAATCAATCTTTGCAGACTAAAGTAATAAGTATTAAATTAATCAACACAGCTTAATTGAAGCTCTATGTGTAACATATTTTTTATTAGAATTGTTATTAATGGACCCTTAAATGCTAACACAACTTGAACTCTGGGTTAAATCTAGATAATGAACCACTGTTGCCACACACACACACACACACACACACACACACACACAAAACAAACAAACAAACAAACAACAACAACAACAAAACACTACTCTAATAGCCATTTGTTTCTATGGGCCTCTTCCTGTTGTACAGAGTAAAAACAAAGAGGACTCCCTCCTTCCTTCCCAAGGTTATCTACATGGTTGGCAAGATATCATATTGAAAGCTGCTGAAATCACTAAAGCAAAATCCTGAAAAAAGTAAAAGTGCAGTAGCTAAGGCTGGAAATGATAAAATAATTTTTGTTGTCTTCAAAGATACTTTTTTTTTTTCAAATCTGGCTTCTTGTGTTTTTATTTAAATGTTGTCATAATATACAATCATGTGCCACCTAACATTTTGGTAAAGCACAGACCACATATATAATAGCATGTATCACATAGCCCAGCATGCATTAGGATATACCATGTAAATTCCAAGATATGTGCACAATGATGAAATGACCTAAGATGCTTTTCTCAGAGGTATCCCTATTGTTAAGTGCATGACTATATATTTAAGGATTCTCTGGTTTATGGTGGTAAAGACTTACCTAAACCTGTCTCCCAATCCCTTCAGCATTCCCTTCTTGGCTTTCATTTTATCTTTTTTTCTTCTCTTTTTCAGTTTTGTTATTTTTCCTATTAGTATGGTCCCCTTTCTCTTGGTTCCCATTCATTTGTCTCTCTAGAGAATGCAAAGGCTGATCACTGGCTGTGGGTATAGTTTCTTTTCCTGATTGTGAACTTTATTTTGTGTCTTGTTCCACTGGATAATAAAATAAAATAAAGATAAGAAATATGGCGAATCACAGCCATAAAAATTAGTACACAAAAATATTTGATAACTTTACTTTGCCACATTGTCTACAAAAGAATGGTCCTGCTCTCAACTTGGATGGCAACACTGTTTAATGCTGAGTAGAATTAGAAGGAAATATGTGATGTGGATGAGTCCCATGCACAGACGTCTGCCTAAGTGAAGAGGACGCACCAATAGCAAGACAGAAGTGGCTTCCTGGTTAGAGAGCTAGATGCTTCTGTATGCACAGTAACATTCTGGTTGCTACACAATATGTATGAGGGGAGAACTTCAACCCTACTAACACAGCACAGATGTCTCAGGGTCTCTGCACTATAGTGGCAAGATGAAAAGAAAGAAAACAGAAAGTTTCCTTCTTCCTTTCTTCTTAGTTAAAGTGATTCCTTTCTTCTTAGTTAAAGCAGTGTAGACACATCCTGGTCCCTCATTAATTTGGTAAACTATACCACTCACTATAAGCACACCATTGTTAGCACAGGACTTCTTTCCTCAGAGTTCTAAATAGGACCATTTATGATTTCTGAACACCATGAAATGGACTTTTGGTTTTATAACAACAGATCCTCAAGGACTCTGTAATGTTTCTTTATATTGTTAATGCCAACATCATTAGTAAATGCTAAGCTAATATTAACTTTTACTCAGTACTCAATAGGTACTCTGTTCTGAGGGCAAGGCATAAGTAAGCATCAGTAAATATTTGTTGAGTAAATTACCATATAAACAAACAGTTGAAAAGATGAAAACCTTTTTTTGCTCTCTCTTTATAAAGAATCTCCCTACAAATTTTAAAACCATAATGATAAACACAGAGTCTTTAGTAATTTAGTATTTTAATTGGAAAAGCAGAAACCAAATGTGAAAACTCTACAAAGGATGACTCAAACCTCACAAGGTACCATTTTAAAATGACACTCGACGTGCCTTAAATAAATAAGACATTAATCCTGGAAGATTTCACTGAACTCAACAATTATCTCCTCACCACAATAACTTCAATCAATTAACGATAGGTAAATAACAATGTAATAAAAATTGATGAGAGTGGCCTCCAAGGTACTGCAAAGTTCTGCATAGGGACTGAGCATGTTGGGTACACAAATATTGTTTTTTTTATTCCTTATTTTAATTGATTATTTTGACTTTGGAAAAGGAAAAAAGATGTAGGAAACGGAAAGCTAGTGATACAGATGGTGTTGAATAACAGGATCTGCTGTTCTGGCCTCTGACTTTTATCATAGAATGTTGAACTCATGGCAAGGGAAACAGGTTTTTCTGAACAACAAATGTAATAATAATAATAAGAAGATGATGAAGACAAAGACAAGAAGCAACTATCATTAAACATGAAAGCTTGAGAACCTTTTATACTAATATCATATGATGGGAATAATAACTAATATGATGAAGAACCAAGTGTATGACCATGAATGGAGATGGAGAAGGAAAAGTCAGTTGATATTTAGTAGGGTACTACAGAAGGGGTTTCAAAATAGGAGAAAAGTTCAAATTCATGAATCCTAAGACACTCTACTCTAAAATAGACTTATTTAATTTTAACATCATCCCACAGTACATATGGGTAGAGAGACAAAAAGACTAGGATTATTCTTCCATTTTTCACTTTCACTCTGCATTCAAAAGTCCTCTCTAATCATACTCTCAAATAAATTGGGTAAAAAGCTCCCAAAGGTAATGGTAGTATGTCACGTGCATTATACCCCTCTTCTGACAAAATGCTGCAGGACAGAAACAAGGAGGCCACATGCTCAGTTTTATGAACCCTTGCATATTTGCTTTTGGTTCCCAAATGATTTTGACATTTAAATGATGGTACACCATGGATGTTTTCTGCCCAGTGGGATAATGTGTAATGGCATTGAAGGCTTCCCTTTCAACAGGTAAGACCAAGTGAAATGTTCATAAAAATCAAAATGGTAGTACCCATCACTCAATTGATGTTGTAAAAAGTATAAAATGCAGGGCTGGTGTTGTGGCTCAGCAAAAGAAGACTCGCCTAGCATGTCAGCACCACAAACACATAAATAAATAAAATAAAAATATTAACAATATTTTTTTAAAGTGTAAAATGCACAGAGAGGTGCTGAGGCCATGTACATGAGGTGGTGAGAAGATATACTCATGGAGAGTGTGTGATGTAACCAAGAAGAAGCAAACTTAGGGCTGTGGTTGTGGCACAGGTAGAATGCTCACCTAGCACATACAAGGCCCTGGGTTCAACCCTCAGGACCACATAAAAATAAATAAGGGTATTTTGTCCAACTACAACTAAAAATATAAATATTTAAAAAAAGAAGGAGCACCCCTGCTGAAGGGGTGGTGAGAGTGAGTGTGCACTTACAGAGCAAATTCAGAGACAGGAGGACTAGTCAGGAAATCCTAATAACTTCAGATATTAAATAATGAGGGTTCAGGCTAGATTGCAAACAAGGAGTAAAGTTAGATTTCATGAGAAAAAATTAAAAATGCTTGGAAAAGGAGTGGTTATACAACAAGATGATAATTCCAATTCCTGGAAGTGCTAATGAGACAAATCATGGTCATCCATCTTTATGTGTGCAACACTAAGCATGTAAACACAATTTCTTCTTTTTCTCTTGCTCTGCCATGTGTCATTACTGACCTGGATTATTCCATTAATATTATATAAGTAAGGGGCTGGGGTTGTGCCTCATTGGTACAGTGTTCACCTAGCACATGCATGGTGCTGGGTTCAATCTGCAGCACAACATAAAAATTAAATAAAGGTATTGTGTCCAACTACAACTAAAACAAAACAAACAACAACTATATATATATATATATATATATATATATATATATATATATATATATATATATATATATATAACCATATGTTACCACTGTTGACCGGTGAAGAGTTCTTGCTTCCCCAATGTTGAAGAATAACACCAAAGAAGCACGGCGAGGCAAGGTCAGAGTAGAAATTAGAAGTTTATTAAAGGACAGCAGAAAAGACTTCTCCCGGAGGAAGAAGGGGACCCAAAAGGTGGAATCCATGGAAGTGCGGTTGTTTCCCCTTTTTATAGTTTTGGTGATGGAATGTAGGTTGGAAGGCCCGAGGGGTGGGACACAGGTGGGCCAAAGAAGTAATATGGTCAGGAAGGACTTCTGAGTCAGCACCTTTTTTCTTGGGGCTGTTCATTAACATTTCTTTGAGGTGGACTTTGGCCTAGGGCCTTTTTGGGACTTCATTAACATTCCTTGAGTGGTCCTGTGTTTTCCCTGAGTCATTCTCAGCATGGTCTCCATTTTAGATTTCACTCGATATTAGACCGGATTTACCTAACTACACTGACTACCTAACTTTAAATCTGGCTTCACTTCTTGCCACCAACATTGCTACTTGCCTTCTCTTCCCCCAATGACCCATCTCAATTCCATGGTCACAAAAATCATAATTCTTTTACTTGAAATTCTTCAAAAATTTTAAAGGTCTTTAGAATAAAATGCAAACAATTTACCTTAGACTATTATCCTCTCTCTACATACATCTGAAACTCATTCCTCACTATGATTTTACAGATACTGCATACAACACCTTAAGAGAACTTGAAACTACAGAAATCTACAGATGTTTCCCATTCCACATGCTCCATATAGCCTCTATTTACCCAGTTGAAGACTCTCAAATAGTAGTGCTGGACTGAAGCAATATCTCTCTGGGAAACCTTCTACACATATGCATCTATTTTCTTCTCCACCTGAATTCCACACAGTCTGGGTGGGTGGCCCAACACTATGATGCCATAACAACCTGTACACTACCATTACACTTAACCACACAATGTATCAAGATTTGGTTACAATGGGTTGAATTGCTACTGGACCCTCAGGAGCTTACAGCCAAAATATCAGACTATAGGTGCCCTGTCTCATTAATGCATGCTTAAATACTTAAGTAGTATTTGTATAATGGGATATCCCATTTGGAAGATTCACAGATATTCAAGAAAATCACAGCATTGCAAATCAAAAAAGATGTACTCTAAGTGTGATTTTGGTAAAATATTAAAGTATTTTCCTCTTAAACAGGTTATAAATAAGAATTTTATAATTCACATACTTTAGATATGATTTTCACTGTTCTTTTGCTGAAGTTACTTTTAATCTGGAAAAAAAATAAATTTAAGAAAGAATTTTCACTACTTCATATGCACACACCAATGCTACATTCAGAAATTTTCTAAAAACAAATCAAAGCTCCTTTTCTTAAACAGAAGTCTTAATGCTTAAAAATACAAGTTAGCAAAAAATGATTTATTTTTTGTAATGGGGATTGTAGTCAGGGGTACTCAACTGCTGAGCCACATCCCAGCCCTATTTGTATCTTATTCAGAGACAAGGTCTCACTGAGTTGCTTAGTGCCTCACTGCTGCTGAGGCTGGCTTTGAACTCAGGATCCTCCTGTCTTAGCCTCCCTAGCTGCTGGGATTACAGGCATGGGCCACCTTCCTGGCTCCTATATTGTACTTTTCAACTAATTGTTGAATGGATTAACTAAAGGGAGCAATTCATAAGGTACTTTTACTTTGGAATGTATATCTTGAATTCTTTCATAGTAGTTTTATTTTAATATAGATGGATTCTGGTTCTGATAAAATTAAACAGTTTGTATTATTTTTTTCCTCAAATGCATGATGACAAAAGGGGTCAGAATAAGGAGAAGTAAAAAAAAAAAAAAAACTTAAGTTATCAAATGCAATGTGCTATTATTTAGCTAATGAAACAACGAAATTTCCCCAGAATTTTGCATATACCAATATAAATTTAATTTCTTCTAATCTCATATTACAAAGGTCAATTTTGTGTGTTTTAGAGAAATGCTATTTTAAATCCTAAGAGAACTATATGAAAAAAAGGCAAGCTACTCAAAAGAAATAAGACCATTTTTGCAAGGCAAAGTTTTTCACATTTAAAGTTCTAAATATGATGTATCTTAAAATCAATAGTTACAATTAATAGGAGATATTTGTTTCTATTATGTTTCATCAACTTAAATCCAAAAAAATTACTAATTTAAAAATAGGTGCATAGTTTCTGGCAATTTTTAATATATATATATATATATATATATATATATATATATATATATATATATATATATATATATATAAAACAAAGAAACATTAGTTCATGCATTTCTTGGTTGCAACAGAACTGATTCATTGTATGGGCCACAGAAGCAGCTTGCTGAAAGCCAGGCTGGTTGTATAATTTGAATAGAAAAAGGAGCAGATTATACATGTTCTGAACTGTGAAACACAGTAGGGCCTCAGAGATAAGGGGTCTACATTTCAATCCAGACAGAAATACACAACATAGAGAGGCCAGATAGATTAAATGAGATGCAAATGCTGGCTATAGCCATCTCTGCAGGAAGAACATAAGTGCTACAAAAGATGAGAGATACCAGATACCACATAGATCCCACCCCAGTCTCTTGGCCCCCACTGTGGTGCCTCTGCCATAATTTCAACACTGTGGAGAAGAGGCAAGCCTGTTAGGTGCCATTAAATCCAGTCACTGGGGAGGAGAACCCAGTTGATGAGAACAATCAACTATGCCTCTGTGTGCATCTCTTTAGTAAAGAGGAAACATACCAGTAGAGAACAAGAGACTGCATCAGTCTGGGACTTTCTGCTCCTCACCAACTGTCCTCCACTACCTGTTAGTAGCTTTTCATCAACAACCCACTCTCCATGACAGCATTTCCAGGGTGCACTGCAGCCTTGAAATGTCTGTCTAACCAAAAGACACCTCAGACCTCAGACAATGATCCTCTTTTCAGAGCAGTGGTGATATGGCATTTTAACTTCAAAAGGTGACCAGAACTGAATCACATCAGAGAACAAGAACCTTCTGACCCAGTATCTCACAGAGTGCAAACAGTGGAAGGTGCATTGCTGAGGTATAGGCCTGAAAAGTGAGATTGCAAAAGTAGGGTCCAGTGATGCAAAGGGTCCAGACCAGGTGGCAAAAGATTGAACAGACATGAAAAGGATGGTACTTGGGAAAACAGAGGAGGAGTCAATGGAGCCAGCTGGCCTTGCTCAAAACCCTGAAGCATAAAAGGCACTTTTGGCTCTCATCATCATGACCACCATCACTGAGGGCACCCTGGATTACTTGTTTGAATATTTGTTTTTAAGAAAAAGAAAGTTTTCTAAGATGGAAGACTCACTGTAGGATACAACATGTTTAGTGAAATGTCACTGATGACCTATTACAACATACTGAAAGTCTTTCTCTGTCCCCCTGCCATTCTTGCACACTGGCAGCAGTTAGCCCAGAGCTCACTCACTGATTTGACAGACATTCATGAAACCCTCTGATTTGCCCAGCCCCGGGCCTGGGATTGTGGGATTACAACAGATCTCAGAGATATTATGAGGGGTTATCAGGCAGGGTGTATGTTATCATGCAGGTAAGAAAATGGGTATAGATAATCAGTGAATGTTAAAACTAGAAGCAACCTCAAAAACAATCGAACTGAGGTGAACTGATTGTGTTATGGGAGCCTTAGTGATTTAATCCCTTGATAGGAATTGATTCAGTGGTAATGGAAGGCAGGTAGGGTGTGGTTGGAATAGTTGGATCATTGGGGGTGTGCATTTGAGGTACATAATTTATATTTGGCAAGTGGAGTCTCTCTCAGATTTCTGATCATCTCCTGAGCTGCTTTCCTCCACCACATGGTTCCACCATGATGTTCTGCCTCATCTCAATCCTGGAGTAATGGAGCCAGCCTTCAGTGGACTAAGACTTCTGAAACTCTGACTCCCTATATAAACTTTTCCTCCCCTAATTGTTCTCATCCAGTCTTTTGGTCATAGCAGCAAAAAACAGTTGTATGAAAAACAATTATAACAACTGTGAAAATATTCACTAACTTATGTAACAAATACTGTAAGGAAACAGAGATTTAAAAGAAATAAAATAGTATACAAAACAATAAAAAAAAAAAAAAAACAATTGAACTGCCTAAGCCAGAACTTTTAAAGCTTTTTCCTAAAAATTGCAAAACATGGATTTTTAAACCTAAAATTTACAAAGAACCCCAATGCATAAAAGCAAATCAAAAGGAACACTTAAGGCAGATAAGAGAAACAACAGGTAGTGGGTTAAAGCTCAGAGCCTCCTCCAGGACTCCAAACTAGGAAGTACCTCTCCTGACCAGAGGTCACAGTACAATGTTTGAAAATCAGTGACTTCATAGTTAACTTAGATGGTGGTAATGGCTAAGACCTCTGGGGCTGTGCACAGGATGCATACCCTGAGGTGGGAGAGAGGATTTCTTTACAAGGGTGGATTTAATGATGTGTGGGCTAAATTGAAAGAAACCAAGAAAACAAAAATATACCCTCACCTGAGTTTGCACATGTGTCTTTTATCATATGCTGAGCATCACTGGGTCAGTTGCCCAGGATTAGGCATGCAGGCCCTTGCTTGCCAGGCTCATTATGGGTTTTCAAGGGCTGATGTGACTCCATTGGATTTTATCTTAGAGTAGCTGCAGAGAGTCACACCCCATGGATGAAACCCAGCCACAGCCCTCAGAGGCTGGCCAGGAAGAAGAGAATCCTAGCCAATGAAGACAAACACTGATAATACATTCTGCACAGACATGGGCTCTGGTGGCTCTAGGCAGGGCCAATTTTCTCCCTCTTCCCAAAGGAAGATATACACATTAGTGGCTCAGGACTACCCTGAAACTTCCTCCTAATGTGATCAAAAGTTTAAAATGAATTTGAACTGAACTGGTGCTGGATGGGCTGCAGCCTTGCCCATTGCTGGGTCCTGAAACCCTCCACTTGTCTTGAGTACCATCACATCCTCAGCTGCCTGAAACCCTAAAGCCATTTCAACTGTGCATTCTGACAAATGGAAGGACCAGCACTGGCCACTATGGCCATCCCCACTCAGAAGGCAAGGTGAGCATGGACCAGAAGCCCATGTGCTCTTTCCTCAGCCTGTTTCTGTCCACCATGATGCTGCCCTCTGAACATCTAATGGAGAGAAAGTACTCTTGCTCTTGAAAGAGAAACTGTTTTCCTACAACATTACCAGCCCTGTTATGGTTTGGATGTGAGGTGTCCTGCTAAAAGCTCATGATAGTCAAGGTAGCAATGTTCAGAGCTGAAATTATTACAATACAAGAACCATGACCCTAATCTGTGGATTAATCCATTTGATGGATTTGAAGACTACTGTACTGGGTGGTAACCATACCAGGTGGGTCATGGCTGGAGGAGGTATGTCACTGGGGACATGTCCTTGGGGATTATATTTTGTCCCCCAAGCTCTGCCCACTCTTTGCTTCCCGGTTGCCATAAGCTGAACAGCTGTCCTCTGCTATACCCTTCTGCATGATATTCTGCCTCCCCCTTTGGCCCAGAGCAATAAATTCGGGCCAACCATGTACTGAGACCTGTGAACCCATGAGCCCAAATAAAGTTTTTCTCCTGTAAATTGTTAATGTGGGGCATTTTCGTCACTGTGATGAACAGCAGATGAACACTGATCTTTGAAAACAGCCTACACCCTCATCTTGACTCAGCTTGGAAAGTCTGATGCCTGTCCCTCCCTGAGAGGTGACACAACTAGACCCACAGAGCTCTACCAGTGTTGTGGAACAAGCCACATTTCTGTCTTCTAAGCCATCTGTAGAACATAGTCATCACTCTGCCCTAGGAAGGCTCCAGTTCTAGCTCACAGATATGGATCCCCTAGAGTGTACTTGCCTCCTTCCAATTGTTCTGCAGCCTTCACTTGTTAATCATCAAGATGGCCCAGGAAGGCACATGTTCTCAACCATGCTCCACACCCCAGGGCATCGAGTCACAGGGAGCTTAATTAAATCACCCATGATTACACAGTTAGCAAGAAGAGCAGCCAAGTTGGGAGTTCCTGGGATGCATTTCTAAGCCATTCTCAGGACTGGTCTGCTGAGTAGACAGGACACACTGTCCTTACTGCTGCCTGATGAGGATGATCCAGGGTTCTGGCCTCCATGGATACAGGGAAGCCTGTGGCCAAGTGCAGGGACATGAGTGAGCACAGAACCTCCTGACAAGCATTGGTGAGGACATGAAGTAACAGGAAGCCACCATGTCCATGGAGCATGTGGGTGCTACCAGCCCTTTTAAGAGCAGTTTGTCTAATGGAATTGAATTTATGGAGATTCCATGTCCCAGCAACGCCCTCTTGGTGTATCCTCAGCAGAAATTCCATCTGACACATGTTCAAAGTCTCCACCACAGTACCGTGGCATGGGGAAGAGTCCCTGGGCCTGGAGATGACCCAAGCAGCCTCTTGCAGCAGACAGATAGGCACCTGAGCATGCCCACCTGAGGGCACACAATCCACCATGACTGACAGGATGAAGCCATATCCAGCAAAATCAGACATGGAAGAATGTACATGAAGTCTGAATCAGGTAAAACTCAGATGTGACATTAGTAAGCAGCATTGGGCAGCATGAAAACAGAGGAACACAGGAAGCCACTGCCTGAGTCATCAAGTGATGAATTTAGAGGCTATGGATGGGCAAGGGGATAGAAGCCTTCTGGGAGTGCCTGCAACCTAATATGACACCTGAGTGTTCATTTCAACTGCCTGTTAATAATCATAAAGGCATGTGCTCTTTCTGGATGTGTGTCCTATTACACATTTTTAATAAAATACAGAAAAGTAAGGGTTCCACCAACATGAGTAGCAGTGCTCTAGCTTATCTAGTGGGGACACCTAATTTCCCTCCAACTATTCATAAGACCCCCCTCTATGCCTAAATGACTCTGGACCACTTTATCCACAACTACAAGTTTGCCTCTTTAGATCTACTACTCCATCAGACAGCAGCACTCCAGCTGACCCCAGCTTTATCTTCAAAATCTGCATGTGTGAAGTTGGCTTTGAATGCTGCCTAAGCCTCCATGTGAAAGGGCACCAGGCTCAAGCACACTATTCTTAACATACAAGACTCCTGTCATCTTTGTCTTCATTCCAGAATCAACAGCAAGTCTGGTGGAGCAAGGTCTTCCTAAATGTCCTGCCTTTCCTTAAACCCCTAGGTTTCCTTTACCATCCTCCTGTTCATATGGCTATTTTACTGACAGACTGAGCCCCAGCATACCTGTGGGCTTCTGCACACGATTATAAGATCTAGCATTTGTAGCTGATTCTCTGGGGCCTTCTGTGTAGAGTAATGATCTGCTGATTCTCTGTCCACATCCCTATCTTTTCTGTCCCACTAAGCATCCAACCATTTGTTGTGTACTGTCCTTTGACACATCCCCATCATGATCCTGAATGTCACTTAGTGCCTCTTTCTGTGTAGCAGTGACATGCTTGTGTCTTGGCTTCACATCTCCATCTAAATGTTCTGAGTCGCCCACATCACAGTAAATCACTCTGATGTCATCTGATGAGAGAGCTCACAGAGGAGGAAGAACTAGTAGCTGAGGTCTTCCTCTGGGATACTGAGACACTTCTGAATCCAGATGTGCTCCTGGCAATCTTTCAGAGTAGGAAGTATCTGGAGTTTGGCTACAGAATCATTCAGTCCTGAGGAAGAACAAGTCTTAAGTACACTCACAGTACTCCAAGTGTTGCTCCGAGGCATAACCCTCCTTGGGTCCTCAACATGATGTGATGGAATGGCACAGTTTTGCATCCATTTTTTCATATCAACCTTCTAAAAACAGAACACACTCAACCAAGATTACACAGATAGAAAATGATAGAAGCAGGATTCGAGCTCAGGGAGTGAACACGTCCCCATCACAGAATTAGAAGCTGCTAATTATGTTGGCAAAAAGCATGAGGAAGCCTGGCATCTCTGCCTTCCTTCTTTGTCTTCAGACTCCTGCTCAGCTCTACATACAGATGTGTTCTCCTTTAAGGAGTGCTCTTATAAAACTTCGTAGCACAAGGTTTATAAGCCCTAATTTACCTAATCTTGAAGAAGGACAAGATGATGAGATGAGAATAACCAAAGGATTTCCAAGGTTTTCAGGGACATTCAGTGTCAGCTTTCATATCATCCATAGCCCTAGAGTGGCCTACAAATCTCCAGTCGTTGCCTTGCACCTCCCAGGAATAGCAGAACATTGCATCAGAGATCACCTGGTAACAAGGCTGGCTCCACCAAGCAGGTGTACGTGTCCATTTGGAACCAAATTGCCCCCTTCTGGATCTACAGTCCAATAGATAAGAAGCCTTTCCTAAGAGCACCAGGGAGATGATGATGACAGGATCACTTTGCCCAGGGCTGCATCCTTGTTCAGCCCTCTTGCTCTGTCTCAATTCCTCCTCTTTTAACCCGAATGCTCATGAGAGCATTCCATGGACAGGACCAAGACCCTATAGCTCACTTGTCTTTCCTGACATGGCTATAGTGAGGAAAGCTTTTTCTTTGTTTTCTTCATGACTTTCTAGTTTGGTTTTGGGATGAATGGCTGGACCTGACTTGCTGGTACCGCAGGGTCAGATCTCTGGCCTCAAATTGCAGCAACATTCCCAGAGTTCTGGCTCCTAGCCACCCCACTTACAGTTGCATGAAGGGCTGCATCTTCAATTGCTCCTGTTAGTCTCAGCACAGACTGTTTGGCATCCTCCTGACCTTAACAGTGTGGATGCTGGGAGTTGCAGTCCATCCCACAGACCTCTTCACTCTGTTCTAGTGTCCATTTTATTCTCTGTTCCTCAGAACAGCCCACCTGACCTGCAAAGATCAACCTCCCCATTTTTCAGGGACCTACTTCTAATGCATCATTCTGTGATACCATAGAGCAAGGTCATCTTGTAATATCTGCATCCTTCAATGATTGCAATAGGAATGTCAGTGTCCTGCAGCAGGAGAGGATGTTGGATAGGAAGGCTCTGGTTGTTTCTGTAGTCTTCAGCTTAACAGCTGGAAGAAGAACAGTTTGCAAACAGGTTTTGGGGATATGGCTGCAGAGGTGACTGTCCACCTCGACTGTTCTTTTGAGTGGTTCTGACTTCTTGGAGATAATGTTTCCTGCTGAGCACCTTGAAGAACTTGGAGCCATCCCAGATCTCACTTCAGGAGCACCCGCAGTGTAAGTCCCATGATAACCCAGGTAACCCAGATCTTCACTTACAGGAGATCAGCACTGAGGTGTGGACAGCAACCATTTGGTCAGTCTGGACCTATTTTGTTTTGAAGACATTCTACTGCAGAATCTCAGAGCAGATCAGGGAGTTGAAGAAAAACTGCTTCAATTCACATCTTTACAGTCAAGAAAAGGGCTCAAGTGGGGGCATGGCTTGCCAGGGATGGCACTGGGGCCCCCACATTTGAAAAGATTAGCGTTCTCTATTGGGACATCCTCTGAAGCTAGAGGTTTTTAATACCTCCAAGGTGCCCCAACATTGATATCTCTGGCCTGAAATTCTCCTGAACTCTGACTCAACACTCTACTGCCCAGATAAATCAAAATGCAACCTGTCCAAGTGAAAATATTCATGGCTTCACTGTAACCTTAATGTTGGTTGCCCCCACACCAAAGGCTGAATCCTGAACCCAAAAGTATCAGGAGGGGCCTCTGGAAGGGGATTAGCTTACACGGATATGTCTTTATGACTGAAATTAGCTTAGCATCCTTATCAAAGAGGCCCAGGAGCTCATTCACCTGCAGGGATGCATGCAGAAGGCCTCTCCATGAGTCAGAAAGTTCAAGACATGGAAAATGCTGGCACCTTGATCTCAGACTGTCCAGTCTCCAGGATGGTGAGAAATGACTTTATGGTATGTATAAGTTAATTGGTCTATGATATTTGGTCCTTGCAGCCTGCACAGATGGAGACAACCTCCCTTTAAAACCTGCTGCTCTTGGAGCATCTCAGTCAATGGCAAGATCATGGTTCCAGTTCTCAGGACCTAATGTGGGAGTCACCTTTGTCACCTCACTTTCAGCAGTTCATCTGACAATTGACCTCATCTCGTGAACATACTAAGCCTGGACCAAGCTTTCCTCCACTTTCCCCACTGGATCTCAGCTCCATCTCTCCCAACTCCTTACCTCTTGCCCTTGAGGCCTGTAACAAATCCTGGCCTCTTCTTCTCAAGAGAGCATTCTGAATCATGTCCCCAAGCCTAGTGCAGACCCTATGAGTCCTCTGCTCCAAGTCCTCTGTTGATTATTCATCTTATTCTCAGTGACAGGAAGGAAAGGGAGCAAGACCAAGAAGTAGATTTGGCTCCAATGTCGAATTCATCCCTGGTTTTAGAAAAATGGGCAATTCTGTGACTCACTTTTCCACATCTATTTGTGCTTTAAAGTCACTAAATGTGGATATTTTAAAATACAGAGGGGCTAGCAGACCAGGGGTCCTCCCAGACCTCCTCCCCACCCTCAAACTCTGACTCACCATGAGTCCCATGCCTCCTGATCCACAGTACTAGCCCTGCATCCTACACCTCCATGCCCTACTCCTTCTGCTTGCACAGGCTCTATTCCTCCTTCAGGCCACTCTGCTGATGCACAGGTTTTTAGAGAGTGTGGTGGCAGCTTCATTTGGAACACTGAAAAAAATGCAAAGAAAAAAATGAAAACAAAGGCACAGAAGAGGAGAAAGAAAATCTCCTGTGAGGAGTGGCAGTGGCTGTATAGTTACAAGGGATGTGGTTTATTTTCCTGGCAGGGCTTGGAAGTGCAGAAACCCAGCCCAGACCTGAATTCACCAACTCCTGACAGCAATATCTGAAAACATGGAGAACGATTAGTCCCTGTTTACCAAGGATCCCTGATCACTTGCTGGATTCCTCTCCTGTGACATAACCCACAGCCTTGGGCCAGGGTTCTGCCTGCTTCCTCATAGACTGTAGCCTCTGCCCCAAGACCCAGATCTTGACATTCACTATCAACATACCCCCGGGAGATTCTAACAAAGTTTTCTTTTACTTTACCCACCCCCAGAACAGCTCCTCCCCCAGCTTTCTATACCTCTTCAGGCTCCATGGCCAGGTGTGTTGCCACCTTAGACAGTCCAGTTGTCTCTAGTGATGGGGATGCTTTGGGCTACAAGGAACCACATTCCCAACTAAGTAAGTTCCAAAAATGTCGAGAAATTTAGAACGACACCTGGAAGGATGTCATGAGGCATTACCTACCCCAGGTTTGCCCAGAATAAGAGGAAAATGGCCATTAAGGGAGCAGCCTCTTTATACTCCTACTTTGACAAGATATAAGAACCTTTCCCAGGACCCCATTGGCCAGAGTGAGGTCATGGGCAGCCCTCACAAAAGGGAGCCCAGAGGCAAACCAAGTGACTAGGAGAGCCAGGACTGGTTTTGACAGCTCACCATTCCTTTCCATTTTGCCTAGAAAAACCATGAAGCAGGCAGAGAAGTGGGCACAGTCCAGAGGCAGACCTCAGCTTCCCCACTCACTCCCTTCTCTGCCAGTGTCCTGCCTGGGCTGCAGCCTCATCCTTTCCTCCCCTCAGGTGCACCTCTGGAACTTCCTCTTCCTAGACCTGCCTCAGATCATCTGTCTCCCCAAAGACTGATGGATGCTGATCCCTCAAGCATAATGCTCAGCTGAGCACTCCAGCAACCAAATGTTCTGGTGGCTCTCTTATCCACTCTGTGAGTTGGCTTTTCATCACTGTCACCAAAATAACCAAAAACTCCCTAGAGGAGGAAAAGCTTGTTTTAGCTCATGGTTTCAGTGCTTCAGTCCATGCCTGGCCCACTCCATCACTCTGGGCCTGAGGTGAGGCAGAACATCATGGTGGAAAGTGGAGGAATGCTTCTCAGCTCATGGCCACCAGGATAATAGGGAGAGAGGGAGCTTAAGTGGCCAGGGACAAAATATAAACAAAAAGGTACACCCCCAATGACCTGGTTACATCCTACTCACCTATAATTATCACCCATAAACCCCTTCAAATTATTAACCTACCAAATTCATTAATCCACTGATTATGTTACAGCTCTCATGATATAATCATTTCACCTCTGAACAATTTGTATTGTCTCACACAGGAGCTTTTTGTAGACACCTTCTGTCATGTACCTTACTAGGTTTAAACCTCCTCTCACTGAAACTCAAGGCCTTCACCAATATGGCCATTAATATAATGAAATCAGTGCTGTTTTCATCTAGACCCTGAGAGGAACTGAGAAAGAGAAATGACCTTCCTGACAATAGGTGGCTCGTCCAAAATCTCCTCAAGTCAAAACATGAACTGCTAATAGAATGAAAACCTCAGGCAGGACCACATGGTGGTCATATAGAAAACTAGGTGGAAACTGACTCTGCAGCCACAGAAATCTTTGAGTCCATCCTTTTTCTAATATGAGTGACAGCTGCTTCTTTACCAACATAGACTGTGACTCTCCAGTAAAATTCCCATCCCTGAGACAAAAGTAGTTAAAATGCCCAATCACCAAGCTGACTCACTTCTTGACCCTGTCCTGACTCACATCTTGGAGCCATTGAATAAAAGATATCTGGATATCTTCTAAGGGTCACTGCTCCCTGCTTCTTTCTGAGATGCTTCTGTGTGGCTGTGGAGCCACCAGAAATCTAAGTAAACTGACTCTCACCACAGATGACAGCCTGATGAACTTCAATCTGTGAACATCAGCATCCTAATCTGGTTTTTAATGTTATTTCCCTCAGGTCCCAATACCTACTTTAAAATTCAGAACGTTTTTCAGCATCACAGGTCACTCTGAAAGGATCTCTACATCCAGCTGCCATTTTGAAATAGATATGGAGGAAAGAGAAAGGAAGGTGTGGACTATATTGTAAATATGAATTAGCAGAATCCAGATGTAAGTACCTGCATGGGTCACAGAGCCTGGCACTGTAACAAAGAGAGTCCAAGGAAAAGACACACATGGTGAGGAACCTTCAAACCAAGATCTGCACCAAGACATGCAAAGTGGTGCATGGGGTTTCTTAGAATTTGAGCATGTGGGCTGTGGGGCTGGTTACCTCTAGAGGGAGGAAAGACTAGGGCTAGGATTCAGCCATGTGCGAAACTGGCAAGGTGATGTTCCTTACTTGGTTCTAGGGCATTTCACACAATTTTTCACTAAGTTACACCTTATTCATTGTGATACACTTCCCTGCTTTGTACTTGTGTTACTTTCCATTACTATGACAAATATCTGAGGTAATCAGCTTAGAAAGACAAAGGTATATTCTGGCTTACTGTTTGCAGGCTTCAGTCCATGGTTGGCTGCACTGTTGCTCTTGGACCTGGAAACCACATATCACCATGGGAGTGCATGGTGGCAGGTGACTCACTTCAAGGTGGCTGGGAAGGAGAGAGAGGGAAATGAAGAGGCTAGGGTTCCTCAGTCCCCTGAAAGCATGCCCCTATCAGGAAGCCCCTTACTACCTCCCTCTCTTAAAGGTCCCACCTCCTCCCAATATCACCTGTGGCTGAGACCAAACCTTTTCCACCTGGGCCTGTAGGGGTCATTCCAAATTCAAACTTTAGTAATGGCAGTGGTTAATATAAAAAGGAAAGGATTGGAAGTATACCCTCCACTTGCCTTTCCCTACAGATAGGAGTCTACAGGTAGGAGAAGGCAGGAGCCCACCTGAGGTCATCCCAGCCACCAGGAGAGACCACAGCTTGACCAGGGAGGCCAGAGCAATGGAGGCATGGAGTGGAGGCCAGGTTCTGGATGCACTGGAAGTAAGAACCAGCAGAGCTGCTGACAACTGAATGGAGCATAAAGAAAGAGAAGATGGCACTGGGGTGGAGCTCAGGGGCATAGTTCTTGCCTGGCATGTGTGAGGCATTGGATTCCATCCCCAGTAGCACAAGATAATTTTTTAAAAAGAAAAAAAAAATAGGAGACACAAGGTCAGGCCTGTGCTTCTCCTTTCTTTGTTGCAAACCAAACAATAACAAACTCTTTGACCTTAGGTTGGTATTGATCACCCCTGGGGCAAAACAGCAATATGCAGGTAGATGTCAGGGAAATCTGCTTTGCAACAATGAGAGTCCCAGTTCCCCTGGCTTGCATTCTTGTCCCTGGCAGGTGCCTATAACTTTGTTTCTGTTCTTCCACTAGCTGAGGGTGCCTGTCAAGGGCCCAGCAGGTAATGCACAGGCACAGGTGGCATTTACCTGGTCCAGAGGCACTGTCAGTCTAGACCCCAGGAGAGTCCTGGTGTCCCCTGTGTCACTAGATCATTCACTTAGAAGGTGCTCTTGGCAGGAAGACTGCCTGCAGCTTCAGTTGCTACAGGGTGGGGCCTGGGGGGTCTATAGCCACCTGTCCTGGGAGTGAGGGAACTGATCCCTGGAACAAAGGCATCTGCCTCCTCCCCCAACTCACATTGTTAGTTCATTGGTGAGCCTAGAAATCTGCTGTTTTAGGAAAAGAGGGAAAGTGAAATAGTTTCTACTTTAATAAACCCCTGAATTCTAGTTACCTTATTTCTTAAGAAAAAGGGATTTTATTTTCTATGTATTTCCTCATTTAAATCTAGACTCAGAGCCATGGAAAAGAGTAGCACAGATGGGGATCCACATCTAGCCTTGACCTTTATCACAGAAGACTAGCCCCTGAGGTAGAAAATATCCTGTCCTTCAGGGGCAGCTCTCCTGGTTTTCCCAGCTCCAAGTAACATACTGTATGTATTCAATAAAAGTTAATTTTGCATGAGTGAATGAAGGAGTATTCCAATAATATTTCTGAAGCATCTTTATAGTAAATATGTAGCCTGTGCCTCATGATGCTTTTCTTAAACAATCACTCTTTCTTGTAGGTCACCTGACAGAATTCCTTATCTTTTTTCACCAGATCCACATTTTAGAGTTGTAGGAAGTTTTGCATTCACTCACACAAGCATTTATACTGTAGACACCCTTTGCCAATCCAATCACTGTTTCACAGTAGCTTAGGATACATGAATAAATAAGAAAAATAATCACCTGCCTTGTGGGTGTCATTCTGATGAAGAGAAGCAGACAACAAATAGTAAATACAATAAAAAATCCATTAATTCAGAAAAAGTAGATCTATGGTGGGGGGGGCAGAGTATCACAAGGGATCTGATGCAGGGAGAGGGACTGATTGTGTCATCCTAACATCTTATTATAGGAACATAATTTCCAAAACCTGTCTTGTATGTCTGCTGAAGAGCAACCTTAACTTAGATTTTCATTTAAGAGTGTGCCAAAATATATTAAAACAAGAATAACAAAACCCTAGAAAAATGCAGAAGTATTACTGAGCCTATAGAAAATGAAATAAAAATGAGAATGCCTAGGGTTCTCAGAAGTTATTGATTAGATAACTAACTTTTATCAATTTTTTGTTTGTAAAACTTCAGAGAATATGCAAAATATTTTAAATTGGTAGCTAACTGATATGTAAAATGTAAAAATTTTATGTGTTTATAGAATACCATGTGATGTTTTGATACACCAAGTAAGGAACCATGCTTAAATCAGGTTGAAGACACCTACCTCCTTAAACATTTCCCCTTTGTATATGGTGAAAAGTGTGGGTTCTATTCTTCCAGCTTAATGAAATATAGTATATCTGTTATCAATACTCACCACCCTACTGTACAACAGCATTCCAGAAAATGTTTGCTGTTGTTTTTTATTTATTTGCTTGTCAATGAGCCTTCATTTTATTTATTTATTTAAATGTGGTTCTGAGATTTGAACCCAGTACTTCACAGGAGCTAGGCAAGTACTCTGCCACAGAGCTAAAACTCCAGCCCTGTTTGCTGTTGTTCTGCTTTGCTTATTTCAGCAGTACCAGGGACTGAACCCCAGGGCCTTTTGCACTGGGCAAGGGTTCCACCAGAGAGCTACACACACAGCCTACAGAAAGCATTTCTGGAAGGAGTGAGAGGAGAGGCTGAATCCTCCCCTGAAAGGAATAAATTTGGACTACTTCCATTATTTTTTCTACTTGGTCTCATGTCTTTGCAATCGCAAAAGCAAAAAACAAAGAGCTATACTTCACAGAGGTTTATAAAATAAGTTTAAAGTCCTCAGAGAACTGAGGAGAGTTATCTTATTTTGATGTTCCAAAAGTATAAGTATGTTAACATATACCTTTTTGTTTCAAAAACATAGGAATGCATATCTCTTTAACAGATATTGAATTCAGCACAATGCCCTATGTGCAGAGAAATGAAGGAGGTTTTCATTGTCTACTTTTTGTTTGAAAGTGGACATTGAGTACCTTACATGCGTATACTTAAAATCTGATTAAAATTAAAGATATGCAGTGATATTTTATAAACTAACCAGTGCACAGTATGATAATTAACACCCAGTGAGCTGAATATTAAGTACTAGTTTTCCCCTCCAAACTCATGAAAGAATAGAGTTTTAAACCTGGCTTTACTAGTTTTTAAACCTGAATATCCAACTAATTAAATGGGGATTGCCATCAGGAAAGATTCACACTTCCTCCCTCTATCAAAATGTCAAGAAGAAAGCACTTTTTCCTGTCTCTACCCATGAGGACATAGGTTTAATGCATCTTCCATGGCATCTCACTCAATCGTCCAACCCAACCCCAGCCAGGCTCTCCACCATCCCCAAGTCCTCACCTGTGGTATCCTCATGCAAGCCAATGTCAAAAGCCAGCTTATTAGTTAAAGACCACCAGGTGGAGAGGGAGCATGGATACTAAAACACACAGAACTCTCTGAAATCCATCCAGAATTGTTTGATTTTGGTGTGCAGGATGTCGTTTTACTAAAATGAAGTTTGATTGTGCATGTGTTTCCCCAAGAGTAATTGGTTTCTTTCCATACTATCATCACCTCCTACCCCTAGGTTTTCCTAAATGTATTGTCATGAAGTTTAGCGTCATTTTTCAGACCAACTCCCAGCAGCTTGTTAAGTTCTATAAGAAAGAGGACACAAAATGAATGTGGTATGAGATTGCAGTACATCACCATCTACACAAAGCACTCTCACAGCCAGTAATAACAAGACCATGTGAAGAGGACACAGAGATAGTTTTGGGGATTAGGAAAGGCCAGGATCCACTCCAAAAGCTCTGGACAATTAAGGCAAAGGCTATACAATTTCCATTATGGAACAGGGCCATCTAGCTAAATGGCAGCCAGTGAGAGTGTGAAGGCAGGAGATGAAGTGATTGGGGGGAAGTCAGCATCATAGGGATGTGTCATCTATGTGACCTGGAGACTCGGAATTAGCCTGCTGACTGTGAAGCAATGACTCTCATGGTTATAGAAGAGGCTTCAAGGGTCTCCAAACTTGTATTGAGTAAGCACAGGACTGTGTATTTGACCTGGAGACAGGCAACCCACAGGCATCCCTGAAGTTCACAGGCTTCAGATATAAACTGTGTTAAATGTCTGTTTTTATTATAGAAAAAGTAACAACTTTACATTACTCAGACTTCACAGTCAAAAACAAGATGATGCCTGGTGAAATCTTCTGCAAATTTCCTCAACAATATTACAGTCCTCAGCACTGCAGTTATTAACAGACATACTGTCTTCTATGTTTCACAGTAACATTGAGGTAGATGCTATAATTATCCTACTGACTTCATTAAGTTCCATGGAAGCATGGACTTGGCCTATTTACTCTGTACTCAATACCTAGTATAGTGCCTAGCACACAGAAGTTGATCAAGCAAAGTGACTAAAGGACCAAAACAAATTTTCAGACACAATTTAAAGTTTAAAGAACCCAGCAAAGTATCCCAGGCTGTGTGGTGGCAAAGTGTGCCTGAACCTAGACCTCAGCACCTACATGCAGAGTAGACTCAACTCTAAGACACCCTTAACATTGAAATGCAATAGTTAATCTCAGCTTAGCCACCACCAAGTGTGCAGGAGATAGTGGCTGGGTCAACAGACACCAGTGACCAGATACCTGACAGGTCCATGGTGAGCTGGGAGTCTTTTTCATAGTTTTAACTAATTTGTGCTTGGACATAAATTTTAATGCAATTCATATAAAAATCACAAAGAGAATTCTTCACAGAACTAGAAAAAGCAACCATGAAGTTCATGTGGAAAAATAAGATATGCAGAATAGTCAAAGCAATCCTCAGCAAGAAGAGTGCAGTAAGATATCATAATAGTATAGCTTAAACTGTACTACAGTGCCATCATGAAAAAAACAGCATTGTATCAGCACCAATATAACACAGAGACCAATGAATGGTACAGAATAGAAGAGTCAGAGATAAACTCACAAAAACACAGTTATACTAGACAAAGGTGCCAAAAACATACATTAAAGAAAAAAAAAAGCTTATTCAACAAATGGTGCAGGGAAAATTGTAAAGCCACATAAAACAAAAAGAAAGTTAAACACTCTCTCTCACTCTGCACAAAACTCAAGTGAAAATGGATCAAAACTTTGGCACTAGAACAGAGACCCTGAACCTAATAGAAGAAAATGTAGGCCCAAATCTTCACTATGTCAGCCTAAGATCTCACTTCCTTAAGGAGACTCCTATATTCCAAAAAGTAAATTCAAGAATCAATAAATAGGACAGATTCAAACTAAAAAGCATATTCTCAGCAAAGGAAACAATCAATCATGTGAAAAGAGAGTCTACAGAATGGGAGAAAATCTTCACCACATGCACCTCAGAGAATTAATCTCCAGGATATATGCAGCACTCAAAAAACTTAACACCAAAAAAAATAAATAACCAAAACTATAAATGGGCTAAGGAACTGAGCAGACACTTCACAGAAGAAGCAACGAATACATGAAAAAATGCTCAACATTTAGCCATTAGTAGAAAACAAATCAAAACTACTCCAAGATTTATTAATCCCAGTCACAAACCTGATTATCAAGAATACAATCACCAAGTAACAATAAATGTTGGTGAGGATGTGGGGAAAGGATGCATGCACACATTGTTGTGGGACTGCAAATTTGTGCAACCATTATGGAAAGCAGTATGGAGATTCCTCAGAAAACATGGAATGGAAACAATATCTGACACAGCTATCTCTTTCCTCATTTTATACCCAAACCACTTAATATCTGCATATTACAATGACACAGCCACATTATGTTTACAGCAGCTCAACTCATAACAGCTAAACTTTGGAACTAATCTAGGTGCCTTTTAACAGACAAATGAATGAAGAAAATGTGGTGTGTTTGAGTGAAATATATGTGTGTATATATGATATATCATATATATATATATGAATATATACACATACACAAAAACAATTTTACACACATATATATGATGAAAAAATGTTCAACATTTAGCCATATGATGGAATACAACTCAGCCTTAAAGAATAATGAAATTATGATACTTGCTGGTAAATGGATTTAGCTTTTCATGCTAAGTGATAAGCCAATCCCCAAAAAAACAAAGGTTGAAAGTATTCCCTGGTACGCTTATGCTAATCACAGTTAGGGGGATGGCAGGTAGGGAAGAATACAACTACTTTAGATTGCATAGAGGAGTGAAGAGAGAGGAAGGGGTATAGTGAGTAGAATGGATAGTAGAATGAATCAGACATAATCATCCAAAGTACATATACAAATACATGACTAGTATGATGCTACACCCTGAACAACCAGAAGCATTAGAAATCATACTACATTTATGTATGATATGTCAAAGTGCATTCTATTGTCATGTAGAATTAGAACAACTATTTTTAAAAGTAGATTAAGGAAAACATACCAGTTTGCAGGCAAAAAAAAAAATATGACTACAATATTTGCCCATAATTAGATCCACTTATAGACAATCATGAAGTTATGCCATTTTACAAAAAACAAAGGATAAATGTTTTATCTGCTATGTGGAAGCTAACCCATAACAGGAGGGGTGATGGGAACAGAAGTGCAGTAGATTAGACAATGGGGAATGGAGGGAAAGGAGTGGGCATAAGCAAAGGAAAGACTGTGGAAAAACCCTGACACAGCTTTCCCATGTATATATGTGGAAACAACACAGTGAATCCCACCACCATGTACATCCTAAGAATGCAACCCTAAAGAGATAAGGTGTATTTATACAAATATGAACTATATCAAAATCAATTTTATGGGCGAGTGTTGTGGCTCAGTGGTGGAGCACTTGCCTAGGCATGTGTGAGGCACTGGGTTTAATTCTCAGTAGCACATATAAATAAAACAAAATAAATGGTCCATTATCAACTTAATTTTTTTTAAAAAGGATTTTATGACTAAAAAAATCCAATAAATAAAAATTAATAAAATGAAACAATTCCTAGGTTCCTTTAAACATTTTGATAGCTGAAATCAACTTCAGCTATTCAAATCAACTGAAATCAACTTCAAAGAATGGGAAAGAAAAATGGCTTTTAAGAGTGGTTTTAGTCTTGGGGCTGGGGATGTGGCTCAAGCGGTAGTGCGCTTGCCTGGTATACGTGTGGCCCAGGTTCGATCCTCAGCACCACATACAAACAAAGATGTTGTGTCTGCCCAAAACTGAAAAATAAATATTAAAAAATTCTCTCTCTCTCTCTCTCTCTCTCTCTCTCTCTCTCTCTCTCTCTCTCTCTCTCTTAAAAAAAAAGAGAGTGGTTTTAGTCTCTCCCACTTTTCTGCCAAATGATGTCACAAATATTGGGACAGACTTTTCCCACTTCTGACCTCTAGAACTTTGGGAAATATTTTCTCTTCTTTATGAATCTCATAATGTTTACTACTAGAAATTAAAATTAACAAATTTCAATATGTAGACACTAATTATCTAACATATAACAATACCTTTGAAACCGGAGTTTGAAGACGAAACTCCATGGCTTCTGTTTGCAAGTAGGGGTTGCGTGTGCATGGCAGGGAGGCCTCTGCAGCAGAGAGGAGTCCTAGTTCTTCATGGCAGGCCATTTCATCCAGGGTTGCAGCAGACCCCAGCAGATCCTCAACCATTTCTTCTTTCGGCAGTCTCTTCGAAGTCGAAGAATCATCTGTGGAACTCGGGAGAAACTCCTAGGAAACTCCAGAAACTCCAGTGATCTCCAATGCAGCAATCTTGATGGCCTCAGCAGCTTCTCTTTGTCAGAGCAGCCTCCAAGGGGGTTACATAGCGCTTGGTCCAATGCTATTGGTCCAAACTTACGCTATTTAGGACTTGAAAGAAGTACCAATGCTATTGGCCCAAAGTTATGATAATTGGGTTGGATGCATACGAATGCCATTGGTCAGTCTCTTTTTAATATTCATAGTAGATTCATTCATAAAAGCAGCCCCGAATTCTCACGCTGAGAATGAATGAATGGGCTAGGAAGTAGCTCAACAGCAAAGCTGGAAAGCCAGTGCCTCACATTCCCAAAGTCATGGTTTCGATCGCCGTTCCAAAAAGAAAAGGAAAAACAAATTACAGATAAATAAATGCCAGCAAAAAGGAAATAAACAAACTTTATCAATACATAAATCCTTATTCAAAAACATACCTGCTCTGCATTCTGCAGGATCTCTGTCAAGTGACCGCTTATACTTTACCTCTTCAAAGCAATTTTTCCCAAAAGTTGAGAGTCATGGACCATGTCTTAGCTATCTCTCTTCCGCACCTATGCCAGAGGTAACATACATGGGATGTAATCCTGCTGAGGATCAAGGTCTCATTTGGGGCATGCTTGGGAAGCATTGCTAGTGATACCACATAATAGGTACTTGTTAAAATTCAAATACATGCATTAAAAATGATATAGAAACAAAAAAAAAAGTTATGATTAAAGGTCAACAAGAATCAAATAGGGCTCGGGTTGTGACTTAGTGATAGAACTCTTGTCTCCCACGTGTGAGGCACTGGCTTTGATTCTCAGTACCACCTCTGAACAAATGAATAAAATAAAGGTCCAGAGATACCTGCCCGACCTCAGGCCCTTCCTAGATGCACTGGAGCTATGGCCCAGTGTAGCCTGGTTTCATTCTGCCACCAGTGGGATGCTGAGGTCCAACCCAGGACCACTTCCACTCACCTGCAGACACCAGCCAGAGCTCATATACAGTCCATATCTACCCCCACCAACCTGGGTGGGAGGCCAGACACAGGGTAGGCCCACGTCCATCCCTCAACCTGGAGACCTCCATCAAGCTCAGGTCCAACCCAGGACCACCTTTGCACACTGACAGACATCAGCTGGAGCTCAGGCTTTGCCCAGATCAGCCTCTTGAACCTGCATGGAGCTGGGGAAATGGTAGGTCCAGGTCCATCCCAACACTGGCTGACCCTCCCTGGAGCTGAGACTCGGGCCAGGAATGCCTCTGCCCACCAGCAAACCACTGCAGGAGTTCATATCCAGTCCAGAGCCACCATGAGGACCTTCACAGGAGACAGGGCCCAGGGTTGCCCTAGTCCATCAACTCATCATGAGATTGGCGCTAGAGTTCAGGTTCTACCCAGGACTACCTCCACCCTCCAGCAGCTCCCTCCAGAGCTCAAGTTTGGACCAAGACAGACTGCCCACCAACAAACACTCACTGGTGGCCAATCCCAACCCCTTTCAGCCTTGAAGACATGAGTGGTAGCTGAAGCCCAGAGTTGGCCCTGGTCCTTGTTGCCATCAGTAGTCCTCCACTGTATCTCTGGCTCCCACCAGATAAGCCTTGCAGATGTGCACAGGAGCCTGGGAAGGGGGTAGCCCTGGGAACATAGAGCCACCACCAGATCACCACCTGAGCTCAGGCTTGGCCCAGGACTGACTCTGCCACAGGCAGAAGCCTGCCAGAGCTCATACAAGGCCAGATTGGCCTCACTACCCTCCATGGGAGCTCAGGCAAGGGGAGGCCCTGTTCGATCCCACCACCTGCTGAACCCCACCAGAGCTCCAGCTCTGCCCAGATCCAACTTGAAGACCTGACAGAATGAAACACGAATCCAGGGTAGCCCATGTCATTCCAGTCATCAAGAGACTGGCACCTGAATTCAGGCTCTGCCCACGACCCACTCCACCCACGGAGAGAACTTTGCAGAACTTCAGCTCCAGTCCAGATCAGCCTTACTGGCAGGCACGGAAGCCTGGCCCAATGTAGGCCTGATACCTACTGCCACAAGCAGGCCCCAAGCAGAGCTCAGGCCAGACACAGGATCGCCTCTGATCAACAGGTGGAGCTCAAACTTGGCCAAGATTGGCCTCCCTGACCTGTTTGGGAGCCAAGGCAAAGGGAGGCCCGTGTCATCCTGCCATGTGCAGAACCCCACCAGAGCTCCATCTCTGCCCAGATCCAACTCCATGAACTGGCAGGAGATGAACCCCAAGCCCAGGGTAGTGTATCCAGTCACCGTGAGACTGGCACCAGAGCTCAGGCTCCGCCCATGACTGACTCCGCCCACAGACAGTCACTGAAGTTCAGCCCCAGTCAGAAGAGCCTTGCTGACAGGCACAGGACCCTGATCCAAGATAGGCCTGGGCCCAACTGCCACAAGCAGGCCCCTAGCAGAGCTCAGGCCAGAAACAGGACAGTCTCCACCCAAAGGCAGACCCTTGCCAGAGCTCATCTTTGGCTCGGATCAGCCTTGCTGATCTGCTCAGGAGTCCTAACAGGAGTAGATCCTGTTCCCTCCTGCCAACAGCCACCCTCCACTAGATCTCAGGATCCAACCAGGTAGGCCTTGCAGATGTGCATGGGAGCCTGGGAAGACAGTAGACCTGAGAACATATGGCCACCACTAGACCACCACCTGCCCTCAGAATCAGCCCAGGACCAACTCTGCCCACAGGCAAAACCCTGCAAAGCTCATACAAGGCCCAGATCTGTCTCACTACCCTGTGCAGGAGCCCAGGAAAGGGGAACCCCAGGTCCATCCCATTGCCTGAAGAACCCCACCCGAGCTCCAGCTCTGCCCAGGTCCAACTTGGTGACCTGGCAGGAGACAGAGCCCAAGCCCAGGGTACCCCAAGTCAATCCAGTCACCTTCAGACTTGCACTGGAGCTTAGGCTCCGCCCAGAAAGGACTCCACCCACTATCAGATAGTCACCTAAGTTGAGCCCCAGTGCAGATCAACCTAGCTGACAGGCGCTGGAGCCTGGTCCAACATAGGCCTGGGACCAACTGCCACAAAGAGGCCCCAAACAGAGTTAAGGCCAGTGCTGGGAGCCATTAGCCAAGTAGGTATGACAATTTCCTTGCCAGCGTACCCCATTTTGCAGTGACATTGAATGTAGGTGACCTTGCTCAAGGACCAAGGCGGATTAGGGTGTTCCCGGTTTAAGATAATCGTGTTTAGGGTGTTCCCAGTTTAGGTTCCAGGTTTAAGGTTTAAGATTATTCCTGCTGGGAATAGGGCTTATCTTGCTGCCTGAGTTCCCCTTGAGTTCTCACGGGATTCAGACAGTATATTTTGGAGATAGAAGCACAGTGGATTTGGATTTGGGCAGAGAACGTGGATTTCCCCAGAACGTGATTGTAGACGGCTGGTGTGAGTACGGGTATAAAGAGTTGCTGTTTGAATCTACAAGCTGTGTGGTGGCTCGTGATTGTGTGCCCAGCCAGACTGCGGCATTTGTGCCCAGCCAGACTGTGGCATTTGGTGGCTCGTACGGGGAACGTCTAAAGCTTGGAGGTAAGTGAAATTGCTTGCCCCTGAGGAAGAGCGAAAGAATGGGTGACCAATTCAAAAATCAATGTGTTATTGTTTTGATTTATCTTGTTTTTGTTTCAAGCTGCCTATCCCTAGAAATTTCTCAGGCAAACTGGAAAAAATGGTTGACTAAAGGTTTGAAGTTTGTCGTCCCTGAGGAAGAGAAAATTGATACAATGATTTTTTATTCCGTTTTTGTTTCATTCAGTTTCGGTTTTGTTTTGTGTTATCTTATTGGGTTGTGTTATCTTTATAGTAGATTAGAAATTAGTAAAAAACAAACCGAAAAGATGTTAAGTAAATTGTTAGAGGTTCAGACCGTGGAGAAAGGCATTTTAGATCAAACAAAAGAGAAGGTCTCTCGAGCTAGTCAGACAGAGGAAGAAAATTTAAAGGAAAAGGGGTTGTTAGGAAAAAGGCCACAACAGGAGGCTGTTACTAACTCCGTTTTATCACAATAGGGCGTAATTCAACAAACAGCCCCACCGATGGAGACAGCTGAGTGGCCCTCAAACCCCGTAGTTGATAAATGGGATCCTGAGACAGGACCTCAAAGATTAGCATGCCCTGTACTTGAACAGGCAGGAGGGCAGCGAATTCACCGTGCTTTAGATTTTAAAACAGTGAAGCAGTTAAAGGAGGCTGTAACAACCTATGGTCCCCAAGCTCCCTTCACGGTAAGCATGGTCGAGTCCATTACTAACTTGGACATGACGCCAGCAGATTGGGCTAGCATGTGTAAATCTGTACTAAATGGAGGACAATATTTGTTATGGAAGGTTGCCAATGAGGAATTTTGCAGGGAGACAGCTAGGCGAAATGCAGCAGCTGGTTACCCTTAAAGAAATCTAGATATGTTGTTAGGAAAAGGACCTTTTGAGGGTCAACAGCAACAAATTGAATATGATCCTGCTATATATGCACAAATTGCTGCAGACACAGTTAGGGCATGGAAGACTTTACAAGGACATGGAGATTTACAAGGTCAGCTATCTAAGGTAATACAGAGAGCTAATGAACCTTACGCTGACTTTGTAGATAGGGTAATTCAAACGGCTGCCAAAATTTTGGGGATACAGAACAAGCAATGCCATTAATAAAACAACTGGCTTATGACCAAGCAAATCGTTGCTGCAGAGAGGTTATTAGACCATGGAGACATGAAGATTTAAACACATATATTAAATAATGTAGAGATATTAATGAACAAGGGCAAGTCTTGGCAGCTGCAGTACAACAGGCTTTAGATGCCAGGCCAAAAACATGATATGATTGTGAACAAACAGGACATTTTAAAAGGAATTGCCCCATAGGAGGAGGGTTTAACAAAAGTAGGTATCAAAGGAATAGAATACCGGGTATTTGCCCACGATGCCATAGAGGGAGACACTGGGCTAATGAATGCCGTTCTCAAACCACCATAGAGGGTACTCCTTTATCAAAAAACAGACAAAGACCAGGTATTTATCCACGATATCATGGAGAAAGGCATCAGGCTCCATTGCCAAAAAACGGACAGGGGGGCCCAATGCCCCGGGGCCCACAACCACAAATCTACGGGGCAGTGGAGGAACCCAGCAACACCATCAGGCTAGTGCCCAGGACACATTGTCCATTAAATCCCTCATCAGACAAACTAGAGGGAGCACAGGGTTGGACATCTGCGCCTCTGCCAGAGCAGTGTTAACTCCAGAGATGGGAGTTCAAATCATTCCCACAGGAGTAAAAGGACCTCTTCCCCAAGGAACAGTAGGCTTATTATTGGGACGTAGTTCATCGACATTAAAAGGACTTATGATAAGTCCTGGGGTAATTGATCCCGATTATGTAGGTGAAATAAAAATTATAGCTAGTTCTCCAAGAGGTATATCAGTAATTTCACCAGGAGATAGAATAGCACAGTTGTTAATAATACCCAGCCTACATAATAAATTTCCTAGTCATAGTGTAGAAAGAGGTTCCAGGGGATTAGGCTCCACAGGTGTAGATTGGGCTATGTTGTCTTTAAATTTAGATTCTCGCCCAATGCTAAAACTAAATATTCAAGGTCATGAGTTTAATGGGCTACTGGACACAGGAGCTGACCTTAGCATCATATCTCGTCAAGAATGGCCAAAACATTGGCCCTTACAACAAGACACTCAAACGCTTCGAGGCCTAGGAGTGGCGACTAATCCCCATAGAAGTTCTATGATATTAGATTGGAAGGATCCTGAAGGATGTGAAGGAACTATACAGCCATATGTATTGGATCATCTTCCTATAAATTTATGGGGACGAGATGTCCTAGATCAATTAGGTTTGACGTTAACAAATAACATCAATCCTAATGCGCCCACTACTAGGGCTAGACAAGGCTTTAGGAAAGAGAAAAGATTAGGAAAACAAGGGCAAGGTATAGCAGCACCAATCCAAATAGATCAAGGAACAGACAGACATGGGTTGGATTTTCAGAAAGGGCCACTGAGACAATCAAAATGACTTGGAAATCAGAAAGACCAGTGTGGGTTCCTCAGTGGCCCCTGACTAAAGAAAAGATACAGGTAGCCCATGATCTGGTCAAACAACAATTAGCGGAAGGACATATACAACCTTCCATATCTCCCCATAATACTCCCATTTTTGTCATCAAAAAGAAATCTGGTAAATGGAGATTATTGCAAGATTTAAGAGCCATTAATAATGAGATGGTTATTATGGGACCTGCTCAATCAGGGATTCCTCAATTGTCTGCTTTGCCAAAAACCTGGCATGTTTTAGCTATAGATATTAAAGATTGTTTTTTTTTTTTCAATTCCAATTCATCCCGAGGATAGTCCACGTTTTGCATTTACTATCCCTGCACTAAATCATGAAGGTCCTGATCAGAGTTATGAATGGAAAGTACTCCCTCAAGGGAAGGAAACAGTACTACTATGTGTCAAATATATGTTAACAAAGCAATCCAGCCACTTAGAAATCAAAATCCTGAACTACAAATATTTCACTATATGGATGATGTATTATTGGCACATAAAGATAAAAACATATTGCTGGAATGTTATGCCACACTTACAAACTTATTAAAAAATTATAATCTAGAGATAGCAATAGATAAAGCACAATTAAATTTTCCAATTAATTATTTAGGAGTTCTATTATCCTCAACCATGGTCCGTCCACCAAATACGAGTAGATCAACTCAAATCACTTAACGACTTTCAAAAGTTATTGGGAGACATAAATTGGATAAGGCCTTATCTAGGTATACCAACAGGAGAGTTGGGACCTTTATTTGATATTCTAAAAGGTCCATCAGATCCAAATTCACCCCGCATGTTAACTCCTAAAGCAAGAAAGGCATTAAAAATTATTGAAACATATATGGAAAACATACATTTGGATAGAATTGATATAAGTTTGCCTTTATTATTTATTGTACTACCAACAAAAAATATTCCTACAGGAGTATTTTGGCAAGAAGGTCCATTATTGTGGATACATTTATCTTATTCTCCTAACACTATTCTTACTAGGTATCCTGAGGCTGTAGGACAATTAATACTCAAAGGAATAAAAGCAGCGAAGGGAGTGTTTGGAATTTCTCCCAAAAAAATTATTACTCCATATACTATGGATCAAATTGATGAGTTAGCTAATGAGTTAAATACTTGGGCAATAATCATGTGTAAATCTAATGTTTCATTTGATAATCATTTACCATCTAATCCTTTGTTGTCTTTTTGGTCTAAGCATCCTGTAGTTTTTCCTAAAATGACAAGAAAAACCCCTATCATGAATGCTCCAAATATATTCACTGATGGGTCAAATAATGGTACAGCAGCAGTAGTTACCCCTGATCAAACTTTTACATTTTTAGTACCCAAACAATCAGCTCAAAAGGTAGAGCTTAATGCAGTTTTACAAGCTTTTTTGATGTTTAAAGATTCTGTATTTAATTTATTTTCTGATAGTCAGTATGTAGTTAATGCTATAGTATCTCTTGAAGATGCTGGTAGGATTTCCCCTTCTTCTACGGTTTTCTCTTTGTTTTCTCCTATACAAAGTCTAATCTGGGACAGAAAAGATCAATTCTTTATAGGACATATTAGGGCACATACAGGATTGCCTGGAGCCCTTAGTTTAGGCAATGATTTAGCAGATAAAACTACACATGACATACATATTTTCTCTACATTTGAAGAAGCTACAAATTTTCATAAAAGGTTTCATGTTAATGCTAATACTTTACAAAAGCGTTTTAAAATAACTAAGGAACAAGCCAGACAAATAATAAAACAATGTCAAATTGTGTGACATTTTTACAAGTTAATCTTGGAGTCAATCCTAGAGGACTGATACCTAACCATATTTGGCAGATGGATGTCACACACTTGCCAGAATTTGGAAAATTAAAATATTTACACGTTACAGTTGATACTTCTTCTGGATTTTTGATGGGCTCCCTTCATGCCAGAGAAAAAACTAAAGATGTTATAGCTCATTGCTTACAAAATTTTGCCACTGTGGGCGTTCCAAAACAGTTAAAAACCGATAATGGTCCTGGCTATACCTCTACCTCTTTTAAACAATTTTGCTCATCATTTGGTATTACTCATATAACAGGAATCCCATACAATCCACAGGGACAAGGCATAGTTGAAAGAGCTCATCAAACTATTAAAACATACTTATTAAAGCAAAAAGAGGGAATTGGAAGGGGGTATATATCCCCCAAAGATAAACTTAAAATAACGCTTTTTACTCTAAACTTTTTAAATTTGGATTCATGAGGACTTAGTGCTGCGGAAAGGCATATGTATCCAAAAAATGTACATAAGCCTAAAGTACTTTGGAAAGATATTCTAACAGGACAATGGAAAGGTCCTGACCCAGTGATTGTCTGGAGTCGGGGCTCTGTTTGTGTTTTTCCACAGGGAGAACAGCAGCCGATTTGGATTCCAGAGAGATTAACTAAAACAATTTCTACAGATCGAAAAGAAGATGATTTGACTCAAATCCATAACAGCTGATATCCAGAACTCCAGCTTGGCCATTCTTACATCTGCGACAGTGATTAACCAGGATGCTTTTTTCAATAGCTATTTTATTATTGCATTTTTCCACATCATGAGATTCTATTTTTATTTTTTGAGCTCATAGAAACCTAGGTTAATGTTTTTCTGATCATTTTTATTTTTTGACTGTGGAGTTTTTAAACATTGCAATGGAGATTTCACCCAGGTAAAGCTACAAGGCCTTTACTATTTTCTTATGTGTTGTACATTTGTGTACACTCTTGTGTTTTGTGTTGTATGTCTGTATGTGCGTATGTCCATATTTCTTATATGAGGAGCGCTCATGAAAAAATGGATCCGAATTATTATTATTATTTTTATTCACGTGATTTAAATGGTTTAATTTAAATTAGGTAAACAGCTGTTAAGGATTGTTTTTAAAGTAGGTTAACAGATCTTTTTGTTTACTTTCACCTTTCTTTTTCATTATATTTAATAATTCTTTTCAGGATAATGTCTCTTTAGCATCATTGCCAGAATTCCTATCTTCATCCCAGTGCCGGTGAAGACAAAGATACAACCAGACTACAGCTTCTATGATAGCTATCACAGTAAACTGTATAAACTGATGCATCAATGAATATAACTCAACAAGTAATGCTCAATCAAGGAGTTAACTTACTTTGGGAGGAAATGGACATATTGATAGATTCCTCCACTTTGAACTGCTTGCAGAACTTGCCTGGACTATGTAACTATCATTTGGTGCAGCGAATTGTGGTAATGCTGGCATATCTTTGCTGATGGTGTCACTAGTGATGCAATTTTTATTTCCTTGCCAGCGCACCCCATGTTAATTGTGGTAGTGCTGACATATCTTTGCTGATGGTGTCACCAGTGATGCAATTTTTCCCAAGGAGCTGTCAATTGGCTTGGTGTCGTGGCATTTCTGTATCCTCCTCCCTTCTGCTAGTGATGGTCTAAAATTTGGGGGCCAATGGCTATATGCTGGACCGGTAGTCAGTGACGGGTATGATCCAATTGCAGTGGTATCAACCTAAGACAGGAGGCTGATGCCTAAAGGTCAGTTTTCCGATGACGGGTAAGAACCATATGTTGAATTGGACAACCTACCAGGCACGGTCCTTAAGCCACATTGCTTGTTGTTTAATTAATCAGAAGGGGGGAGATGCTGGGAGCCATTAGCCAAGTAGGTATGACAATTTCCTTGCCAGCGTACCCCATGTTGCAGTGACATTGAATGTAGGTGACCTTGCTCAATGACCAAGGTGGATTAGGGTGTTCCCGGTTTAAGATAATCGTGTTTAGGGCGTTCCCAGTTTAGGTTCCAGGTTTAAGGTTTAAGATTATTCCTGCTGGGAATAGGGCTTATCTTGCTGCCTGAGTTCCCCTTGAGTTCTCACGGGATTCAGACAGTATATTTTGGAGATAGAAGTCCAGTGGATTTGGATTTGGGCAGAGAACGTGGATTTCCCCAGAAAGTGATTGTAGACGGCTGGTGTGAGTTCGGGAATAAAGAGTTGCTGTTTGAATCTACAAGCTGTGTGGTGGCTTGTGATTGTGTGCCCAGCCAGACTGCGGCATTTGTGCCCAGCCAGACTGTGGCAGGCCAGAAAGAGGACCATCTCTACCACAGGCAGAGCTCAAACAGCACCAAGATTGGCCTTGCTGACCTGCGCCGGAGCCCAGGCAATGAGAGGCCCGGTTCCATCCTGCCACGTGCAGAACCCCACCAGAGCTTCAGCTCTGCCCAGATCCAACTCAAAGACCTGGCAGGAAACGGAGCCCAAGACCAGGGTAGCCAAAGTCCATCCAGTTACCTTCAGACTGGCACCTGAGCTTAGGCTCTGTCCAGAAATGACTCCGCCCACTGTCAGACAGCCACCAAAGTTCAGCCTCAGTCCAGATTAGCCTCACTGAGAGGTGCAGGAGCCTGGCCAAAGGTAGGCCTAGGACCACTGCCACAAGCAGGCCCCAAGCAGTGCTCAGGCCACACTCAGGAGCCCCCTCGCCCACAGGCGGCACTCAAACATGGCCAAGATTGGCCTCACTTTCCTGCGCGCACCCCGCGCAAGGGGAGGCCCGGTTCCATCCTGCCACCAGCAGAACCCCACCATAGCTCCAGCTCTGTCCAGTTTCAACTCAATGACCTGGGAGGAGGAAACCTGAGCCCAGGCTAGCCCATGTCCTTCCAGTCATCAAGATACTGAGAACAGAACTCAGGCTCCACTCACGATGGACTCCACCCACTGACAGACAGCTGCAGAAGTTCAGCCCCAGGCCAGATCAACAGTGCTGATAGGTGAGGGATCCTGGCTCAAGGTAGGCCTGGGATCAACTGCCACAAGCAGGCCCCAAGCAGAGCTAAGGCCAGACACAGGATGGCCTCTGTCCACAGGCGGAGCTCAAACACAGCCAAGATTTGCCTCCCTGACCTGTGCGGGAGCCCCGGGAAGAGGAGGCCAAGTTCCATCCCGCCACCTGCAGAACCCCACCAGAGCTCCAGCTCTGCCCAGATCCAACTCAGTGACCTGGCAGGAGACGAAGCCGGAGCCCAGGGTAGCCCAAGTCAATCCAGTAACCATGATACCAGCACCAGAGCTCAGGTTCCTCCCATGAGTGACTCCACCCACTGACAGATAGTCACTGAAGTTCAGCCTCAGTTCAGATCAGCCTTGCTGACAGGCCCAGGAACCTGGCCCAAAATAGGCCTAGGACCAACTTCCACAAGCAGGCCCCTAGCAGAGCTCAGGCCAGAAAAAGCAGAGTCTGTGCAAAGGCGGATCCCTGCCAGAGCTCATCTGTGGCCTGCATCCACCTCCTTAATCAGCTCGGGTGTCCTGACAAGGGTAGGCCCTGTTCCCTCCTTCCACCAGCGGACCCACTGCTGGATCTCAGCATCCAACCACATAAGCCTTGCAGATGTGCACAAGAACCCTGGCACAGGGTAGCCCTGGGAACATATGGTCACCAGCAGACCTCCACCCGAGCTCAGGCTTGGCCCAGGACCGATTCCACCCACAGGCAAGACACCCTCTGGAGCTCAGTCTCAGCCCAGGTCCACCTGGACCACCTGCACCAAAGCCCAGGAAAGGATAGGCATGTTCCATTTCTCCACTGTCTGACTCCTGGTGGAGCTCAGCCTCGGCCTAGGACCGCCTCCACCCACAGGCAGAACCCTGCCTGAGCTCATAAATGGCCCAGGTTTTCCTCACTGACCTGCACAAGAGCCCGGGCAAGGGGAGGCCGAGCTCCATCCCGCCACCTGCAGAACCCCACCAGAGCTCCAGCTCTGCCCAGATCCAACTCGATGACCTAGCAGGAGACAGAGCCCGAGCCCAGTAGCTCAAGTCCATTCAGTCACCTTCAGACTGGCTCCTGAGCTCAGACTCCGCCCAGAAATGACTCCGCCCACTGCCAGACAGTCACCTAAGTTCATCCTCAGTCCAGATCAGCCTCTCTGACAGGCATGGGAGCCTGGTCCAAGGTAGGCCTGGGACCAACTGCCACAAGCAGGGCCCAAGCAGAGCTCAGACCAGACACAGGGCCACCTCCACCCACAGGCAGAGCTCAAACATTGCCAAGATTGGCCTTGCTGACCTGCATAAGAGCCCAGGCAAGGGGAGGCCCAGTTCTATTCTGCCACTGGCAGAACCCCACCAGAGCTCCAGCTCTGCCCAGATCCAACTGGAAGACCTGGCAGGAGGAAACCTGAGCCCAGGGTAGCCCATATGCATCCAGTCACCTTCAGACTGGCACCTGAGTAAAGGCTCCGCCCAGGAATGACTCCGCCCTATCAGACAGCCACCAAATTTCAGCATCAGTCCAGATTAGCCTCTCTGAGAGGCACGGGAGCCTGGCCCAAGGTAGGCCTGGGACCAACTGACACAATAGCAGCACTCAGGCCAGGATACAGGACCGCCTCCGCCCACAGGTGTAGCTCAAAAGGGGACAAGATTGGCCTCACAGACCTGCTCTGGAGCCTGGGCAAGGGGAGGCCCAGTTCCATCCCAGCACCTGCAGAACCCCACTAGAGCTCCAGCTCTGCCCAGATCCAACTCAGTGACCTGGCGGGAGATGAAGCCCAAGCCCAGGGTAAAAGCCCAAGTCGATCCAGTCACCCTGAGACTGGCACCAAAGCTCAGGCTCCGCCCATGAGTGACTCCACCCACTGACAGTCACTGAAGTTCAGCCCCAGCCCAGATCAGCAGTGCTGACTGGTGTGGGAGCCTGGAACAAGGTAGGCCTGGGACCAACTACCACAAGCAGGCCCCTAGCAGAGCTCAGGCCACACACAGTACAGCCACGCCCGACAAGCAGACACCTTCTGGAGCTCAGGCCCTTCTTTATCAGCCTAGTCAACCTGTGTGGTAGCACAGGCATGAGTAGGCACAGTTCCATCCCTCCATTTTCTGACCCCCACTGGAGCTTCGACTCGGCATCTATCTATGGTCAGATGCCCACCAGAGCTCAGGCCCAGGCCAGAATGCCCTCTGCTCACTTGCTGACACCTGCTGGAGCTTGGACTCAGTCTAGAATATCCTAGTACACCTGTTGGAGTCCAGTTCCAGTAGTAGGCCTGAGTTCATCCCACCACTGTTAGATAGCAGGTGGAGCTTAGGTTTGCCTCAGGATTGCCTTGCCAACTTGCATGGGAACCCTGGCAAAGGTAGGACTTGTTCCTTCCCACCACCTGCACATCTCCACTGGAGCTCAAGCTCTGCCCAGGAGCTGAGCCCCAGGGAAGGCCCTGGTTCTACGTGCCACCACCTGATGTCTGTGATTCTTAGGCTCAGCCCAGGACTGCCTCTGCTCATTGCCAGACATCTTTGAGAGCTCAGGATCACCCAAATCTGCCAGTACAACTTGTGGTGGAAGCCCAGGCACAGGATAGCCACAGGTCATTCCACCACCAGCCAAACACTGAGGGAGCTTACACCCAGATCTTATCCACCTGGCAAAACTGTCCTGAGCTGATATTCAGGGTAAGCCCAGGACCATCCCGCCACTGGCTGACCTCTTCTGGAGCTCGGGCTCTGCCCAGATAAGCCTATTCCAACTATGTGGGAGTCTTTAATTAGGGTAGGCCTAAGTCCATCAAGCCACCAGCAGACCCTCACCAGATTTGAGGCTCATCCCAGGACTGCCTCAGTCTACTGGCAGACACTTCCGGAGCTCAGGCAGGGCCCAGGATTGTATGCACCCATCAGCAGACTCTCAATGGAGCTCAGGTCTGTCCAGATCCTCCTAGCGGATATGAATGGCTGCTGGGACCCTGATTAGGTATGGGTCCATTTCACCAGGGGAAACCCCCCAGGAGCTCATGAATAAATAAATAGCCAAAACAATAAATAAATAAAGGAAGGAAGGAAACTAGCTTATTCATATTCTTCATTTTATTTGCATTTACTTTCAGTAGGACTTCATGGATTGACTCTATTCTTCAATACAAGGGACTTACTTATATTACCTAAGCCTGATTTGCGTGGCCCAAATGTTATCCATGTAAAAATAAAACATGATTGTAAAATATTGTAAATTTCTTTCCTGACTTTTATCAGTATCAATCATACCATATCTGAAAAATTTGATTTCACGTCTGAAATTAGGAAATAGAACTAGAATTCTGAAGCTGGAAAAGGGCTCTCTACATGAGGCAAAACTGTTGCCAGTTGGAATAAAACATTATTTTGGTGACTTTCCTTTTGATTTCTGAACAGCTCACCAGAAGTTAATCATATACTGAGCTACCCAAATTCAAGAAAAAAAAAAAAAAAAAAAGAAACAGCCTAATAAAAATGGAAAAAGACAAATGTAGGCTGTTTATAAAATATGACATACCATACACTTGAGATGGCATTTCATGCCAATATAGTAATGCAAAGAATACATAAAGTACATTTGTGTGTGTGCACATCACATAAAAAGAATAAAGAGAATGAGAAAACCTAATGTTGAAAGTGTTGAAAAAAGGAATAGTCATGCTCTGATAACTGCAATGAAAAATTATCATAACCCTTCTGCAGAGAAGTATTAGAATATATACCAAAATTTGAAGTGCACACTTTCCTTTAACCCAAGAATTCCAACTTAAATATCTTATGTATAATTATTGTGGCAAATTTTAAATTTTACCATGAAACTGAACATTGTAAGAAAAATCCCACTGGCTGGGTATCAGACCTCAAGTCCCTGGTGAAAGTCACTGGGCACCATTTCTCTGCTCACACTCATGCCTTTCCTGGGGGTTCCTCACACTCATAAAAAGACAGGACTCCTTCCAGAGATGTCTCTCACAGCTCTTGGCTCATAGTTTCATTGGATTGGTAACATTTTTGCGATTAAACTCTAGGACATTCTTATATATTTTTGGAAATGAACCATTGCAACTGTTTCCTCCCATCTTCAGGTTGTTTCCTGCCCTGATGTTTGTCCCCTTCTACAGTATGGGCAGATATTGTATATTGTCTATTCTTGCTTTTGTTGTCTGTGCTATTGATGTTGTGTCAAGGAAGAAAGAAAGAAAGAAAGAAAGAAAGAAAGAAAGAAAGAAAGAAAGAAAGAAAGAAAGAAAGAAAGAAAGAAAAGATAAAGAAAGAAATCCTTGCCAAGACTAATGTGAATGACTGGACAATGAAGGTTTTTTTCCTGCTGTTTTTTCTAGGAAGATTATACCTATAGGTCTCACATAGGTCCACCTTACTGACCTGCACAGGAGATGGTGCCCAGGGTAACCCAGGGTCTATCCCTCCACCAGCTGACCCCAGCCAGATCTCAGGTTCCACCTAAATTTACATTGCGTACATGCAAAGGAGCCAGGGGACAGGGTATCCCCAGGTCCATAAAGTCTCTGTGAGACCCCCACCAGAGCTCATATTTGTCCCAGGTAACCTGCGCACAAACACCAACCCCACTGGAGCTCAGAACTGCCTCTGTCCACTGAAACTCCTGCCAGAACTTAGGCATGGCCCAGGGTCTGCTCTGGCCACACAGAGACACCCACCAGGGCTTGCTACTGACCCAGTCCACCTTCGATGACCTGAGCAGTAGCAGGAGCACAGGGTAAGCCCCGATCTTTCCCACCACCCACAGAACCTAGCAGGAGCTCAGATTTCACCCAGATCCACATGCAGATTTTCAGGGGAGCCTTGGCACAGGTGAGGCCCCAGTTCATCTGGCCACAACCAAACACTGGCTGGAGCTTAGGATCTGCCCAGGATTGTCTCTGCCCACAGGTAGACACCCTCAAGAGGTCATACACAGTTCAGATCCTCCGCAACTACTTATGCAGGACCAGAAGCTCAGGGTAGGAGCAGAGCAATCCCACCACTTGCAGACCTCCACTGGAGCTCAATCTCTGCCCAGGAGCAGAGCCCCATGAAAGGCCCAGTTTCTACCCACCATCGCCTGAGGCCCCATAGATCCTTGGGCTCAGCCAAGGACTGCTTCCACTAATCAGCAAACATCCTTGGGAGCTCAGGATCGGCCCAATTCTCCCACGACAACATGAGGCGGTAGCCAGGGCAAAGGGTATTCACAGGTCCATCCTGCCATGGGCTGACCCCTGCTGGAGCTCAGACTCAGCCCAGGAACGACTCCGCCCACTGTCAGATGCCCACCAAAGCTCAGGCTCCTTCCCGCATTGACTCCGCCTACTGGAAGACACCTGCCAGAGTTCAGCCCCAGCCCAGGTTAGCCTTGCTGACAAACTGGGGAGCCTGGCCCAAGGTCGGCCTGGCTGCATCCCACCACAGGCCGACCCCCACCACAGCTCAGGCCAGACCCAGGACCGCCTCTGCCTACAGGGAACATCTTCCAGAGCTGAGATTTCTGCCTGAGAGCCAAGGCCAGCCACTCAGGAGATTGGGTATTATTATTGCATTCGTAACCAACTTTGCTTTCTTACTTTCCACATTGAGGTTTAGAAATCCTCCCCTATTGTGTAAACATTGATTTATTTTGTTCCTGGACTTTGATGATTTATACATTTAGTGTATCAGAGAATCTGTAGTTTATTTTGATGGACATATTGAGACAGTGATTGGATTTCATGTTCTTACCTACATAAAAAGGCATCTTCAAAATGGTCCCACTACCTTTTTCAGAATCATTTGTCTTTCTCCAAATAATGGAAATGTGGTGATCCAACATGGCGGCGAGAGGGGAGGCAGTGCTTTCAGTACCTCCTCAACAACGGGGTCAGAGAGACGCATGGATACGCTTAGATTCGACCTGCTGAGAAACTCCTAGCAAAATTCCACTAAAGAGAGACTGGCCGGGAATCGGTAGGATTTTTGGAGGTGACAGTCTGCGCTAGACGAGTGATTCTCCACCACGCAGCGCAGAGGTCCAGACCCGCCAGCCGCTGCCTGCGCGACTCGGCGACTGTCGGCTGCCTGCACGCGGCCCCTGCGTCAGGGCAGATAGCCTCCGAGGCACAGCGCAGCAGGAGCGGTGCAGGGACTCTAGGAAGAGGTCTCTCGCCAAGCCTTCATGAAATAGCGAACCGGGAGCTGAAACCAACCAGAGACAGACCAGTCCCACCCCTCCCTTCGGACACTCCAGCAAGGAGCCTGGGGCCCACCATAGCAGAGTGGTGACATCACCAGAGTTCCGCCGACAGAATTCCTTCCCAGCAGAATCCACGTTAGCAGGTGTGTGACTCCCACCCCCTCCAGATACAAGCAGCCAGGAAACATCGGGAATCTCTCCAGGGGTGTGTCTGTAGGGAAGCAGAGGGGATTCCAGATCCCCACCTCCCCTTAACACCAATGGCGACACCCAAGATCTTAGCCACCAGTTTCTGGGGGCATGCCCACAAAAGGGGTCCAGAAAAATTAAACTGTTGGTTCCCAGATCACCCCACCACAGCACTGGGGCTTAGATGAATGACAGAGAGGGTGTTCATCGTTCGGGATATAGGACACGCGGTGGGGCTGCAAGTGTAATCAGATCCTTGGGGAACCGCCTCTGGTGGACAGGACCTGGCTGGCTGGCTGGGAGGAGGAACAGGGGGAGGGGACAGATAAGTGAAAGGGCTCTGGACTAACAGGATTGAGAGACTCCCAGGAGCCACCGTAAAGGGATTTCTGTCAGCACATAGAGGGCAGAAGCTCGGCTCAGAGGGCACAGCTCCCAGCGGCCTGCCAGTGTGGTACACACTTCACCCCAACTGGAGTAGGGGCAGAGCAGAGCCTTTGCCCGTGCCCAGATCAGGCCCAGCAGCCCTCCTGTGTGGTGGTCAAGTGACCCCAATTGGAGTGGGGGTGGAGCGGAACTGACACCCGTGCCCGCAAGGTGGGCAGACCGGCGACCAACCTGCAGATCAGGCCTAGCGGTCCCCGGGTGTGGTAGGAGGGGCAGGGAAGAGCCTTCGCCCCCACCTGCAAGGTAGGCAGACCTGCGACAGAACAGCGGATCAGGCCCAGGGGTCTGCGGGCGTGGTAGACACCTCACACCAATTGGAGGAGGGGCAGAACAGAGCCCCCGCCCGCACCTGCAAGGGAGACTTTTCAACTATAAAAGAGCAATATAAATATATAGGGGGGGGAATTTCAAAAACACAACAGTTTCACCAAGAAGACAAAAACGCAAGCAGTATGAAAAGACAAGGAAAGAAAGGACTACAAGCAATGCAGATCAACTCAACTTTAGAAGAGGTAACAGCTGCAGCAGATGGAATGTCAGATAAAGAATTCAGGATATATATGCTTCAGATGATCTGGAGTATTAAGGAAGACATTAGACAGCAAAATCAGACAATGAAAGATCACTTCGACAAGGAATTACACAAACAAATCCAGGAAGCAAAGGATCAACTATACAGGGACATAGAGGTTATAAAAAACAAACAAACAGAAATCCTAGAAATGCAGGAAGCAATAAACCAACTTAAAAACTCAATTGAGAATACTACCAGCAGAGTAGAACACTTAGAGGATAGAACATCAGACAATGAAGACAAAGTATTTCAACTTGAAAAGAACATAGACAGCTCAGCAAGTCTGTTAAGAAACCATGAGCAGAACATCCAAGAAATATGGGATAACATTAAGAGACCAAACTTAAGAGTCATTGGGATACAGGAAGGTATAGAACTCCATACCAAAGGAATGAGCAATTTATTCAATGAAATAATATGAGAAAACTTCCCAGACTTGAAGAATGAGACAGAATCCCAAATTCTAGAAGCCTACAGGACGCCGAATGTGCAAAATTATAAGAGATCCACACCTAGACACATTATAATGAAGATGCCCAACATACAGAATAAGGAGAGAATTTTAAAAGCTACAAGAGAAAGGAAGCAGATTACATTTAGGGGCAAGCCAATCAGGATAACAGCTGATCTTTCAACACAGACTCTGAAAGCTAGAAGATCCTGGAATAACATATTTCAAACACTGAAAGAAAATGGGTTCCAACCAAGAATTGTGTATCCAGTGAAATTAAGCTTCAGGATGGAAGATGAAATTAAAACCTTCCACGACAAACAAAAGTTAAAAGAATATGCAGCTAGAAAACCATCTCTTCAAAACATCCTCAGCAAAACATTACAGGAAGAGGAAATGGAAAATAACAATGAAAACCAACAGGGGGAGGTAGGACAGTAAAGGGGGGCGGGAATAATCAAAGAGGAAAACAAACCATGTTTAGTAACATAAATAAACAAATATGACTGGAACAACAACCCATATCTCAATAATAACCCTAAATGTTAATGGCTTAAACTCACCAATTAAGAGACACAGGCTAGTAGAATGGATCACAAAACAAGACCCAACAATATGCTGCCTACAGGAGACACATTTGATAGGAAAAGACATACATAGGCTGAAGGTGAAAGGTTGGGAAAAATCATATCACTCATATGGACTTCGGAAACAAGCAGGAGTGTCCATACTCATATCAAATAAAAGAGATTTCAAGCCAAAGTTAATCAAAAGGGATAAAGAGGGACACTACATACTGCTTAAGGGAACCGTACACCAACAAGACATAATAATCATAAATATATATGCCCCAAACAATGGTGCAGCTATGTTCATCAAACAAACTCTTCTCAAGTTCAAGAGTCTAATAGACCACCATACAATAATCATGGGAGACTTCAACACACCTCTCTCGCCACTGGACAGATCTTCCAAACAAAAGTTGAATAAGGAAACTATAGAACTCAATAACACAATTAATAACCTAGACTTGATTGACATATATAGAATATACCACCCAACATCAAGCAGTTACACTTTTTTCTCAGCAGCACATGGATCGTTCTCAAAAATAGATCATATATTATGTCACAGGGCAACTCTTAGACAATATAAAGGAGTAGAGATAATACCATGCATCCTATCTGATCATAATGGAATGAAACTGAAAATCAACGATAAAAGAAGGAAGGAAAAAGCATACATCACTTGGAGAATGAATAATAGGTTACTGAATGATCAATGGGTTATAGAATACATCAAGGAGGAAATTAAAAAATTCTTAGACATTAATGAAAACACAGACACAACATATCGGAATCTATGGGACACATTGAAAACAGTTCTAAGAGGAAAATTCATTGCTTGGAGATCATTCCTTAAAAAAAGAAAAAAACAACAAATAAATGATCTCATAGTTCATCTCAAAATCCTAGAAAGAGAAGAGCAAAACAACAGCAAAAGAAGTAGAAGGCAAGAAATAATGAAAATCAGAGCTGAAATTAATGAAATTGAAACAAAAGAAACAATTGAAAAAATTGACAAAACTAAAAGTTGGTTCTTTGAAAAAATAAACAAAATCGACAGACCCTTAGCCATACTAGCGAAGAGAAGAAGAGAGAGAACTCAAATTACTAGCATACGGGATGAAAAAGGCAATATCACAACAGACACTTCAGAAATACAGAAGATAATCAAAAATTATTTTGAATCCTTATACTCCAATAAATTAGAAGATAGTGAAGGCATAGATAAATTTCTTAAGTCATATGATCTGCCCAGATTGAGTCAGGAGGATATAGACAACCTAAACAGACCAATATCAATTGAGGAAATAGAAGAAACCATCAAAAGATTCCCAACTAAGAAAAGCCCTGGACTGGATGCGTATACAGCAGAGTTTTACAAAACCTTTAAAGAGGAACTAATACCAATACTTTTCAAGCTACTTCAGGAAATAGAAAAAGAGGGAGAACTTCCAAATTCATTCTACGAGGCCAACATCACCCTGATTCCTAAACCAAAGACACTTCAAAGAAAGAAAACTACAGACCAATATCTCTAATGAACCTAGATGCAAAAATCCTCAATAAAATTCTGGCAAATCGGATACAAAAACATATCAAAAAAATTGTGCACCATGATCAAGTAGGATTCATCCCTGGGATGCAAGGTTGGTTCAATATACGGAAATCAATAAATGTTATTCACCACATCAATAGACTTAAAGATAAGAACCATATGATCATCTTGATAGATGCGGAAAAAGCATTCGACAAAGTACAGTATCCCTTTATGTTCAAAACTCTAGAAAAACTAGGGATAACAGGAACATACCTCAATATTGTAAAAGCAATCTATGCTAAGCCTCAGGCTAGCATCATTCTGAATGGAGAAAAATTGAAGGCATTCCCTCTAAAATCTGGAACAAGACAGGGATGCCCTCTATCACCACTTCTGTTCAACATAGTTCTCGAAACACTGGCCAGAGCAATTAGACAGACGAAAGAAATTAAAGGCATCAAAATAGGAAAAGAAGAACTTAAATTATCACTATTTGCAGATGACATGATTCTATACCTAGCAGACCCAAAAGGGTCTACAAAGAAACTATTAGAGCTAATAAATGAATTCAGCAAAGTGGCAGGATATAAAATCAACACGCATAAATCAAAGGCATTCCTGTATATCAGCGACAAATCCTCTGAAATGGAAATGAGGACAACCACTCCATTCACAATATCTTCAAAAAAAATAAAATACTTGGGAATCAACCTAACAAAAGAGGTGAAAGACTTATACAATGAAAACTACAGAACCCTAAAAAGAGAAATAGAAGAAGATCTTAGAAGATGGAAAAATATACCCTGTTCATGGATAGGCAGAACTAACATCATCAAAATGGCGATATTACCAAAAGTTCTCTATAGGTTTAATGCAATGCCAATCAAAATCCCAACGGCATTTCTTGTAGAAATAGAGAAAGCAATCATGAAATTCATATGGAAAAATAAAAGACCCAGAATAGCAAAAACAATGCTAAGCAGGAAGTGTGAATCAGGCGGTATAGCGATACCAGATTTCAAACTATACTACAGAGCAATAGTAAAAAAAAACTGCATGGTACTGGTACCAAAACAGGCGGGTGGACCAATGGTACAGAATAGAGGACACAGAAACCAATCCACAAAACTACAACTATCTTATATTTGATAAAGTGTCTAAAAGCATGCAATGGAGGAAGGATAGCATCTTCAACAAATGGTGCTGGGAAAACTGGAAATACATATGCAACAAAATGAAACTGAATCCCTTTCTCTCGCCATGCACAAAAGTTAATTCAAAATGGATCAAGGAGCTTGATATCAAATCAGAGACACGCCGTCTGATAGAAGAAAAAGTTGACTACGATCTACAGTCGGTGGGGTCGGGCTCCAAATTCCTCAATAGGACACCCATAGCACAAAAGTTAATAACTAGAATCAACAAATGGGACTTACTCAAACTAAAAAGTTTTTTCTCAGCTAAAGAAACAATAAGAGAGGTAAATAGAAAGCCTACATCCTGGGAACAAATCTTTACTCCTCACACTTCAGATAGAGCCCTAATATCCAGAGTATACAAAGAACTCAAAAAATTAGACAGTAAGATAACAAACAACCCAATCAACAAATGGGCCAAGGACCTGAACAGACACTTCTCAGAGGAGGACATACAATCAATCAACAAGTACATGAAAAAAATGCTCACCATCTCTAGCAGTCAGAGAAATGCAAATCAAAACCACCCTAAGATACCATCTCACTCCAGTAAGATTGGCAGCCATTATGAAGTCAAACAACAACAAGTGCTGGCGAGGATGTGGGGAAAAGGGTACACTTGTACATTGCTGGTGGAACTGCAAATTGGTGCAGCCAATTTGGAAAGCAGTATGGAGATTAATTGGAAAGCTGGGAATGGAACCACCATTTGACCCAGCTATTCCCCTTCTTGGTCTATTCCCTAAAGACCTAAAAAGAGCATGCTACAGGGACACTGCTACATCGATGTTCATAGCAGCTCAATTCACAATAGCAAGACTGTGGAACCAACCCAGATGCCCTTCAATAGACGAATGGATTTTAAAAATGTGGCATTTATACACAATGGAGTATTACTCTGCATTAAAAAATGACAAAATCATAGAATTTGCAGGGAAATGGATGGCACTAGAGCAGATTATGCTAAGTGAAGCTAGCCAATCCCTAAAAAACAAATGCCAAATGTCTTCTTTGATATAAGGAGAGTAACTAAGAACAGAGTAGGGACGAAGAGCATGAGAAGAAGATTAACATTAAACAGAGATGAGAGGTGGGAGGGAAAGGGAGAGAAAAGGGAAATTGCATGGTAATGGAAGGAGACCCTCAGGGTTATACAAAAGAACATACAAGAGGAAATGAGGGGAAAGGGAAAAATAATACAAGGGGGAGAAATGAAGGTCAGTAGAGGGGGTAGAGAGAGAAGAGGGCAAGGGGGGGAGGGGACGGGGGATGGTAGAGGATAGGAAAGTTAGCAGAACACGACAGTCACTAGTATGGCAATATGTAAATCAATGGATGTGTAATTGATGTGATTCTGCAATCTGCATATGGGCTAAAAATGGGAGTTCATAACCCACTTGAAGCAAAGTGTGAAAGATGATATATCAAGAACTATGTAATGTTTTGAACAACCAACAATAAAAAAAAAATAAACAAATAATGGAAATGTGACTTTTGTGACATTATCAAGTGTTTTATATAGGCAAGTCTTTCCTGATATCTCTTTTGAGTTCTGTTACTCTGTTGGGAACAGTTGCCACCCTTCAGATATTACAATTGTCTATGTGAAGATACCTCTTGGTGCTAAACCCATGACATTTTATTTTTCCAAAATGATACTATGGTGTTGGGCATGATGGCCTATGCCTGTAATCCCAGCTTTGGGGAATGAGGCAGGAGGATTACAAGTTCAAATCCAGCCTCAGGAACTGTGAGGCTTTAAGCAACTCAGTGAGACCCTGTCTCCAAATAAAATACAAAATAGGGCTGGGGATATGGCTCAGTGGTTGAGTGCCTCTGGGTTTCAATCCCTGGTACCAAATAAAAATTTTAAACACACACACATGCACACACGTGCACACACACACACATACATCTTACACATGTATACTTTTGTGACTTAAATTTGCAGAATGTTTTTAGACCTTTTTTTTTCTCTCATGATACCTTTTGGAAGTAAGATTTTTATAGAGACTGAAATGAGGAAAGTAGATAGGTGGTCAACACTGGCCTCTCTCTGAAAGAATATACTTAACCTATTATGATGTGACCCTTTATTTTTGTAGTTTTATTTACTTGGACCTCAAAGACTTAGGAGAACAGCATCTGAATGCTGCATGTAGCTATTTGAAAGGATTTCAATGGGATCTTCCTCTCTGGGTTCAACCACATTATTTATTTTTATTGGACGGAGGATGTAACCCTGGGGAGCTTAACCACTAAGCCCCATCCCCAGCCCATTTTCTGTATTTTATTTCAAGTCAGAGTCTCACGGACTTGTTTATGGCCTTACTAATTTGCAGATGCCAGCTTTGAATTCATAATCCTTCTGCCTCAGCATCCATGTGACAGGATACCAGACTCAAGCACGTTATTCTTAACAAAAAAGACACATTAATTTGTGCATCCACATGCTCCTGTCATCTTTGTCTTCTTTCCAGAATCAACACCAATCTGGTGGAGCAAGCTTTTCCTAAATGTCCTGCCTTTTCTTAATCTCCTGGGGTTCCTTTACTATCTTCCTGTTCACAAGGCTTTTTTTTTTTTTTTTTCCTGGAGGACTGAGGCTGAACATACCTGTGGGCTTCTGCATACCATTACAGGATCCCAGTACAGTAATGATCTGGTTTTCTGAGTGTGGTCATGATCAGCTGATTCTCTGTCTTTACCCGTAACTTGAATCTCGAGTTGTTCATGATGGTGGCAGCACCTTTACCATTCTTCCTGTGCTGAGGAGTCCTCAGGGATATCCTATAGAGGAAAAGAGATGAGGGGCCAAGCAATTTTCCAATTACACCAGGATGTAAAGAACTTCAAACACCATGATGAGTACTGTGTGACTGCCACAATTCTGGGCTCTGGGGACACTGAGCATTATCCCGACCCTCATGGAAACCAAATGACACCCTTGGAAAAGAAATGGCAGGCATTAGAGCCATACAGCAGCAAGGGGGCTGGCATGGCCCTGCAGGCTCCCAAGGCAAGCTGTGGATGAGGATTTTCCAGAGGTCCTTATGGGCCACCATAGGGATTTGTGTTTGATATAGAGCAAGATGGAAAATCACTGGAAAATTTTACATCATAGTGCAACATGGTCTGTCTTCTTTTTTCCATGTTATTGAAGATTAGTTTATTCTGGCCACTTTTTAACTAAAGTCCTAACTGCTGATCCACTTTTTTAAAGTTTTCATTTGCTTTAATTAGTTATACATGACAGTAGAATGCATTGATGCACTTTGACAGATCATATAGAAATTGGGTTGGGTTTCAAAAGTCCCCTTGGCCTGCTGCTTCAGGAGCAGAGTGAGGTGGCTTATTGAGGCCTGGGGAGTGCCAGCAGCAGGTTCCCACACCATGATGGAGGTGGGCTGGAGCCAGGTCTACCTTGGGCTCAAGTTCTGCCCAGGAGCCAGGCTCCAGGGAAGGTCCACTTTCTTGCCAGCACCACCTGACGCCCCATAGATCCTTGGGCTTGGCCAAGGACTGCATCTGCTCATCAACAAACATCCTTGGGAGCTGGGAATTGGCCCAGATCTCCCAGGAAGACATGAGGCGGCAGCCTGGCAGAGGGTAGTCACAGGTGCATCTCTACTGGGGCTGACCCCTGCCAGAGCTCAGACTCCGACCAGGAATGACTTCACCCACTGTCACATGCCTGCCAGAGCTCGAGCTCCTTCCCGCAATGATGTAGTCTACTGGAAGACACCTGCCAGAGTTCAGCCCCAATCCAGGTCAGCCTCACTGACAGGCATGGAAGACTGACCTAAGGTTGGCCTGGCTCCCTCCTGCCATAACCTGATCCCTACCAGAGCTCAGGCCAGACTCAGGACCCCCTCTGATCACAGGGGCAAACCTTCCAGTGTTCAGGACCATGCCTGATCAGCCAAGTCCAGCAGCACGGGAGTCTGAGCAAGGGTAAGCCAAGTTCCATCCCGCCACCATGGGACCCCTGTGGAGGTCAGGCCCAGGCCTGATCCGCCCCACTGAACTGCAGGCGAGTGTAGTCACAGGACCATCCTGCCTTGGGCTGACCCCTGCTGGAGCTCAGACTCAGTCCAGGAATGATTCCGCCCACTGTCAGTGGCTGGCCAGAGCTCAGGCTCCACCCCACACTGACTTTGCCTACTGGTAGACACCTGGCAGAGTTCAGCCCCAGCCCAGGTCATCCTCACTGACAGGCATGGGATCCTGGCCCAAGGTTGGCCTGGCTCCATCCCGCCCCAGGCTGACCCCAACAACAGCTCAGGCCAGACCTAAGACTGCCTCTGCCAACAGGCGAACATCTTCCAGCGCTCAGGCTTGTGCCTGATAAGACAAGGCCAGCTACGCGGGAGCCTGGGCAATGGTAAGCCAAGTTCTATCCCGCTAAAGGTGGACCCCTGCGGAGATCCCTTGTGGAGGTCAGGCTCAGGCCTGATCAGACACACTGAACTGCACGCAAGCCCGTTCTCAGGGGAAGCACAGGTCCATCCCATCACTGGCTGACCTCCGCAGGAGTTTGCACTCTACCCTGATTAGCCTATTCCACCTGCACGTGAGTCCTTACCTAGGGTAGGCCTTGGTCCATCCAGTCACAGGCTGACCCCGCAGGAAGTGAGACTCTGCCCAGATTCACTTTGTCTGAAGTGCATGGGAGCCTGGGCACAGGGTAGGTCAGAGTTCATCATGCCCTCACCAGATTGCTGCTGTAGCTTAGGCTTGGCTCAGGACCACCTCGCTGACCTACCTGGCAAACATGCCGGGGTACACCTGCTTTCATCCCTCCACCATCCGACCCCTGCTTCAACTGAAGCTCTGCCCAGGAGCCGGGCCCCAGGGAATGCCCAGGTTCTTCTCACCACCTTCTGAAGTCTGTAGGTCCTCATGTTCAGCCCAGGACTGCCTCCACTCATCAGCAGACAATCTTGGGAGCTCAGTACCCACCCAAATCTGCCACAATGACCTGCAGCAGAAGCCCCGGCACAGGATAGCTACAGTTCTGTCCTGCCACGGGTCGACCACTGCCAGAGATCAGGCTTCACCCAGATCCAACTTGCCAACCTGCAATAGAGTTGGGCCCAGTATAGGCCTGGGTTCATCCTGCCACCGTGGAACCCAGCCTGAGTCCAGTCTCCGCCCAGGACCACTTCTGTTCAAGGGCAGACACCCACTCGGGCCTTGGAAAACTCTTGACTTACATTGCAAATTGAGAAGAAGAACCAGAATTCTCATACTGCCAAACAGCTCTCTGCAAGAGGCAAAACTGTTGCCAGTTTCTAGAAAACAGTATTTTGGTGATGTCCCTGTGGGTGTCTGCACAGCTCACCAGAGCTTAATCCCAAACCAAGTGCCTAAATGTCAATAAGGAGAAATAAACAGCTGTAAAAACGGGAAAACCCAATATCAACTATGTTTAAAAGATGACATACCCCAAATTGAGATGACGTTCCCTGCCATAATTTAGAAATCCAAAGGAAACATAAAGTACATGTGGGTTTTTGCCTATCAAATACAAAGAATAAAGAGAATGAGAAAATCTAATGTCAACAGTGTTTGAAAATGCAATTGTCAAGCTCTGATAACTGCAATAAAAAATTGCCATGACTCTTCTGCAGATAAGTTTCAGAAACTATGCCAAAATTTAAAGTGCATGCCTACCTTTAGCCCAAGAATTTCAGTTTAAATAAGTTATTCATTGTTATTGTGGCAATTTTTTTTAATTTGACCCAGAAGTTGTCCAGTGTAATCATTTTACATGCATATATAAAATTTTTTTTCTAGTTTTTTTTTTTTTTTTTTTTGGGGGGGGGGTTGTATTTGCACATAATGTTTTTATTTTATTGATTTATTTTCATGTGGTGCTGAGGAGCCTCTCCTATGCTAGCCAAGCACTCTACCACTCTACAACCCCAGCCCCTCTAGTGTTGTATTTCTTAAAAATACATTTATGTATCTATATACATATTCTAATATAATTATATCACAGCCACATTTTTAAAAAAGTTATCACATGGGCTGGGAATGTAGCTCAGCCATAGCACACTTGCCTGGCATGTCAGAGGCACTGTGTTTTGTACCCAGAACCATTTATAAACAAATAAAATAAGTATCTATCAACAACTAAGAAAAAAACATTAAAAAAGAATATAGATGGTGCTTTATTAAAAAAAAAAAAGTTAACACAGCTACAGTTGTACATGTTCATTATATGAGACAGTTAAAATGTTAATTTTTTAAAAAGGAGTATGGTTCCATGGCACAAAAGAGTGTCACATTATTATACAGCCATCACCATCATTTGTCCATCCCCAGGACTTTTCTACTCACAAATTCAACCTGTCCTCATTCAATTCTATCTTGCCACTTTTCCCTGTACCTCATCCCAGTAACCACCATTCTACTTTTGTTCTACTTCCTGTCTGTATGAATTTGATTATTTCAAAGATTTATTTTAATACCACCAAAGACAAGAGCAATGTGTGCTGGTGTATGCGTGTAAATGTCCACACATGCACATACACCTCCATATACATAGAAAACATGCATTAGTAATCAAATTTGCCTTTTTGCATTCCACATTTATGCTTAGAAATCCTCCTATATTGTGTAAACATTCATTTATTTTGTCCCTGGTCTTTGATGATTTATACATTTAATTTATCAGAGCATCTGGAGTTTATTGTGATGTACATAATAGACAGGGATTCGATTTCATGTTCTTACCCACATCATTAGTCATCTTCAAATTGTCTCATTACCTTTTAGGGAATAATTTGTCCTTCTCCAAATAATGGAAATATGACCTTTGTGACATTATCAAGGTTTTATCTTTGCAAGTCTTTCCTGGTCTCTCTTTTGAGTTTTGTCACTCTCTTTCCAGTCCCCACCCTTCAGATATTACAATTCTCTATGTGATGATACCACTTGGTGCTAAATCCATGAATTATTTTATTTTTCCAAGATGATACTTTTTTGTTGGGCATGATGGCCTATGCCTGTAATTCCAGTGGCTTGGGGGACTGAGGCAGGAAGATTGCAAGTTCAAATCCAGCCTCAGGAACTGTTAGGCACTAAGCAACTCAATGAGACCCTGTCTAAATAAAATACAAAATAGGGCTGGGGATATTGCTCAGTGGTTAGGTGCCTCTGAGTTTCAATACTGGGTACGAAATAAGAAAATTTAAACACACACAAACACACACTCACACACACACACACACACACACACACTCACACACCTCACACATGTATTCTCTTATTTCTTTTTTTTTTTCAAAATGACTTTAGACCTTTATTTCTCTCATGGTACCTACTGGAAGTCATATTTTATACAGATCGAAAGGAGGTAAGTAGATAGCTGGTCAACACTGGCCTCTCTCTGAAGGAATATACTTTACCTATTATGATGTGATTCTTTATTTTCATAATTTTATTTATGTGGACCCCAAAGATTTAGGAGAAATACATCTGAGTGTTGCATATAACTACTTAAATTGATTTCAATGGGATCTTCCTCTCTGGGTTCAATCACATTATTTATTTTTATTTTATTGGGGATGGAACCCTGGGAGCTTAACCAATGAGCCCCATCCCCAGGCTTTTTCTTATATTTTATTTAGAGTCAGGGCTTCACTGACTTGCTTATGGCCTTGCTAAGTTGCTGATGCCAGCTTTGAACTTGTAATCCTTCTGCTTCAGCATCCATGTGACAGGACACCAGGCTCAAGCACTTTATTCTTAACACACAACACACATAAATTTGTGCATCCATGTGTTCCTTTCATCTTTGTCTTCTTTCCAGAATCAACACCAGTCTGGTGGAGTGAGCTTTTCTTAAATGTCCTGCCTTTTCTTAATCTCCTAGGGTTTCTTTACTGTCCTGCTGTTCATAAGGCTTTTTTTTCCTGGCAGACTGAGCCTCAGCCTACCCGTGGGCTTCTGCATACCATTACAAGATCCCAGTACAGTTATGATTGGTTTTCTGAGTGTGGTCATAATCTGCTGATTCTCTGTCTTTACCCCTAACTTGAATCTCGAGTTTGGAAGTGCTGGTGGCAGCACTCTTACCATTCTTCCTGTGATGAGGAGTCCTCAGGGCTATCCAATAGAGGAAAACAGATGAGTGGTCAAGCAATTGACTAATTACACCAGGGTGCAGAGAACCTCAAACACCATGATGAGAACTCTGGGACTGCCACAATTCTGGGCTCTGGGGACACTGAGCATTATCCTGACCCTCATGGAATCCAGATGACACCCTTGAAGAGGAAATGGCAGGCACTAGAGCCATACAGCAGCAAGGGGTCTGGCATGGCCCTGCAGACTCTCAAGGCAAGTTGTGGAATGAGAAGTTTCCAGTGATCATTGTGGGCCTTCATATTTAGGTTTGATATGGAGCAAGATGCAAAATCACTGGAGAATTTCATGTAATTGTGGAGACATTGTCTGTCTTCTTTTCCCCCATGGTATTGAAGATTAGTTTATTGTGGATACATGTTGACCAAAGTCCTAATTGCTGATATACTTCTTAAAATATTTCATTTGCTTTAATTAGTTATCCATGACAGTAGAATGCATTGATGCACTTGGGTAGATCATACATCAATTGGGTTTGTTTTGAAAATGCCCCTTGGCCTGCTGGTTTAGGAGTAGAGTGAGGAGGACTAGCAAGGCCTGCAGAGTGCCAGGAGGAGGTTGCCACACCATGCTGGAGGCGGGCTGGAGTCAGGCCTACCTTGGGCTCCAGCTCTGCCCAGGAGCTGGGACCCAGGAAATGCCCAGTTTCTACCCGACACTGCCTGAACCCCCATAGATCCATGGGCTCGGCCAAGGGCTGCCTCCGCTTATCAGCAAAGATACTTGGGAGTTTAGGATCGGCCCAGATCTACCACAAGGAAATGAGGCATCAGCCTGGGCAGAGGGTAGTCACAGGTGCATCTCTACTTGGGCTGACCCCTGCTGGAGCTCAGACTCAGCCCAGGAATGACTCCTCCAACTGTCAGATGCCTACCAGATCTCAGGCTCCTTCTCGCACTGACTTTGCCTACTGGAAAACACCTGCCAAAGTTCAGCCCCAGCCCAGCCTCGCTGACAGGGGGAGGAACCTGGCCCAAGGTAGGCCTGGCTCCATCCTGCCACCATCTGACCCCCAACCAGAGCTCAGGCCAGACACAAGAATGCCTCTGCCCAAAGATGAACACCTTCCAGAGCTCTGGCTTGTGCCTGATCAGCCACATCCAGCTGCATGGGAGCTTGGAAAAGGGTAAGAACAGTTCCATCCCATCACAGGTGGATCTCTGAGGAGGTATAAAGCCTGGGACCAATCTGCCTCACCAAACTGCAGGTGAGCTTATGCAGAGGGTAGACACAGGGCCATCCCACCTCTGGATGACCCCTGCTCAGACTCAGCCCAGGAATGACTCCACCCAGTGTGAGATGCCCACCAGGGCTCAGGCTCTGCCCTGCACTGACTCTGCCTACTGGAAAACACCGGCCAGAGTTCACCCCAGCCCAGGTCAGCCTCCCTGACAGGCATGGGAGCCTGGCCCAAGGTAGGTCTGGCTCCATCTCTCCACAGGCCAACCCCCACCAGAGCTCAGGCCAGACCCAGGACTGAGTCTGCCCATAGGAAACACCTTCAGGAGCTCAGGCTCCTGCTTGATCAGCCAAGGGCAGCTGTGTGGAAGCCTGGGCAAGGGTAAGCCAAGTCCCATCCCACCACCCATAGACCCTTACAGAGGTCAGGCCCAGGCCATATCTGCCCCTGAACTGCAAGTTCAGTGTAAACCCTGTTCCATCCCAACACTTGCTTACCTCCAATGGAGCTCGTGCTCTGCCCTGATCAGCCTATTCCACCTGCACTGGAATCCTTACCTATGGTAAGCTTTGGTCCATCCCACCACTGGCTGGGCTGTTTGAGAAAATACAGAATTATTCAGAGGTGAAATGAGTATATCATGAGAGCTGTAATCTAATGAGGGGATTAATACATTTGGTGGGTTAATAATTTGAAAGGGTTAATGGGTGAAAATTATAGGTGTGTAGGATGTAAGCAGGTCATTGTGGGTGAACTTTTATGTTTATATTTTGTCCGTGGCCAGTGAAGCTCCCTCTCTCCCTCCCTCTCCCTCTCTCCCCCATGGGCCATGAGTTGAGCAACATTCCTCCATCTTCCACCATGATATTCTGCCTCACCTCAGGCCCAGATCAATGAAGTCAGCCTAGCTTTGACTGATCTGCTGAAACCCTGAGTTGAAACAAGGTTTTCCTCATCTAGGTAGTTTGTTTGGTATTTTGGTGACAGTAATGGAAAGCCAACTCACAGAGTGGATAAGAGAGGCACCAGGACATTTGTGTGCTGGAGTGCTCAGCTGAGCATCATGCTTGAGGGATCAGTATCAGTCAGTCTACGGAGAGACACATGATCTGAGGCAGGTCTAGGAAAAGGCAGCTCCAGAGGTACTATTGGAGTGTACTCTATTGTCAAACCATACCAAGATGTATACAGATAAAAATAATCATTGTCTCAGTTTCCCTACAAAATTTTCCTTCACCTACAAAGATATATATTTACATTTATATTAATATAGACAAAAACAAATGGTGTTTGAATTATGAAATAGTATTATGTGGTACATTTTCATGAAGCTTGGTTTATCAATTAACAGTTTCTCCTGGATGAGCCAAATGGTCCATCACAGACATATAACTCATTTTCTATTTAGAACACCATAAACTGAGATTGTAATTTAATTTGCATTGAAATTAAACAGTGTTAAAACAGAACAGAATTTTTTTTAATCAAACTATGTTTCTATCCAGTAACATGGCATACATGTTCACTTACTGAGGTACTATAATGTCAAGAAGTTTACAATATGCATATTCTAATTGTTTATTAAATGTCTCTTTTTATAGTTTTGTTTTTGTTTTTCCTATTATTAAAAGGATTCTGTGACCCTGTGGCCCTGGGATGTGTGCTGGGGTTTGCAGGAAAGGCCTGCCAGAGTCATGGAGCAGAGCGACTCTATCATGAGCCATCTTGACCCTAGTAAATGCCCCATACAAGTGAGTGTTCTACTTCGGAGATGACTCCATATGATGCCCCTACCACCCAGACACCATGAACAATGGGCTCATGGCCAGGGTCACCATCACAGCCACCATCATTCTCATCTCTGCAAAGGAAGCCTTCCTGGTGTGAACCGACTTCCTCTACTCCCACTTCCTCTTCAGTAATGTTGTGGCTTTCCTCTACAGTGTGATGGGCACCTTCCTGATTGGGGTAGCCATGAGCCAATCCTTGACGGAGCTGGCCAAGTATATGATCAGTTGTCTGCGCCTCAACTCCCTGGCCATCTGCAACCCAGACTGGAGCTGCAACCCAGAACTGGTCAACTGTTCAGTCTATGTGCAGCTGGAGAGGATGTGCAGAGGAACCCTGCCAATGTCACTGAGGCCAGGCTCTCCTCCTTCTGTGGACACTCCTCCTCTGAGATGTAGTGCCTGCTGTTCTTGGCACTGTTCTTGCAGACACAGCTTTATGGGAAGTTGGCACAGCTGCTATGGCCCATTGGGCAGTTCTTTCTGGTGGCCTTTGCCCTGTACATGGGCTACACCCACCCTATTGGACCACAAGCACCACTGCCACGATGTCCTTGTTGGCCTCCTGCCAAGGTCACTGGAAGCTGGCCTCACTTTTCGATAGGTCTCTTCAAAGCCTGACCCTCTCACTTTTCTGCATGACTTCTTCGAAGCCCGACCCCTTCATCCCTGCCTGGAGGAGGTGGCAGAGTGCAAGTCCAGCCTGTGTTTGAAATTGACTGTGGGCGAGGCTGTGCACAACCACTATGGTTGCCTGGCCTTCTTCTGAACCAGGACGGCCAGGTGGTCATCTAAGGGCTAGCCATACCCTGGGCCCTGGTCAGCAGGAAGGCTCAGACAGGACCCAGGTTTCAGGCTAGCAGCAGTGGCGAGCAGTGATCCCATGGTCCAGGTGTTCTGTGGGCTGACCTCCTTGGTTCTTGAACCAAGAATATCCTGGTTCTTGCCCAGGAGCCAGGCACCCCACACTGCATGGTAGGTGTGCATGTGGGTTTCTAGTAAAGCAAATGTTTATTGAGGGCCATGCTTCTGGGATGGCCCACTGCTTCTCTCTGGCCTGCACATGCAGTTATCTCATGCCCAAAGTACCTGAGCAGCAGGCCTGCAGGTTATGGATCCCAGGGCTGTGGCAGGAAGGAGGTCTGGTTGTGGAGGCCGTGGGCTGAGTGCACTGAGGGAAGGCAAGCCATTGGTGCACAGCCAGGCATCATAGCCTTCAGTGGCTTCAAAGACCAGCCAGATTTGCTCCACTTCCTGAGTCTGCCCTCTCCCATCCTCAACCCTCTATATGTCCCCAAGGTCTCAGAGCCTCTCTATGTGTAATGAAAATTCTGCCTTCTGAATTGCCTGTCCAGCAATCCCCCTCACCCCTGCACAGATCAGGGTTCCAGGCCCTATAGGAAACACTGTCCATTCATTCCCTGTGCCCCCATGGGACTCTGGTGTGAGCCCTGCAGTCCTGATCCTGTCAACACACCTGGTTCTGAAGATGCATGCTGGGTTGATGCCTCTCAGTCATTTCAGAGTTTGCCTTTCAGTGGGAGACTGAGTCATAAATTTTGTTTTTTACCAAAAATATAAAAGAATAAAATTTGTTTTCCATTATATCTAACTGGTTATCTCTTGAATGTTTGCCTTTATTATTGACCATTATCTCTTCCATCCTTGGTAAGAAGATTATATATATCCATGCTTGTATTATATAATTTGAGTAATTAGCCAACATTTTGTCACCGTAATGAAATACTGGAGGCAGGCTACTTATGAAGAAAAGAGGTTTATTTAGCTCACAATTTTGGAGGTTCAAGAACATGGTGGAGCACCAGCTCAGTACTGTACAGAAAAAGCAGCAGTCAAGATATCAGCACATTTGGATCAGTTTCCTGAATCTCCAGTCCTGCAGTGGTGATGTGAATGGGTACAGATGTATGCCTGGACAAAGTGTGGGCTGCATTATAGGAAAAGTGCACTGGGCTTGAAATCCCATTATTTTTTCACATACAGTGAGCAAGTCTATTTCTTGCCTCAGAAGTAGAAATTAACTCATCTCTCAAGGTTGCTCACTGTAAAAACAACCCTGATAAAATGATGGGTAGGAAAAGATCATAAAATTGCATATTTATCATATCTAGCAAGACATGTGAGAATGTGAGAGACCCTTGTAGGAGTCACCTTCAACACTAAGCCTCAGCTTTCTTGTGATGTTAATAAGAAAGTTTAGCTATTAATAAGAAAGTTTAGCTATTATAAGTCACTGTGACATTTACAGTCCTTTGGCTATTCAACAAAGTTGCAGCTAGTACAGAGGAAGTCCATCGATGTTTGTATAATTATCTTACATTTTTCCATTTTACCTAATTCTCTTATTTTTAAAAAGTGTTTTAATATTGTTTCTTGGGCTTCCTAGATATTATAGTATCTGAAAATAATGTAGATTGCCTATGGTTTTCTAGTACTGAAAGCAACTCATTTAATGGAAAAGGAAACATTCCTTATTTTCATTGATTTTTTTTTCCTTTTGTATTAACACAAGTTTTCAAATCAATTTTGAATAATAATGATGATAGTAAATATACCATTTATGAAGTTATTAAATCTTACCTCCAAACCTACCATTTGATACTAAGCTTGTAATACTTACTTTGGAAATTTGCAATTCAAACAAAATTTTGCTTTAGATTTTGGTTTGAGATGTAGTGCCTGCTGTTCTTGGCACTGTTCTTGCAGACACAGCTTTATGGGATCTACAGATAGAGGGATTGCAAGGAAATGCCAAGGTGAGTTGTGATTTAAACATAAGGAAATAAAAATAAGTTTGTAGGGTATGTGACAGACCTATGGGGTCTATTTCAGGGAGTCAAAATGGGAACTTGAGGGGATTTGTTTTTCTTTCAAAGTGAGTTTATTAAGACATACACATTTTCACATTCACATTAATTATATAATAAGTTTTAAATTCTATACAATTGACTTAAATAAGAAGTTTGATCAAACTTTTTCACCAGCTCCCTGGAATTTAATCAAAGGATGAAAATATAAACTACACATCTATTGTTGACATATGTTAGGCAGCCCCCTCCTTATGTAGTCTGTATAGATTATACTTTTGGCATTTATTATGAAAAATCAGATTTTCTCTTGTGAATAAAAAAGAAGTGTATTGTGTTAAATTTATAATGTTTAGCTTTTCCATTTATGTTTCAAAATATTTTCCAAGGTGTGCTCAGAAGTTGTGTAAAAGTTACCATCCAATACCATGTTTTCTAAGAAACGTTTTCTTCACGGCACTGGCAATTCTGATTTAAAAATAAAATAATTTAACTACTATTGGAAATCTCTGAGACAATGCATCTCAAGAGCTAAATCAGATTTCTTTTAAGACAGAATTTAGAAAAATCTGAGGGACTCATACCTTACAACTCCAATTAAACATAAAACCACCACGGAAGGTTGTATATGTCCTTCCGCTAATTGTTGTTTACCAGGTCATGGGCTGCTTGTATCTTTTCTTTAGTCAGGGGCCACTGAGGAACCCATACTGGTCTTTCTGATTTCCAAGTAATTTTTATTGTCTCAGTGACCCCTCCTGAAAATCCAATCCATGTCTGTCTGTTCCTTGATCTATTTGTATTGGTGCTGCTATACCTTGTTCTTGTTCTCCTAAACTTTTTCCTTTTCTAAAACCTTATTTAGCCATAATAGTGGGCACATTTGGATTGATGTTATTTGTTAATGTTAGTCCTAATTTATCTAGGACATCTCTTCCCCATAAATTTATGGGAAGATGATCCAAAACATATGGCTGTATAGTTCCTTCACATCCTTCAGGATCCTTCCAATCTAATACCATTGCACTTCTATGGGTATTAGTCACCACTCCTAGGCCTCAAAGCATTTGAGTGGCTTGTTGTAATGGCCAATGTTTTGGCCATTCTTGATGAGAGATGATGCTAAGATCTGCACCTGTATCCAGTAGCCCATTAAATTCATGTCCTTAAATATTTAGTTTTAGCATGGAGTGAGAATCTAAATTTAAAGAAAGCATAGCCCAATCTACACCTGTGGAGCCTAATCCCCTGGAACCTCTTTCTACAGTACACCTGGAAAATTTATCATGTAGGCTGGATATTATTAGTTGGTGAAGGCGATTCCCCACTCACTGTCTTGACAGGGTCACAGTGAGAAAAAAGTGTTGGCAAGGCCGCTCTCCCACTGTCTTGACAGGGTCACAGTGAGGATGAATGCTGGCAAAGCCACGCTGGTTGGTGGGAAACCGAAACCATGAGACCCTTTTTTTATGTAACTGGGACTTTTCATTTCCATGCTTATGTTTCTGGCAGGAGGCATGAGTATGTTAAATGCCAAACAAATTAAATTTCAGATGGCTATAACATGACAGGTAGTTCATGCCTTGGAGGCTGTTCTACTACCCCTCAGCATATCAAGGACAAAGTAGAAGGCTGTTCTTCTATCTCAGTACATTGTGGATTAACCTGATAATGGACAACAATCATCCTTTGAAAGGTCATGAGAATTTTAGGCACCACATTTATTATGTCAACTAGAACCCAAGCCCATATTTCCAGACTCTTAGAAAACCTAATCAGTATGCTTATTTTGCAAAGTTCACCACATGAAGTTTCATTTTTGATTAAGGAAAGTTATATTATACACTTAGGAAAGTTAAAACATATAAAGATATATTTTTTTTTCTCTTTTTATAAACCCTTTCTTACTTTACATAGGAATATATGATGAGCATAGTTAATATTGGTGGAAAGTGGATTGTTTTTTAGAACTTATTTTCTATTGAGAAAGATTATAAAGATATGAGAACTAGTGCACATTGACTGAGAAACAAAGAAATTCTTTGAGAAAGTAGCTCAACCAGTTTTATGAGAATAAATTTAGGAATTAATTAAAACAGCTTTATAAGACACAGTTTTAGAATAATGTTAGAAATATTATTTTATTTAGATTCTTAAGTTTAGAAATTCTTAAGTTTTTAGTTGTATAGGTTTCTGATATGTTTTAAGAATGATTCATAAACTTTAGGATATTTTAAATATAAGATTTAAAGGGACATTTTTAGATGGGAATTTTAGATTAGAAATAAAGTACAAGTGTACTTTAGGTTAATGATTGGTTAGGAGACTTAGAGTCTGGTTATGTAGTTTGGCATGAGTTAATAAGAAAATAGTAAATCTTGGGAAAATCTGAAAAATGTAAACTAGTGATGTATTTTATTAATGATTCTGTACTTTTAATAATTATATAACTGAAGGACATATCCTGGAAAAATGTAAATTAATGTTACATTTTTTGTACCCCCAATCATGGTTAAGGAAATGTAATGTCTTGGCAAAGTTTTAAATTATATAATCAATGACATATTCTAAATCTATAATGATGAGAAACATTGTAATAAAAGATGACCCAGAGAAAGCTGCATTAGCTCTCTCTCTGGAGATTTCTTGAACAGAATGACTCCTGTCTCATCTTTTCGGCAATGCCACTCATCCTTCAGGACTCCCTGGGCCCCGCTAGGGCAGGACCCCAGCAATTAGTAACTGTGCTATTCTATCTCCTGGTGAAATTACTGATATACCCTTTGGAGAACTAGCTATAACTTTTATTTCACCTTCATAATCGGGATCAATTACCTCAGGACTTATCATAAGTCCTTTTAGAGTAGAAGAACTGCATCCCAATAATAAGCCTACTGTTCCTTTGGGAAGAGGTCCTTTTACCCCTGTGGGAATGATTTGAACTCCCATCTCTGGAGTTTGTACTGTTCTGGTGAAGGCACAGATGTCCAAACCTGCGCTTCCTCTGGTTTGTCTAGTGAGGGATTTAATGGACAATGTGTCCTGGTCACTACACTGATGGGATTGCTGGGTTCTTCCAGTGCTCTGTATATTTGTGGTCTTGGGCCCCGGAGCATTGGGCCCCCCTGTCCATTTTTTGGCAATGGAGCCCGATGCCTTTCTCCATGATATCGTGGATAGACACCTGGTCCTTGCTCGTTTTTTGATAATGGAGTACCCTCTATGGTGGTTTGAGAACGGCATCCATTAGCCCAATGTCTCCCTCTATGGCATCGTGGACAAATATTCTACTCCTTTGATACCTAGTTTTGTTAAACCCTCCTCCTATGGGGCAATTCCTTTTAAAATGCCCTGTTTGTTCACAATTGTAGCATGTTTTTGGTCTGGCATCTAAAACCTGTTGTACTGCAGCTGCCATGACTTGCCCTTGTTCATTAATGTCTCTACATAATTTAATATATGTGTTTAAATCTTCATATTTCCATGGTCTAATGACTTCTCTGTACCAACAATTTGCTTGCTCATAAGCCAGTTGTTTTATTAATGGCATTGCTTGTTCTGTATTCCCAAAAACTCTGGTAGCTGTTTGAATAAGCCTATCTACAAATTCAGCGTAAGGTTCATTAGCTCCTTGCATTACCTTAGATACTTGACCTTGTAAACCTCCATGTCCTTGTAAAGTCTTCCATGCCCTAACTGCATCTGCAGCAATTTGTGAGTATACACCAGGATCATATGCAATTTGTTGCTGCTGATCCTCATAAGGTCCCTTTCCTAACAACATATCTAGATTTCTCTGAGGATAACCAGCTGCTGCATTTCGCCTAGCTGTCTTCTTGCAAAATTCCTCATTGGCAACCTTCCATAACAGGTATTGTCCTCCATTTAGCACAGCTTTACACATACTAACCCAATCTGCTGGCATCATGTTCAAGTTGGTAATAGATTCGACCATGCTTACAGTGAAGGGTGCTTGAGGACCATAAGTTGTTACAGCCTCTTTTAGCTGCTTCACTGTTTTGAAATCTAAAGCACGGTGAATTCGCTGCCCTCCTGCCTGCTCAAATACAGGGCAGTTAATATTTGAGGTCCTGTCTCAGGATCCCATCTATCAACTGCGGGGGTAGGGGGCCTCCCAGCTTATGGAGGTGGTGCTGTTGGTTGGACACTTGCGCCCCCTGGTGATAGAAAGCTGTTAGTAGCAGTCTCCTGTTGTAACTTTTCCCCTGATGGATTTTTCTGCACTAAACTTTCTTCCTCTGTCTGACTAACTCAAGAGACCTTCTCTTTTACTTGAATTTTTTCCTCTGTCTGACTAGTTTGAGAGACCTTCTTTTTTACTTGATTTTTTTTCTCTGTCTGACTAGCTCGAGAGACC